>NC_083766.1:38862055-39181964 GCF_963514075.1 Conger conger
AATTCCTCCTGCCATTTTTTTTCTATTAATATCAAGGCATTCTTTTTTAAAGTATTTGCCATTTCTTTGTTGTCATTATGAATTCAGAAGTACATATATTATTGCATATGTATACACAATAATACACCTACGTATCTAGATAGTAAACTGATTTGAATTCATAAAGAAACAAAAACAGAGGCATCCCATTTATAAACAGAGTTGTCTGTCCTCTCTTGACACCAGCGAAATATTTTAAAGGTTGGTGTCACGAGTTGTGAGCCATCACAGCGGGAAGTGTCCAAAATTTCCACAGTGTCTGATCATGACCGCTTATGAACAAAGTATTTGAGCTCAGGCATATTCTGCACCACATTCCGGTGCGGGCTGCACTGTTCTCCAGCAACTCTCCACTGACTCCAGTGCGGAACTTTGCATAAATGCGATTCCACTCCAAAGCGACCCCCCTCCACGTTTTTCTCCTCTGCATTTTGCTTCCCACAACTACACAATTTTGTAGTCTGTTGTAGGATACTCCTTTCTTAGTGCCACTACAGAAGTGAGGGTTGCGATTAATTCGAATTTTTACTTTGAAAAAGAGCACATGTAGCATTCAGGGCAAGTCCAACCCCAGCACCCCAAAGAGAAGATGGCCATTTTCAGTCTCAACCTCACTGATCAGGTCTGTCCTTGGTCTCATCATACATGATTACCCTTTTTGGATCTGAGAGAGAAAGACAAGACAAAGGGGAATTCAGTTAAGGCGTCTGGAAGGTCTAAACAAAAGTCCGATAATTGCAAGTGTTTAAAATAAGGTTTGTAGTAATGGATTATGACATGGGACAATTTCAGGATCTTATCAAAGTTTTTCACAAATATCCCTGCCGCACCATACTGAAACTGGCCGGAAAGGTGGCAATTTCAACTGAATCTAAAAAAACAAGCTTTTGATTGACATACTAGTTTATTTCAGTGTACAGCAATGTACAGAAAACAGAAGTACAACAACTTGTACAACGGGACTGCTCTGGCTAAAAAAAAAACGTAATGGCTGACCTGAAAAAGTTCTGTGCACAAAACAGCCACAATTTAATTTAAGTTCACACCCTATCAAACAATTTTATACCAATTAAGAAACAAAACAACCTACCTTGTTTTTGCAAATTCAAAATATATTCAATTTCTGTTAAAAAGAAAAAAGAAAAAAAGAAAATTAGGCCACAAAAACAAAAGCACAAATCACAGTACTGCACTGGTCAACTCTAGTTTCTTTTCCAAAGATAAAATTAAATTGCCGTTTTTGGATATTTGTAATTTCATCAACCAATCGTAACCTTCTGTGTACGGGGAAAATAAGGTGATGAGCAACAATGAACAAGTACAACGACCATCACCACACCTTTGTATTTGAATTGTATTTTCAGTCTCAGTACATTCCAGTATGGTACAATAATGCAATAAATACATCACCAATTTTGCAATTTTAACCTAAGAACAATGATTTATGGACCCAACCATGATGCGATTATTAAAAATGCCCATTGTTCTAATCAAATTTCAACTTATTTTGAACAAAATTCAAGTGCAGGAGTTGCACCTCCTGCACTCAAATCAATTGTGACAAGTGTCATAGGAAGAATTACCTTTAGTGTGATAAACTACAGCAGCTTTAAGATCAAACGACCCCCTGCTACACCTTCTGTCAAAGCCCTTGCACTGGCTCTGCTCTTTAACCAGAGCCAACGCAGAGTTAGTCTGGCAGGCCTGAGGAGGTTCAGCACTGGGGTCTTTAGAAGAAGCAAACACTATTGCACTAAGACTCCCAATCTCGCCTCTGAGTGTGTCCTGTCCCAGAGGGTGGGTTTGTGACCCACCCCCACTGACAGGCACTTCAGGGGGGCAGATTTTTAGAACACTGCTAATGGGTAGGGGGCTAGTCCGTTTGTCCACCTCAGGAGATGCTGAGAAGGGAGGGGGCTTCCATATGGACGGGGATGAGCTGGAGTCCTGTGTGGCCGTGGCAACGGGGCACCTCCCCTGAAATGTCACCTCTGCGGCATTGCCCGCCTTGCTTTCTGGCCCTGCATTGGGCTCGTTGATGAAGGACAGCCCCCATTGGTTCCGGAAGATGTCCCCCAAGGCTTTTTGATTTGTCTGAGCAGCAGGTGTGTCCACTTGGCAGGCGCTTGGGAGCGCTAGTTGCATATTAGTCGGGGTAAGAGGGTAAACAAAAAGGCTAGACTTTCTTGGTTCACCAGTGGCTGCCACAGGGGTTGTCGTAGTGCTACTATCATTGTCAGGAGAGGATGCTACATTCTCGCCCCCTGATAGAGGAGAGGCCAGCGGTACAGTACTAGCAGCAGTGGTAAAGAGTGGCTCGGCTGGGAGGCAGCCATTGCCCTCACCAGAAATTGGGCCGTTCATAAAGCTAGGTGAAGTCATAGTTTTCAAAGCAGACATGGGAACCAATGAGAGTCTTCCAGGCTCCTGAGGTGGGGGAGTGTCACCTCTAGCCTGGGCTGCTTTGTTGAGGTTCTCCTTGACTTTACTTGCATAACTGATCTTGGGCACAATTTTAGCACTACTGTTGTCCACAGGAAAAACGGGAGGGGGCTTGAACAAAGTCCACGAGTCCTCTTTTGTGGTCACCGAAGCAGCGAGTCTGGGTTTGCCGGGCCGGTCCTCAAACTTTTTACTGGGGGTGCCGGTGGCCTTGCCCTCTGAGTTCTTGTGCTGCAGTTCCCCTGCCCGTGTGACTCCGGTACAGGCCTCTGCCTTGGCGCAGGGTCTTCCACTGTCCAGGCGAGGGCTGGCCAGTTTCTCGGGTTCTGGGCTCAGAGGTCCCACGTCCTGCCTGTGAGAAGCTGCGCTGCCCTGCTGCATGGTCTTCTCCTGCTGCACGCTCACATTCTCTGCACTCTTGATGCTGCTGTGTCTGGCTTTGCGTCTCTTAGGTGTGGTGTATCCGTTCTCAGAGCCGCTGCCATCATTGTCGAGCACCGACTTGCAGGGGTAACCATTTGTGATATGACTGGCACTGAGAGACACGATTCCGTTCAGAAGGGAAAGGGAATCCTTCTTGTCAAAAGGCTTGCCCCCGTGGGGTGAGAAATCTAAGGGTTTGTCATTCTTGCTGTCCATACTGTTTTTGCAGTTGTAGCTGCCTCTGCTCCCTGCTTCCAACAGAGCGCTAAAGGCCTTTCCTGGCTTCTTCACTTTCAAGTTAGTGTCTAGCAGTGGTCTACTGCCATTGTCGCTCACAGGATAAAGGATGCAGGCTGGATCAATTGCAGAGAGTGTTTTCTCTCCCTCCGTGATGCTGCCATTTATTCTTCCATCGCCTGGGAAGACATAAGCAAAAGTTATTTGACATGCCACAGCCTGTAACAAGGCCACAAAGCTCCATTAAGCTGTGAGCCTTATACAGCCCTTCCACAGAAGACATGACAGTTTCCAAGATAGTGCAGCGCTACACAGGATGTTTAGACTGCATGTGTCAGGTGGCAGAAGGCCAGACCCAGTTACAATCATATCTGATTTCTTGCATATCTGCCCTCTTGGAAGCCTATCATTCAGACACTTGCAGAACATCCATTGTACTTGCAGTTGGAGTGATGTTGGTTGGAGGAATCACCCAACTAGGGATTCTGAGTAAAATAAATTAGTTAAATATGGTGATGGCAGCCAGGGTTACAGTCAGGAATAAAGAACACTGGATTTCCCAATGCATAAATGTTACACCTCGTTCCCAGAACTACAAGATGAAGGACAACTAATGTGCAGGAAGCTGACTGGCAGAACAAAAATGGATCAATGATTAGCTTTCCAGTCACTTCTCAGCTTCAAAACAGACACTGTAATAACAAGCAATGTATAGGTGTGCATAGACTGCCCACCAATTGCTATGCAGTTTGCTACCACTGAGGTCAAATAAATTGGGCAAAACATTTTCATGTGTATGTTCAACTTTTCCAAGAGTCCTGAACTGATCAATTCACCAATTAATCTGCTGGCACTTATTGACACTGTTGTAATTTCAATAGAAATGTGAAAAAACAAAACAAAAAAAACCCATAAAATTCATTACCTTTTGGAGCAATAGGCTATAACCTCAATTTATTCTTATAACGTCATTGAATATCATGTAAAAAAAATATAAATAAAATAGGTGGTAGTCGACACATCCATCACATCCTGCTGTCATACAAATGTTTAACTAAAATAAACAACCAATTCCAGCAATGTATGAAACATTTCAATGTGGAATCCAACTAGGTCTAAAAAAACAATTCTAGATTCTAGACTATTAGTTTCATAGGCAAGTAGTTCCCCAAGTGCCTGCTGTCAGCTAAAATGGCCGACAACAGACCTCTGTTTGGTCAGCGACTTTTAGACATATTTAAGGTATGCCAATTCATTTAGTAAAGAAATATGGCATCAGAACAATTTGTCCCCCCTGTCGCAAACACCCCAATCTGACTACATTTCTCACCTGGCGAGCTACTCACAAATTGGAGAACCCTCCTGCATGAGACCCCCTTCACTGTCCTTTCATTTTTAAACAAATCAAGAGCACCACATCACAGCTTCTAAAAGTTGCATTAAAGGTATTAAATTTTACTTATCCCAGTCATTCTGCCTCACTTCAAGCCTCTGTAAGTTCAGTGATTTTCAGGAGAGGTGCTATGAATGCTACAAGCTATTTGGAACAATACGTTACAACAGCTCTAAAGTAGATGTTATTACAATAATTATGTCACGTTCATTTTCGAAGTACAATCGGAGTCAATATCAATCCAACATTTAGTTTATAAGCAATTATCCCAGTGCAAATAAAGCAGACAAAAGAATCAGCTGTATGTGGGTAGAAGCTCGCCTGCTATCTTCCCGTTCGCTGCAGTTTTATTTAGCTAGCTAATGTTAGCCTAGTGATTCAAGGGCCGCTCCTAATCGCAAGCAGTTGGGCTGTGCAAGAATGAGGCCAGTTCGCTGGCTAGCTAAGGTTACTTCGGTGTGTTAATGTGATTGGCTAACTGAAAAAGTGCCGTGCAGGCCTTTTGGTTAGAGCCAACAGTTAACTACTTTCGAATTCGTAACATTTTACAGGCCGTAAAATTTACACAGGGTTAGCCAAGTTAATGCTATAGCAGGCAAGGTAGAAACGTTAAACTAGCTAATCGGGACTTTTATTTCGGCTGCACCCGGGAAAGGGTCCATGGTTGGTAGCCCCGTCCTCCGTACAATAATGCAACGTTATCAATATAGTAAGTTAAAATACACAACCATCAACTGTCGACACAAACAACCATAAATAGCTACAGAAATTAAGCTAGCTCGAGAATCATCACTACTGCTGGTAACCTGAGAATTCCAGCTAGCTACTACTGGCTAGCCAAATGGCTGCAATTTAACTAGCACTAAGCTAGAGAGTAACGTTAATACAGCGAGACAGACGGCAAAATAACTTGGCTACGTGCAGTAACGTAAACCCACCGGGTTCCGAACACCAAGTTAGCTCACCATGTTCCGAACAGTGCAACTTTCATGACGAAAAACTAAAAAAAAAAAAAATACTTCCACATCAGCTTTGGTTATTATGTGTGTAATGCATAATTAATTCCGTTTTCATAAAAACGTGGTACGAGTCACACACCCGATCCATGTCAGCATAGTGATAGTGCTCCACTGTGACATTGTGGTGGGGAAGCTGTTGCTAACGAGAAACTACGAACCGGGTAGAGGCTATACGGCGGTGTTCGGACCATCGTGAGCTAACATGGTCTTCCATGGACGTTATGTAGTTACTTTTCGTTTTCGCTATAATTATTGGTCCAATTCAAATCAATCAGTGTTTTAATGTCTGAGATAGTCAGTAAGCAAACAGAATCATAAACCAAATTCCTCGGGAGAAAAACTAACCATTGAACGGACGTTAACTTCTGGTGGAAGCGGCCGCTTCACCGTGTTCTGTTCGGAACACGGCGAGTTTACGTTAGCCAAGACAGCGATGCGGTAACTTAATTAGTCATATTTATCCAACGTTGACTTGAATTCGACGCTAAATTATGTGACTAGCCGAGTAGGCAGGTGCTAAATTAACTCGTGTAAACTATCAATTTACTCTAGCTAGCGCTAGTCAAAGAACGTTCAACACAAATCGTGCAGCTAGCACAAACTTAGCGAACTAGTTACTAGACAATGGTGGATTGAGAGCCATCGCTAGCTTCTACAATAACTTATATCTTGCTAACCTTGAGGTTGCTCAGCTTTTAACTGCACACGGTTCAAAAGATATCTTGACAACATTAACGTAACCTTAGCTAGTGTTTGACTGGTTATATTAACGTACGCTAGCTTTCGTGGCCACGCCGGTAAAGATTTTACACTAACGTTACCGCTGAAATATCTTAAGTGTACGAACAATGTAACAATATTCGTCCACGACTAATTTGGGATTTTTATAGTATTTGTAATCGTGTCGTCCGATGACAAATCGGACATTTGAGCGCAACAGGCCCAACAGACTACAAATCACGAATGTAGCCGACGGTGGCTCAGCAAAGAAGCGTGAAGTAGCTTCCTATCGACATAACGTTAGTTAACTGTAGCTACATGCTCAAATACAATAATCCAATTCCATTAAATGTACACAATACCTTAAGTTAAAATGTCACTAGAACTGCATTTTCTGTACCACGGACATACTGGGACAGATCAGACTTAGCAAATTCGATAGCCGCGTACTTAGCTAGTAGCGGTGTTTTTTTTCCACCTAAAAATATAGCTATATATATCCAACATGGCGGACAGGAAATAGAACCTGACCAGCGAGGAACATTCCAGCGGAGCCGGCTTGTGTTGCTGGAGAGTCGAGCATACAGGACTTCATCTTGATACTTTAATGCAACCAAATCATTATTTTAAGCCGATACAGACAAAGAACGATCAAAAAATATTTACATTGCAGACAGTCCGGCCAGGCGCTGTTAAACCATCATCAAGGAGGAGTCTGAAATGTGAGCAGGAATGATTGTGAAACCGGTGTACAAGGTCAATCTCCATTCAGCCAGTCACTTATACTCGCTAACTAGCTTACCGAACAACAGACTAATGTTTTGCGGACATTAGCAATCTGCTTTACATTGCTGCTTAAATGCATAGCTGGCCCAAAGGTCAGCAAACGTCCCCTCAATTAATTTCTCTTCAACTCGTCCCTCCACTACTGCTGTCATCTAACTTAGCTAGAAAACTAGCTAAAGTCATAGCTAGCTGGCTAACACAAACTAGCTCACTTGCTGAACATCCGACCTGTTTTCTTCGTCTGCGTTTCCTGGTGCTGGTACTGGCACTGACTTTGATCATTTTTCAGCGATTTTTTTGGTCGATTAGGGCTCTTCTCTTCTCCATGATGACAGTGTTTCTCGTGTGCCTGTTTACTGGGCCTTTCTTCCATCGAGGTATTGCTAGCCAACAACTAGCAAAGACCTTCTCCAGCGTCCACCAACACGCACTACCGCTTTCTGAGCAAGTTGTGTAGAGACTGCCCTACTGCCCAATCAACAGCTGCGATTAGCGGAAGCCGCCACCCCCCTCAAAGAACTGCATTTCAAAGCAATGACTATGACTTCAGTCATCCGGCAGTGAAATTGTGAAAATGTTGGTGTCATTTTCTTAACTTCGTCAATGAAACGGACAAATTCATCACATTTCATCATACATTTAGTGACGCGGATTTTGACATACCTTCGTTTCGTTATTAGGCTACACAATGTCTTTAATTTGCCTAATTTTACTTTTCTCAACTTGTCACACTTAATTATAAAACGTACAGGACACATCTCGCAATCTGATTGGTTCATAGCAATGATAAAATAATGATATAGCTACCACTGCTTGTTTACAATTCTATTTCGCTGCTAAGCCGTTACCCCGACTTGGTTGACGGGTCGCTCAAGTGTAGCCTACTCGGCACCCTTGTGATCTCGTGCAGCTACAGATTTTCTGTTGAAGTGAAGAACAGCAATACACAATATAACATTTACGATATAAATTCTAATCCGATTTTGCCTGGCGATGCCGTTATTTTTTCAACCCATGGGAAATGAATAACAATATATTAAACTTGTAAACGGTCATTGCATAACAAGCATACTTTTTAAAGGAGTAGCAGGAGTTATATGCACAAGAGGGCATTGAAGAAACACGATTAAAGTGCTAAATATATCCGTTCCTTAGCTTTACATTTATCGTCATATTTTCAACCGGTTTAGAATGTTCTCCTCCTAGTGAGTCACACGGGGAAAACCACTCCCCTTATCCATCGCCTATAACTCGTGACCCATAGTTTGCACTTAAAGGTACAATAGGTAAAATTATGGTCTTCAAATCTTGTCACAAGACCATTGTAAATCCCTTCCTATCGTTGAAAAAGGCCCACTAACACGTTGACTCACCCTCTACCTGTGTTTATAGTCCTTAAATTTCAAAAATAAAGTTTCAAAATATGCAGTTGAAAGCCGGAACTCTGTACCAAAACATATATAGCTGTACATTGGTTGGAAATTGGTTCTAATTGCCACAGCCAATGGCGTTTCAATTTCAGCGCGTTCAAAGAGAAGGGGCTGGGATGAACAGTGTTGTGGTTGAGCGTATTTGTTGCTGGAGTTCCTCTCTTGACCGTTAGAAGTCCGAAATTACTTATTGTATCTTTAAATTCGAGTGTCTTTTAAGAAGTATTATGAACGGATAGGTCGGGTCCATTGTCTCTATTGGTCAGTTTACGTTCCAGCCGTGCCAATATCTACGATATACGCGCGGCTAAATGGAATGTTCGCACATCTTTTAAAATTACTCCGCGTTTGTAGATCACCGTTATCTACTTCGTAATCGAAATGAACGTAACTTAAGGTTATCACCATCTCGCCTCTAATAGCCTACCAAAGTAAAGTAAATAAAATGAGTGAGTTTAAAGTGTCCTTTGATTTAGAAAGGAGCAGGAACGAAACAAATACAACTTGTAGGCAACATCCTCGGATCGAAATACCAGCATTACATTACATTATTACATTATTATATTACATTATTTAGACAGATACATCTATCTATCAAAAAAAAAACTTAAAATTTCCCTCGGGATGAATAGAGTATCTATCTCTATCATTACATTACAAGGCATTTAGCAGACGCTCTTATCCAGAGCGACGTACAACGAAGTGCAGATCAAACACAAGTACAAGTGCGAAGAGGACCTGAGAGGACAGTACAGTTCCGAATCCTAGTGTAACCATACAGATACAATCGGAACCCTTGAAGGATACATCAACTTCCAAACTAGCATACCACAGTTGGCAGCTAGAATACCCCGAGTACAACAATACAATAGCTAATACAATAAAAACAATATATATCGATGCAACCATATAAGTGCCATTACAGTCTATGGCATATATAAGGCTAATCATGGTGGTGAGTTAGGGAGGGAAAGGTGTAGCCTGAAGAGGTGAGTCTTCAGTCTGCAATTGAAAGAGGTCAGAGACTCTGCTGTTCTGACATCCACCGGCACGAAGTAGCAGAACAGAGGGGTCTTGCTGGTGTATAGGTCTTGATAAGTGATTGAATATATACAGGGGCTGATCCCTTAACTGCCTGGTACGCGAGCACCAAAGTTTTAAATTTGATGCAAGTCATAACAGGCAGCCAGTGGAGGTTGCTGAGCAGGGGGGTGACATGTGAATGTCTGGGAATATTGAATACCAGACGGGCTGCTGCATTCTGGATCAGTTGTAGGGGTCTGATGGCAGATGCTGGAAGGCCAGCCAGCAGAGAATTGCAATAGTCCAGGCGGGACAGGACCATTGCTTGGACAAGGAGCTGAGTGGAGTAGGTGGTCAGAAAGGGTTGGATTCCCCGGATGTTGTACAGGAAGAACCTGCATGCCCGGGTCACCGTAGCGATGGTCTCGGAGAAGGATAGCCTGTTGTCCATCACCACTCCAAGGTTTCTTGCACTAGGGGACTAGGTCACTGTGGTATCCCCTAGTGAGATGGAAAAATCGGAGAAGAGAGAGGTTAGAGCAGGGATGAAGATTACCTCCGTTTTACCTGGGTTGAGCTTTAGATAGTGGTTGCCCATCCAGCTCTGGGTGTCTCTCAGGCAGGTGGAGATACGGGAAGAAACCTGTGTGTCTGATGGGGGGAAGGAGAGAAAGAGTTGGGTGTCATCGGCATAACAATGATTTGAGATGCCATAAGCAGAGATAACAGGGCCAAGGGATCTTGTGTAAATGGAGAAGAGGCGGGGTCCGAGGACTGAGCCCTGGGGGACTCCTGCAACAAGGAGGCGAGGGGTTGACACTCTTCCAGCCCAGGACACCTGGGAGGACCGGCCAGGGAGGTAAGATTTAATCCAGTCTAAGGCTGTGCCACAGATCCCTGTAGATGCCAGGGAGGCTAAGAGGATGGAGTGGTTGACTGTGTTGAACGCCGCAGAGAGGTCAAGAAGGATCAGAACAGAGGAGAGGGAGGTTGCTCGTGCAGCCTGAAGGGACTCATTAACGGAGAGGAGTGCGGTCTCCGTCGAGTGGCCAGGTCTGAAACCGGACTGGTGGGGGTCCAGCAGGTTATTCTGTGAGAGGAAGGAAGAGAGTTGGTTGGAGGCAGCTCGTTTAATGGATTTGGACAGAAAAGGAAGGAGAGACGGTAGCTTTGAATGCAAGAGGGGTCTAGAGTGGGTTTCTTTAGGAGTGGGGTGATGTAGGCCCTCTTGAATGATGAGGGAAAGCAGCCAGAGGACAGAGAGTGGTGATAGCAGTGATAGCGGAGGAGAATCCCGCCAGGAGAGACTGGTAGGAAGACAGGTCCGATGGGTCTTTGGATTTCCTCCACTTCCTCTCAGCTGCATGTAGGCTGGGCCTGGAGGAACGTAGAAGGTCAGAAACCCATGGACTGGGAGGGGAGGATCGAGCAGGCCTGGAGACAAGAGGAAAGAGAGTGGAAAGCAGGGTGGAAGATACGGAATCGGTGGGTAGTTTGGAGAAGGATTCAAGAGGAGGGAGAGAAGCGGTGACTCTGGGGGCAAGTGAGGGGGGTGATACAGAGCAGAGGTTACAGTGGACAAAAACAGTGGGGGTGAGAGAAGGGGATGGAGGCAAGGGAGCTAGGGGGATGGAGAAGAAAATTAAGTGGTGACCAGACATGTGTAAAGGGGTAACAGTAGGGTTAGAAGAGGAGCAGTTCCTCAGAAAGATCAGGTCTAGAAGGTTCCAGCCTTGTGAGTTGGGGGAGAGTGCTGCAGGGAGAGGTCAAATGAGTGAAGTAGTGGTAAGAAGGCAGCAGACTGGGAGGCTTCCAGGTGGATGTTGAAATCTCCCAGGAGGATAAGTGGGGTGCCATCCTCAGGGAACGAGCTGAGTAGAGTGTCAAGCTCATCAAGGAAACTTCCCAGGGGACCTGGAGGACGATAATCAACAACAATATAAAGTTTAACGGGGTGAGTAATTGAGACAGCGTGGCATTCAAAGGTGGATAGGGGTAGGTCAGTGAGGGAAAACACAGAGAATTTCCAGGAGGGGGAGATCAGCAAGCCAGTGCCAACTCCACGGCCAGATGGCCGGTGGGTGTGTGAGAAGGAGAAGGAGGATGAGAGGGCAGCGGGGGTGGCGGTGTTCTCTGGTGTAATCCAAGTCTCAATGAGGGCAAGAAACTGTAGGGACAGGAGGGAGGCATAACCAGTAATGAAGTCAGCCGTCCGTGTGGCAGACTGGCAGTTACGTAGTCCCCCTGCAACTGTGAAGTTGTCACAGGGGATAAGTGAGGGGTAGCAGAGGTTGGTGGTGTTCCATCGCCGTGGAGGGCCACGTCGCTGGAAGCGCATTCTGTAGGGGAGAGAGCAGACTGTAATGGGGTACTGACACACCATACCATGCCAAATGGAAGGGAGCGACGCTCTGAGCACGCCTATATAAACTGCTAATTACCAATGCAATCTAGCAATCTAATAATTTCCCTAACAATTGCAGCGTCCAAAGTATCGAACTGATTCTGATCACCTAATCAGCAAGGCCACCAAACCCCGGTGAAGCAAATGATGACTCATAACGACAGTTATGATACCTGCACGTTATCTGGCAGTGTCCCGATAAACGTCTACAACAAAAAGAAATGTCAGTGTCGTCTAAACTAGCAAGCTAGCTAACGTTAATGTCACGTTTTATGCTTGTCACGTCATGTTTCATGTTCAGTTATTGTCTTAGTTATTTTATTGTCATGTCACATATTATGTTAGTCTAGTCTCGCCACGTTTTTATGTTTTTATTTTGTTTCTAGTCTTGTCATGTCACGTTATATAGTTTATTCATCTCACAGTTTGCAAACTTATGTCACAATTTAGGTTTGTTTCATGTTATGTTGTTACGTTCATTGTTTAGCAAACACTTTTTCTTTCCGCAAACCTTGCGTTCATGTTCTCTCTCACCTTTGCTGTCGCATACGCTTCCCTAATTGTTTAATTTCCCCGTGTCTTCTCACTAATCTACTAACGTTAGATCAGGATTTGGTAATACTAACATTCTAACCATGTGTTCATGTTTACCGTACGTTTCTCGTGCATGTCATTTACTAATTTACTAACGCTAGGTCAGGATAGGTTTATTACTAATGATTACTAATTATCTTGTTAACTTGTCAATCCTCCACATCTGATTTCCATTCGCATGTTGATCTCAAGCTAATTGTCTGCACCTGTCTACACCTGCATATAAGCTCAGTGTTCATGTCATGTCTTTGCGAAATTGTTGCCTCCTATTCGTCAGTGCACTTTTGAGCGGTTTTGTCAAGCCATTGTTTACCTGTTACGATCAAAGCCTGTTTATCGACCAAAGTTATTGACTTCCGTTTTGTTGACCACTGCCTGCCTGTACCGCTTTTGCCCTGCGGAGCGGACTTCGGTCTAGACTCTTGCACCGCCTTCGACTCTGAGCCTGCCTACAATCCGTCTGCACTACTGCCCCGCTGACAGCTTTCCTGGTAACTGGACTTTTGCATGGTTTTTCCGAGACTGCCTTCTCCCTCGGTACTGTACTTTGGTTTTGGCTGGATTACCTGTGTTTGAAATCTGCTTGTTTTCTACTACGCTCACTGGATATTCCCTGAATAAAGCCCTGACGGGACTATCACATCTCTGTTGTCTGAGTCACAGCAGTCCAGGTGTATTTTCCTAGTTCTGGATGTGATGCTTTGACTTGTGGTAGAACCTATGCACTTGTAAGTCGCTTTGGATTAAAAGCGTCTGCCAAATGACTAAAATGTAAAATGTAAAATGTCATGCATTTCCAACACCCGCTATATATACTAAATTAGCTAGCTTGTGAAAATTTTGTCTCCCAAGATGAGCACTAATCATGGAGGTAGCTATAGTAACAAACAATAATGTGGGAGCACGGTCTGTCAATCCTAGATAATTGACAGTTCTCATTACATTACATTTAAATGACTGAATAATAAAATTAATGCATGTTTTGTTGTTGCCTAAAGACAACTGGCAAGTGTCACATTCAATCACCATGTTACTCCTTTAAGGGACTTGTCCTGTACTCTTTAAAAAAATAAATAATGTTTTATGAATCCTGGTTGGATTGTATCATCATCACAAGCTGTTTCTCACTTTTTCTGCACCGAAACTAGACGAACAGAACAATTGGTATCATATCGGTTGGACAAATATGAAACCTGAAATTCTCATTCCGTTGACGGCGATGCCTGTGGAAAGTTAAGCCATGGGCAACTTTTGTTGTTCAGTTGCTGCCCGTCGCTCAGCTTCACAGAACATTAATGGACTTCCGGCTACTGGTCGCACAAATCGCTCATAGTATGAAGACCATACCATAAGACCATGATAAGAACACCATACCAGGTACGCATGCTACTGATTTCTTACTGTAGAATTTGGAATTATGGGATTGAAAATTCCTCCAATATGGCAATCGTATTCAATACATGGGACTATTTAAAAATCAATAAAACATTTAAATCAAAATGTTTTCAGGAAATACTAAGTACACATTGAAGAGAATAATATCACGTATACATGTTATTGATTTTGTGACTTTTTACTAGTGGCATGTAGTGAATTAAGTTGCCCTCCTTTTGGAGGAATTTGTAATCCCATAATTCCAAATTACTACAAGTAAAAATGCACATTATTGATGTCATGTATACCTAGGTATGAGTTCTTCAAGTAAGTCACAGTCTGTCCTGAAAGCAGTTTGATTCAATTATTTTCAAGATTATTATTATCTTTTTTTTTTTTTTAAGTGGCATGTATTTAATATGGTTACCATTTGTAAGGATTTTGCAACCCATAATTCCAAATTCCAACAATAAAGATTCACAGTGTCGATGCCATGTATACCTGGGATAGTCTTTTTCAAGATACTCGTGGTATTTCCTGAAACCAGTTTGACTTTATTTAAATAGTACAATGTATTGAAATTAATGGCCAATATGGTGGAGTTTGCCATAAAATAATTCCAAATTTCTACAGTGAATTGCACAGAATTGATGGCATGTATAGCTGGGATGGTGTTCTTGAAGAATGTCATGGTCTGGCCAATTTAAGATTTTTAAATCGTCCCATACATTGAATACAATTAAACGTTTGGTGGATATGCAATGCCATAATTCCAAATTCCTACAGTAAAAAATGACAAAATCAATAGCATGACTACCTGGCATGGTGTACTTTAATATGCAAGTGGTCTTTCCTGAAAACAGTTTGATTTAAATGTTTTATTGATTTTAAAATCAAAGTGCCAGGTAGAGAATACAATTACAATTCTGGAGGATTTTGCAATCCCATAATTACAAATTCCTACATTAAAAAGTCACACAGTCAATGGTGTATATTTACCTGGCCTGGTGTTCTTCAATAGGTAAGTGGTCTTTCCTGAAAACAGTTTGATTTAAATGTTTTATTGATTTAAAAAAAAAGTGCCAGGTAGACAATACAATTACAATTACAGTTTGCAATTCCATAATTCCAAATTCCTACAGTAAACATTCACAAGGTGAATATCATGTATACATGGTATGGTGCTCTTCAAGTTGTACGTATTCATTTTTTATTGATTTTTGAAAAGTGCCATGTATCGAATACATCTACCATTTTGGAGGACTTTGCAATCCCATAATTCCACAAGTCATGGAAAAAATGGTGTCTATATTTGGCATGGTGTTCTTCAAGATGCAAGTGATCTTTCCTGAGAACAATTTGATTAAAATTTTGTATTGATTGCACAATAAATCGCATGTATACCTGGCATGGTGCTCTTCAATGTTTACCTGGTATTTCCTGAAAACAGTATGAAGAATGTTTTTTATAGATTTTTGAAAAGGGTCATGTATTTAATGCAATTACCATCTTGGAGGATTTGAAAACAGTTTGAAGTTAATTTTTACACATTTTTGAAGAGCATTGAAGAGGACCATGCCAGGTATACATGTAATTGATTATGCAACTATTTACTGTACGAATATGGAATGAAATTACCCCAAACAATTTGATTTCATTTTTTAATAGATTTTTAAATAGTAAAAATTACTAAAAATGTATTGAATACAATTGCCAATAATTCCAAATTCCAACAGTAAAAATTCATATGATCAATGTCATGTATATATAATGGTTAGTGATCTTCAAGAATAGCATGGTTTTTCCTGAAAACGGTTAGATTTAGGCTTTCCATTGTAAAAGAGGTATTAGAATTCATTTTATTTTCCCACAACTTCTGGACCAAAACAATTAGTCGTTTCCTAAACTACTAACCATAATTACATTTATCACTGAAAACTGATTAGGTTTTCTTTGGTTGTTAAATCAGCTTGGGTTTTTACATTGAAGTCAATGGGCAGATAGCCCTTTTGCCCTCAGCAGACATTCTTCTGGGTGCTTCACTGCCTGAACCCTCCAGTTTCTAGGTAGGGTCAATGCTGTCAAGGCTACTGCTCTTCTACTTCAGCGCTGTTTATTGGAGGTTTGATTACCATCTTTGGTGCATTACCGCCACCTACTGGGCTGGAGTGTGATCAGCTCCGTTGTCAGCCCGGCTGCAGCCAGACCCTTCTCTCCACATTCTGCCCTGAGCCAACAGCAGAATAAATTGCTTGTTAAATGTGTGACTGTCTATCTGGGTCATTCTTTGATTTGTGTTGCAAACCATGTCCAAGCAATTTCACAATACATGAAAAGATACTGTCAGATAATTGATGGATTTGTTTTTATTAACCTCTTTTAAGAAATATATGTATATATAGTAGATTTTTGGGTCACCACATCTTGAAAAACTGTGTCCGAAGCCTTACTTTTGCAATATGAAGAGAATTTAACCACATTTAACCAAATAAAATACAAACACTGAAAATATTGATCACACATTATCTAGAGTAGTGTGAAAAAAGATAATAAAATATTTTATTAAAAATTGTTAGAAGATTTGATGTCTGTGGTGTTAGCAAGCAGATAATATCTATTTAAAAATAAGTAGGAAGAACTTCTAAACTACTTCCTATTTGAAATGATTGTACAAAGAAGCATGAATTCTGACAGGTTTAACCTACCAGGCTGTACTGCTACACCCAATGTGAAACCTATCCTATATTAGTTTTCACAGCCAGCTAACCTGCCCCTTGCAACATATCTTCCAAGGAACAGATCAGTGTTGTAGATGGACGGGATTTAATCACAAAGAAGAGTGAAACTGAAAATAACATATGGAAAAGCATACATCAGTATACTCAATACTCAAGCTAGTTACAGTTAGGATAATTAATCCTCTATTTTGTAGGAAACTCAATGCAAGTATATTGAGTTTGTAAGTATGGAAGTAGATACATTGTATTTACACTGATCAGCATCTCTAGTATCAAAAGTATTGCCTGAATTCCAACATTACAATCTGCTGTCATACACGCTACCTAAGTTATACAAACTGTAGCAAATATGTTAAAATACTTAATGGACCAGGTAAGATCTTTGTGTTAAAACATTGAGACAAGACCATTGCAAATCACTTCCTCTCATTGAAAAAATGCTCAATGACATGTTGATAGTCCTTCAATTTGGGTTTCAAAATAAGCAGTTGATGGATCGACACTACCAAAACATTGTATAGCTGTGCAATAATTCAAGCTCATTGGTTGAAAATGGGTTCTAATTGCCCTTGGTGAAGTCTCTAGGGGGAGGTGTGGCAACACCAAACTTCTGGGTGTTGAGGGAGTCAGGATCAAAGGCGCTTCTGGGTCAGAGACAGGCACTAGCAGTCTTGCATTAATAATAGCTTTGACTTCGGCCATTAATGTTGTCAGAACCTCATGAGACAGCTTAGAGTGTCTTGTAAGAGCGTTGTGTTGAGGATGCACCGCGCAATACCTATCATGCACTCCCACGTGCCGCCCATGTGAGATGAGTGGGGAGGGCTGAACACCCAAGATCTCGGTTCGGATAGGTAGTCTTCCACACTCGTCTCACCAGGACTCAGAGGATCCAGTTCCCTGGATGCATCAACAAAGTTTGTCCCACAGTCAGACCTCAACTGCTTAGCAGGACCTCTGATAGTGAAGAATGAAGTGTATTGATGAAGCTAGAGGAGCTCAGTTTCAATAACCTCGATATGAACAGCTGTTTACGTGGACATGCACGTAAACAGAAACTCTAACTGTTGGTTTGCCCACCTTTAGTATGGCAGGCAGTGACCTCTCATGGTCCGAATACATCAAGGCCAACATATGAAAATGGAGGATCAGTCTGTAAGCCCGCAGCAGGCAAGTCTGCCATGATTTGTTGCTCCGTTCTGCCTCGTAGCTGTCAGCAGCATCACCACATAGTAACCACCTCACAACACCCAAAAACCAACAAGTTACTACCTAGAAACACCTTCGCAACAACCAAGCAACACGCTAGCAAGACCTTAGCAACACCATAGCAACCACATAACACATCATAGTAACCACCTAGTGTTATGAATCCCTCTGTGCTGGGAAATGTATAGATAAAATTAAGGTGCTGGCCGAAACCGTAATGCTCCTAATTAGACTTAATGTACCGAGAGATTCCTAACCTACGGTGTGCGCTGTGGGCCTAATGGAAAAAGGAAAAAACCAAAAGGGCACGGGATACATCCACTGTTTCCACACGTGACTCACCTCTGTTAGAAGACGGCCCCCTTATTCTTACCAGGGCCTGCCCAATCGTCCCGCCCAATCGTCCTGCCTTCTTCGGTGGTGTGCCCTCCTCATGCTTTCCTTTTCCTATTTGCAACACCAGCAACACCCTAACAACCACCTAGCAACACCTTAGCAACCACCTAGCAACACCATAGCAACCACCTAGCAACACCATAGCAACCACCTAACATACCACAGTAACCACCGAGCAACACACTAGCAACCCCACAACTTAGCAACCACTGAGTAACACTTTAGCAACCGTCTTGCCACCAACTAACATTAGCAACCACCAAGCAACACTCACAACCGCCTAGCAACACCTTAAGAACCAGCTAACAACACCTTAGCAACCGCCAAGCAACACCAAAGCAACCAACTAGCAACACTAGCAACACCGTAGCAACATCCAAGCAACTGTCTAGCAACACCCTTGCAACCACCTAGCGACACCGTAGCAATGACTTTCCAACACCCTAACAACCACCTTGCAAAACATTTTACGATGTCTGTATGTAGTTTAGTACAGCACTTCATGTGTATTTTACTAGTTATGGATGTGATGCTTTAACTTGTGGAAGAACCTATGCACTTGTAAGCAACCACCTATCAACACCCAAGTAACACACAAGCAATGACCTAGCAACATCTTAGGAACTACCTAGCAAAACCCTTGCAACCCCTTAGCGACAACCTAGCAATCACCTAGCAATACCCTTACAACCCCTTGCAACCACCTAGCAACCACCAATTAGCACATTAGTAACCACCTAGCAACACCTCAGCAACCACCAAGTGACACCCTTCCAACAAACTAGCAATACCCAACAATGACTTAGCAACCACCTTCGCAACCACCTAGCAACATCTTAGCAACCACCTAGCAACACATTAGCAACTATCTAGCAATACCCTAGCAACCACCTAGCAGCACCCTAGCTACACATTAGTAACCACCTAGCGACACCCTAGAAACCACCAAGCAACCACCAAGAAACCACCTAGCAAACCTTAGCAACTACCTAGAAACCACCTAACACACCATACTAACAACCTAACAACACACTAGCAACCACCTATCAACACCTTAGCAACCACCTAGCAACACCCGTGTAACCACTTAGCAACAACCTAGCAACCGCCTAGTAACACCTTAGCAACCACCTAGAAATTCCCTAGCAACCACCTGGCAACACCATAGCAACCATCTAGTAACACATTAGCAACGACCTCACCCTAGCACCCTAGTTAACCGAAATTGATAACCAATAACCAATACTTTTTTTCAGAAGGAGAAATTGTAAGCTCAGTTTAAAATAAATGCACGTTCATCACCAGGGGCATTATGAGACTTCTATTTGGCTTCAAATCAATCAGCAACACAAATTGCCATGTTTGGGTTCCTTGTTGTCCAACAGTTTACCAATAGTTGAGTGTGTTGCTCTGCATACTGTATACACTTGAAGAATGTGCTAAGAATGAATCTGCAATCATCCTCTAAACCGTGATTTTGAATACATGTTTAAATAAAGAACAATTTAATACTAGCCAAAAATAAATAAAAATAAAAATACTGGTCCTCCTGTATATATACTATACCCATGCTCTGCTAGGAATGCTACCAATATTCTTTGTATTTTTGGTCAGTAGGAGAGGCCAGGAGGCAGTATGGGCCAGTACACATTCCTGAAGTATAACTAGGAGTAACTGCTAGACGTGTCATGTTATTACAGTCCTGAAAAATGCAGTCAGCCAGGCTGTAAATCAGCGATCAGAGGGACTGTTATTATCCCTGAGTGAAAATGAACAGGGTTTAATTGCACCACACTGGTAGGGGTAACGCTCATTTAGTGGACTAGAAATAAAGGAAAAGGATATACTGTACTTGTTATAAGGGACCTTTGGTAAGCCTTGCTTTATTTCCTTGTTATAATTGTCACGGTCAGGTCTAGAACCCCGGTCTCTGGTGTGCTAGTCAGATGCCAATCCCCTAGACCACCTAGCACTGAGGATGACTTAATTGCGGATTACTGCAAGTGTAGTCCAATTATTTATTTGAACAAAAATATAAAGTTCCAAAAGCACAGAAGATTTACAAACAAAAACAGAGGATTTTCCAAAATTCCATAAAGCCAAAAAACAACGAAGAACTTCCAAAAAGGGTAAACTAAAAATACTCCAAAACACAAAGGGCAATCCAGTCTCATAGCATATAAACAATCCAGGGTCAAAAACAGAATATCCAAACAAGGTACAGGGTATCAGACAGGGTTACTCACGGAGGGTTAAAGTGAAGACTCAACAAAGACCAAGTGAAAAGGACCGGGCTATATACAGGAGACAGTGGGAAACACTAATCACAAGACTAACAACAGGTGCATACAACAAGACAATTAAGCAGTGAGACAAAATCAATTTAGTGACACCTAGTGGCTAGCAACACAAAGTACAACACTGTGACAATAATTGTGTTATTTGCAGCTCACATGTCCATAATTGGGAGTGACATGCGTATCTCATTGGCTGTTAATGGAATATCTCTCAGGTTTTGTAATCAAAATCTCAATGTGTATTACATTGTTAGCCTTATGTACAGTATGTACAGCTTGCATGGAATCACATGTTTACAACTCAAATCAAACGCATGTTTATAACTGCTCAAATAAAATCTGGTTGGAGACAGTCAGCCACTGTGAAAAAGATCCTGATCCCAGACTTAGAGACTAAGGGGACTCGTGAACACACTATGGCTCTAATATGCAGCAATAAATTGTATTGTAAATTATATATTTCATATATTTGAAATTGTATGAAGGATAACTGAGTTGCAAAAATGTTCTTCAAGGTCTTAAAACATGAACGTCATAACGCAGTCTTTGTCTGTTTTTGTTCTGGATGCGTCCTATCCTCCTATCCAATCACGTTCAGTCTTGCAACCATTTATTCTTCAATTTCAATTCAATTCAATTTTATTTGTATAGCGTTTTCACAAAGGGCCTTTGTCACAAAGCAGCTTTACAGAGAAACCGGTCCCCAAGAGTACACCAAGGGCAACAGTAGCAAGAAAAAATTAACAGGAAGAAACCTTGAGTAGAACTTGACTCAGTAGGGGAACCCATCTACTGCTGGTTGACACCGGTTTGTTGAAAGATGGTGTGTGAGTAAAGCAGTTTTTTCATCAAATGAGCAGGGAGCTACTGTCAGTCCGTCATTCACCGTGTCAGTCTTCGTGTACGACTTCAAAGTATCTGCTGAAACATGGAAGTGAAGTACATTTCAACACTTGGTGCAAGAAACTCTGTGAAGCTGGTTGTTGTTTCTGAACGGTATGTGATAGGAAACTTATACATGGCAGTAGCAATGTTTATGTGACAAATTGAAAAAAGGAATGTTTTCCTTAAATCCTGATGAGTCTACAAGCCAGAACATGAATAGACGGATACATGGATGTCCTAGTTAGCTATTATGATGGTGATCTTGCCAAAGTTATAGCACAGCATCAAGCATATTCAGTGCCCCCCCCCCCCCCCCCCTTGTATCAGCAGTGTGCACAGAGTCTGTGCTTGTCAATTACCCCATGTCACGGTATCATTCTCCCTTTCCAGTGAGTGGAAGGAGTGACACAGCCCAGGTTAGCATGTTAGAGGTTAGGTCCAGGGAAGAGGTCTGCCCTCTGGTGAAATGGAATCTTGGTTGCACCATAACCTCACCAGGTGACACACAGCAGTCAACAGACAGAGGGAGAGGAGGGAGTGGGAATTGGAGAAAGGCCCTGTGCAGATTTACTGCTGCCTCTGGCTCCCTGCCTTTAGCCTCTAATTTCACTCCAGCCCCCTCCTTGCCCATGCTTTTATGATCCCCTGAAATTTTCCAAATCACAACGTATGGTCACACTGAATAATACAGGCTTTATAGCGTTAATATTTCTATTTCATCTAAAGATATGCTGAAAAACACTGGAGAGGTTGAGGATTTTTTTGATTGTTTAGAACCTGGATTCTAAATAAAATTAAAGTAAATGAAATCAATTCTGAAAATGGGTAAAAATTTACATTCAACAGCCAACCCAAATGTGCAAGAAAATAATTTATTTTCCACAAAACAACCAAAGTACATGTTTGGCTGTGGCTGATTATCTGAGTGAAAATGTGCATAAACACAGGGGAAACCCATTCCAATTTGTAGCTTTTAGTAAGGTGAGATAATTCCACTTTTTGCACTGACAAGTTAAACTGGAGCCTGCTTATGTATTACCTTAACTACCTTTGTGAAATATTTAGCAATAAACTATGGCATTGGACTACTGAGAACAAGCTACTAGCAGCTTCTCATTATTACCGCTTGGCCCAGATAAATTGCTAACCCCAGGTTAGAGGGCAGGTCCCACCTTGTTAAAAATATTTATTTCTTGAAATATGTCCAATAATGGTTTTGATTTATAGATGGCGACAGAGCAACTAGTGTCTTGTCCAAAGCCAGAAAGAATGTGCAAAGATACTCATAACAGTTGTCTGTAGTCATAAATCTGCTATGAAGTATATTTAAGAAATCATAAAATGATTGATTTTTCACTAGCCCACATGATGCATGACATATCAATGCCTTGAACATAGTTATCAATTAATTAGCGGCAGTAGCATAGTCATTTGGGGATTATGCAATAGTTCTTTTGTTTGGTTTCTGAAGAGAATATTTTTATGTATCTTACTATTTTTCCACATAAAAGAGCAAATAAAATGACAAAATTAAAGTAATAAAATACAAGTAAAATTTGGTATCTATTAGTTAAGCTGGAAAAAAGTTGTAAAATGGCCATTAAAGTTTTTTTTGGTGCTTGGTACACTTGGAAAAAGCAATTTTTTGGGCATTTTGTAATGCCTACATTTCCTTTCTACACACATCAACAACCTTGGTAATGTTGCGGCTACAAGTACTACACAGACAGTCAAAACATTCTTCCAGTTTTATGCGGGGGCAACTAAAAATAACACAGTGATCACTGTATAGCTTCCCTATATTCCCCCTATATCACAGATTCCAAACTTCAGGTTATGATTAAACACTACTGGAATGCCCTCTCCAGTAAAGAACAATTGCTATCGAGTATTACGGAGTTTTACAAATTCAATGGATCAGAGAAATCAGCTGCATCCCACCGTTTTCCCACACCTGGGTGAGCGCTCAGTCCCATCAAACACTGTGAGTGACCGTTGCTCAAGTTATATAACTGTAACAGCGGTCCTGCTGTAGAATGAGGCATGTGAGACAGGAATGGTCAGAGTGTTGTTTTGCAGTCCACTTAGCATAGCGCCACCAGGAGTTAGTTGCATAGTGATGTGATATATTTCTTGGTGTCAGCCAAGCTTCATCCCCTGCAGTCACTTAACTTTTCATCAGTTCAGCTGTATGGCCTACCATTCTGAGTCCACAGGTGTTGTTGTTGGTGTTCTCGTTGACCAGGATCATTGGCAGAACAATGAGGGAGATGAGGCGTAATATGGCTCGGCCTACCTCGGCACTGCATTTTTTCCTGTCTGGGCGTGGCATGTTGGGAGCTGAGATTACTATCACTTGCTCCCTGATGTATTGGTTCTCTCTCTGATGTATTGGGTCTCTGTGAGACCTAGCTGGTCCTGCGCTTTGGATGAGGTGGGTCTTTCACCCCTATCCCTCCTTTGCCGCTGGTGGACCCCTTTTGCAGTGGCTGGCGTGGACCCTGGAGACACGGCCTTCCACTCCCATGGCTGTCGGTGTGGTGAGTCGAACCTGGTAAGGGCATCTCCACCTAGGCTGGTGCCACGCCTTCCTCTGGAAGTCTTTTATCACCACCCAGTCTCCTGGTTGCAGATCATGCAGAGGGCCACTGGCTGGCACTGGGAGAGCTGCTGGAACCTGTTGATGCACAGATCTCAGAACAGTGGTTAGCTGAACACAGTAACTTACCATTCAAGTGTCTGCCAAGTCCTTGTCCAGCATAAAGCCAGGGGGGTGACATCCAGTTCTCATGGGCCGTCCTGTGATCACCTCATAGGGGGACAACCCTGTTGTGGAGTGGACCCTCCCCCGGATACCTGTGAAAACTATTGGCAAGGCCTGGACCCAGTCCAGACCTGTTTCTCCCATTACTTTAGTCAGTCGATTCTTAATGGTTCCATTTACCCTCTCTACCGCCCCCCCACTCTGAGGGTGGTAAGCACAATGGAACTTCATTTCAATCCCCAGCTTCTTGGACACCTCCTCCAAAATTCTAATTACAAAATGAGTGCCCCTCTCTGAAGTGAGTTTCCTCAGGATCCCCCACCACGAATAATCTCTGTCAGTAGGGCCTTTGCTACCGCCGTCACATCAGCTTTCCCTGTAGGAAAAACTTTTAGAAAACATATCAATGAGCACCAAACAATATTTCTTCCCCCTGCAAGGGGTTAGTTCAATGAAGTCAATCATAAGGCCCTGCCCTGCATTATTTACAGCACAAATAACACAAGTTGAAAAACCACTCGTGTCCCAGTGGACATTGAAGATACCATTCCCCCTATTGACACATGATCCTGTCGATGTGTCAATTTAGCATAGTAGCTTCAACAAATAGCTTCATTTGGCGGTCCTGTATAGTGGCCAATGGTGTCTCAGTATGAGCAGCCTGTACAGTATGTGCAGACTGAGAGTCATGTTGGGAGGGGCTGAGGCAGTGGCTTTCGCAGCAGAAATTCCTTGAGAGATAGCGTCTGGCTGGCCTGTGTTAGCGGGACATTTACATATTGCAATAGATGTAGGCAAAAGAATGGCCTCCAGGAGGCTTTGCACCAACTGTCCATACCGACTAGCTTTTCCTGAGGAAGTAAATAAACATGAGGAACCAAAACAGTGAGTGGGCGATAAGCAACAATCGATGCAGAAGCCGTAACAGAAGCAGCTGCTGAAATTGATTGCAGACAAGGGGGGAGACCCCTAGTGACAGCGACAAAGGGCGTCTCTGAGAATAATATGTAACAGGCCTGTTTCCATCACCATGTTTTTGCAGAAGAACAGCAGACATAACCAGCCTTCTCATCCACAGTCAAAAGAAGATACTGAATTAGTGTACTGTGCCCTGAAGAGAATTGGAATTGTTCCAAATTTCCCTGCAGCACAGCAGAAAATACTGCCTGTGATTCTGCATACCCTTGTGGTAGTCTAGACCAGGTGTATTGTTTTGTCTTAAACGTAAAAGTAAACCAGTACTGGGAATCAGTATCAACCGGTATACTGAAAAAAACATTACCAAGATCAATCACAGTGAAATGCTTTGCATTGCCCAGTACTTACCGGCTCTCTAATTTGAATCAGATATAATAAGACTCTTATACACTTTTCCATGAGGACGGAGACAAAAACAAGGAAGACATGATGCTGACCACCTAGGATTATTATTATTATTATTATTTAGTCTCCAGATAAATTCCAACCTTGCCAAAAAGATTGGAATGTGGAAGCTAGGAAAAGCAGAGACATTTATCTCACAGGCTGTCTGTCTGTTTGACAGAGAGACAGAGGAAGATTCTCAAAGCATATTTCCTGAGCACTTAATTCAGCATACATGGTCTAATTTGTTATAAAAGGTTGTTTTTTTTTGTCTTTATGTTTACACACATTGTCAATTAAGAAAATTACCATTACACTTGACACGGCTGGTATAATAACATCTAAAAACAAATACAAAACACAATTTTATGAAACTACAGTAGTTGTTGTAGCTAAATATGATAATATGTAAAAATCTACCAATCCAGCCACACATTTCACATGTGGTGCCTCCCCCTTAAAGATGCAATTTTCATATAGTAATATGCCTTCATAGGGAAGTGCACAATGCATCCTCTTGTCTGTTACATAGGGGCATGCACAAACAATAAAAATATGAAGATTGCAATGTGAAAGATTATTATTGCATGTATCAAAATGCATAATAAAAATACAACATGGGTGATCATAATATTGACCCAGTTATCAATGATGAATAAAATTTGAGTTATACATTAAAGATGATCTGATGACATGTACATACACTCACCGAGCACTTTATTAGGTATTTATTAGACTTATTTTTTAGACTTTTACTGCTGTAGCCAATCCACTTAAGAGTTATGATGTGTTATGTGCTCAGAGATCAGGCTTTGACCAGTCTGGATATCTCTCTTTAACAAGGCATTTCTGTCTGCAGAACTGCTGCTCACTGGATGTTTTTGTTTTTTTGTTTTTTGCACCATTCTTTGCAAACTCTAGAGACTAGTGTGTGTGACAATCCCAGGAATCAGCAGTTTCTGAGATACTCAAACCAACAATCATTCCATGGTCAAAGTCACTTAGATCACATTTTTTCCCTATTCTGATGGTTGATGTGAACATTGACTGAAGCTCCTGTTCAGTATCTACATGATTGTATGTATTGCACTGCTGTCACACGATTGGCTGATTAGATAATCTCATGAATAAGTAGGTGTAATAAAGTAAAAATGTTCCTAATAAAGTGCTCGATGAGTGTATATTGTTCAATGAAAATTTCAAATACACACACACTGTAGCCAAATTGAGAATTTGGAGGACTGAAAATGCATTTAAGTGTCATGGTGGGAGGTAATTCTCACTGGTGCCACTAGATGGCCGAGGATATTGTTTCCACCTGTTCCTCGTTTTCTCCAGGGGAATTACCTCCCGGGAGAGTATTTAAGACCAGCATCGACTAGTTTTCAGTGCTTTTGTGTTCAACCGTTCGCCCTTGGCACAAAGCCGGTAAAGCGCCCGGTAGACTCTAAACCTATACGAGTCAGGTACGGTGCTGGTGGATAATTCTCTCATTGCTAAAAAGGAGAAATATCTAAAAGGTAAGGAAGGCGTACAGCTGGAAGTGTTGTGTGTGCCGGCGCCTTCCTCCAGGGTTTTGTTTTTCTTTTGGACTCGTGTGAGTCGATGGTAGAGGGACGTTGTCCCCGGTGTTGTATTTTGGTTTGCATTTTTGTCCCGAGCTGCGCCTCGAGGTTTTTATTTTCGTGCCTAGCTTTTCTCGCTAGGTTGTATTTTCTTTTGGTTTTCACTCAGTGCCCAGCTATTTGGCACGGTACCAAAGTTATTGGTTCGCCCTAGTTATTTAAGGGTTGTTTTACGTTCTCTAGCCGTTTTTGAGCTACTTCTCTGTTTGCGATTTCTAAGTTTGGTTTGTTTAATATCCTTTCCTCCCATTGTTCCGGGAGAAGTCCTGTTCCTAGCTGGGTATCCCCATTTCGGTTCTCCCTGGGATTTAGTGACTGACACGTTCGCGTGTTGGTTAAAAAAGGTTCTACCTTTGGTCGCCCCTGGCTCTCCGCTTAGCTTCCCACGCTACATTAAGATGTTTGCCTCAGTCAGGTAGAACATTACAATACAGCCCTCTGACATAAATGACGACACATTACAGGATTTGAGAAGGCATGATGATGAAGTGCATGTCCAATTAATGAACCACAATACACCAGCAGCAGTCGAGTAGGAATGAGGAGTTGCTTCATCTATAGCCTGGTAAGCAGATGGAATGGTTTATTTGATTAAATAAAGTCCAAAAACTTTGTCCAGCGATTATTGCATTTAATCAGACATCTTAAATGAAGTTAATGCATTGCAATGTTTTTTCAAATAAGGTCCCAGGCATTTATTGTGCATTCTTGATTCAATTCAGAAAAAACAAAGTTTCATTCAAATTTCACTATTTTAACACAATTTATTGTGTTATTCTTATTATTCTTGTGCTTGCACATTGAGCTTCAGACCATGTGCTAAGACCAAACCACTATTGGACACAGGTCACAGGTATTAAAGAGCTTTTTCTCCTTTAATTTGTTTGTATACATTTATATATTTTTTTTCTTCAACTTATAACAATAGATATAAAAAGTATCTACAGAAATTATTTATATAACAGTTGCCAAGGTTAATTTCAAAGTGCAATAATTTTGTTCCTGTTTATACTCTTCCCGTCGTAAATAATTAGTCTATATTTTTTTTTAAGACTAGCAATGACTTTTGTGAGCCTCAACCTTGCTAGTTTGATACAGTGATGAAACCCTTATAACACACTATCACAAGCTGCTCACTTGCAAAATATGGCTTCAAGATAGTAGCCTACCCAGGCAGTGCATATGGGCCTGCCAGTTTTAAATAAATGACGTGCAAACGTAAATTCGGGAGGAACATGAAAGAAAATGGTGGTTCATGGTTTGGCTTGATCAATACCAATTTAGTATTTGATCACACATGAAAGTCATCAGGGGAGCTGGCACATTCATTAGTTCATCAAGTTAGCTTGTACCAGTTTATATTGTGGGGAAACTGGTCTGCAACTGCATTATACAGTGCACACTGCATTATGCAATGAGGAAAAGGTGAAATAAACGTGGACAATTAAAACAGACAAACAGTCATTTCAGTATGCTTTATTACAGTCAAATACTAATATCACCCAGAGTAAGAACAGCAAATTTATCGTTAAATAGGCTAGGCTATCTCCCTGAAATTATGTGTATTAAACTGGAAGAATTATGTCTAACATGTATTTTCATTCATGTTAGAATTACGCAGCAAACTACTTAGCATTAACACAAGAAGCTATATCACAGAATTATTAAATGTCCAGCAGAAGAGCCAGTGCAAGCAATCTTAATTAGTTTTTCTGATAATTTTCTCAATTAATCTTACTCTTTGTGGTGAAATGTACAAAAGCACGCACGTCGCTCATCTACCTAAAATGTAAAAATGGGTCTTTTCAAAGGATTTGACCAAGTTAGTCTAGCCTACCACATCCCAACGGGAGATCTCCACTCCATATAGAAATTACAGTTTTTATCCTTTTCTGCTTGGGTGATTAATAATTTTCATAAGCTGTGATATTTATTAGGCTAAGCTACTAAGAAAGTCTCTTAGTTATAACAAGCCACTACTACAGCTACGATGAGAATATCTAGAGATAGCTAGCCAATTGACCCATAGCTAAAAATTTCCAGAGGCCTAGACATTCCACAGGCCAACATAGAAAATCCGCTATGACATGCACAGAAGGGGTTCCCTGTCAGCCCCACTGACAGATAATTGCCAGCATCAAGTGCCATACACTACAGCATAGATTGCACAAACCATTTTTATAATTTTGAGTGAATTTTAGAAGAGGAATTCCAAATAATATCTACCAAATGTTGAGCGATTCAGAACAAATTTTCTTCATTGAACTGCAGCGCTTCAGAGATAAGAATGCAATACCGCCAACTAGAGGGGCCGGGCCCCCCTGGCCCCTAATATAGAGACGCCAACAGTGTGAAATCGGTATTGCAGCCTCTGTCAATACTTTCAAAAATTTTGTATTTGTAAAAAAACTGTAAAATATTGTAGTATTTGTGCAAACATTCTGTTATATATTCAAATCATTATTATTTGAGCCTGAGACATATGTGTATTCACATTACAGATAGCCTCTTCTTTAGCTTCAAAAAATACATTCTCTTTGTGGTAATTTGTTCTTTGTTAACGCACTGAGTCTGTTTTCCAGAAGTAATAAGCAAAGAAGCAATATTTTTCTTCAGATACTTTTTTTATAATTTCATTCATTTACACAATAACATAATTGCGATGGTTTGACTACATCCAATTATAATTATGCAAGGTCTTTTCAACTGTGTGAGGATCATGAGTCATGACCCTTTCAGCCCATTGCATATGATTTTCAGCCTTGGCGAGGTGTCCTATTCTAATGGTCAAGCTGTAAGCTCCAGGTATAATGCCTCATTACTGCTGTTGACATACTTGCCAAACTACATTTCCCACAAGGGCACCCAATATGTACCCAGCAGAGCAAAAACTTCCAGATACTGATGTATTGTGTAATATTATGGAATGACTTTGAAGTTAAGTGGTAAATTAAACTACTGAAAGCAATAATGACCTTGCCTTGGAGGCAAAAAGAAAAACATAAAACCAACGTACATAAATTTGTTTTGTTGTGACTGAAATCTAACCAGTTCAGTTTTAAACCATACAATGTACATACCTTCGTATCCTGTCAACAGACTGTTGGTGATAATGCAGGGGGAAACCTTCCTTCTTTTCTACTGTTTTCTACAGTATCTTTATCTTTAAACTTATAACTGTATAGGAATATATATATATATATATATATATATATATATATATATATATATATATATATATATATATATATATATATATATATGTGTGTGTATGAATAACTGTTCCTTGGTTAACTACTGTAGTGGAAAAAAACATTTTCAAACATTGTCAGGTTCAAATGCAAAATGCTTAACACAAAATGAAACTAGTATTGAACTATATTTCAGAAAAAACTAAAAGTGAAAAAGCAAAAACCAAAGCACAGTGATATGGAGTCTGGGCATGAGAAGGGAAACCCTGACTCAAAGTTAAGCTAAGTGCAACTGCAAAATTTGCACAGAGAGCACTCCACCACAATATAGGTGGAAAAACAAAAAGGCAAAAAATGCACAAAAACATTCAAATTAACAATTTCTGAGAAAGTGACAGGTGTTATAGACAAGTAACACGAGGAAAGGGGTCACAGTTCCCTGTAACAAAATAATTTATACCAGATTACAACCCAACAAACATTTATGCTTCCTTTTTCTTTGACTCAAAAGGAGAAAAAAATGCAGAAACAGACAGACAAGGAGGCGAGCGCTTTAGGCAACAGCAATTGCAGGTTAGAATTGAGAAATGCTGCTCTTGCTTCCCTGACTTTGAAGTCCTGGACCTTAGTGTTCTTGTCCTCAGGGATGTTAGACCCTGATTTATGCCAACATTGAGACACTCTAATTACACTCCACAACAAGAGAGGAGTGATCACCTAATAAGGCACACTTTATTGTAGCCATGGACATATCTCCAGTTTAAATCATTGAAGTTAAGTGTTAAGCTGGCCTCCCAGCTTGGGTGAAGTGTAAAAGGACAATCGTCAAATGCTGGTTATCTGATATGGCGAAAAATGGTCCCAAATTGGCACACCCAAAGTACAGGACTGTACTTGAGTTTGGATGGGCCTGGCAGTCTGGTATTGAATCCATACCATCCCATTGTCAGCTGCGGTTGGTGCACAATAGGCTATAGTGTTACCTAGGGAGGGATTTAGTTGGTCAAATGATTATTTATGGATCAGCGACCACATCTGGCTGATCAGGTGCATATAGTCTGTTTATTAAGTTCTCCAACTCATGTCTATGTGAGTGTCTGTCTGAAAAGACCAGGCTGAATATTTATCTGCAATAGTTACTGTATGTAAGCAAAACAGAAAATTGGTGTATGTGGCTTTTAAATATTTTCTTGAAAGTTCTTCCGATTGGCATTTGAGTGGATTGCTTTGCGTTATAGCAAAGGCCATTTCGTAATCAATCTTGTTGACCATGTGTTAAACTGAATGGTTGGGAAGCGGTAAGGTTTCTTTAAAAAAGCTGGAGGTGTGACTGAAGCATTAGCGAATGCTTTTGCCTGGAGGGCACCCATAAACACAAAGCACTGCATTCTTTTCTGGAAACTACACCATGTGACACAACAATGGACAGCCTTTAAAAAGCAGCCTGACAGTCAGGAAGAATCAGAGTTGTGTAAGACGCACTGGGGGGAAAGATAATGGCTGAATATTAAGAGAGTGAGAGAGAGTCTCCACAGTAACAGCAGCAGCTTTCGGACATGATGGCCGGCCCATCCAGTTTTGCAGAATCTGAGTTCTCTGAAGTGGAACAAGAGATTGACCCATTGGTTCAGCCTAAGGATGTCATAGTTGGAGCCAGCACCAAGAAGCTGGTCCCAGACAGTGAGAGTTCGGGCAGCAGCCCCAGCAAGGCTGAAAATAGCAAGTCCCGGAGGAGGAGCCGGTTGGGTCGCTCCAAGACGAGGCGGGTGGCAGCCAATGTCCGTGAGAGGAAACGCATCCTAGACTACAACCAGGCCTTCAATGCCCTGCGCCTGGCCCTCAGGCATGACCTTGGAGGGAAGCGCTTGTCCAAGATCGCCACACTCCAGCGTGCTATCAAGCGAATCTCCTCACTGTCTGCCTTCCTGCAGGCCAACCCTGCTGCGGCCACTCAGCCTTGCAGCCACCGCGAGTGCAATCAAGAGGCAGGCGTGAAGGGATGGGAGGGAAAGGAAGAAGCTTTTCAGGTCGTTCCAGAGAGCTACCTGCCCCAGCAGCATCCATCACCATACCTGACTCAAATCCATGGACATGTGTGCTCGCTGTCCTCTCAACAACAACATTACATGGATGCAAAAAGACTGGTCACCTTTTCCCCACCCTCACCTAACTATCCCCCTTACTCCCCTGAGACACAGTTCAACCTGCCCCAGAATCACTACAGGAACCCCCAGGAGGAGCTGCACAGCCCCCCATTCTACAGTGGCAGATGCAGTGCCAGCCCTGGCCACCATTTTGGGTCTTGTACATCTTCTGATGAGACCCATATGGACACCTTTGTAAACAGCTGTGTCACAATGCCCCTGTCCTGGCAGATTAATCACCACCTCTGGACGAGACACAAGCAGTCTCTAACCATGCACTGACACTGAAAAGCCTGAAGCCAACAAAAGACAATTAGAAAACAAAAGGCAATGCTGTTTTAATGTGTCCTAAGGGAAACAGATCATGTAAGTGCATTCATGCCCTCTGTTTTGAGTGGAATTTCCATTGATATTTAAAATCGAGGCCATAGAATTACAAGGTTCTGACAAAAATGAGTTAGTGTCATAAATATATTGTTTATTGGGCAGTAAATATATGTGTGACATTTTACATAAATACTGTTTAAAAGTATTAAAAAATTCTAAATGTTAAAGTTGTATCTGCTTGGAGCCCATTCACTTTGGAATCTTTGATGCTCAATATCGCAAAACCACTCAGAATGCAAATAGAACCTTGTAATACTAAGGTTATGAAAGGCTGATAAACCACGTGATCCAAAAATCATTTTCAGTATATGCAACTGATATACATACTGTATATTTTTTTCTCATGAGTGGATTTGCAAATGAGACACGTTTCTGCAAAGACTGCAAAAAAAGTTCACTCTTTGGGTTTTAAATGATCAAATGTTTTCTAAAGTGGGTGAATTTTTTCTATTACCACATGCAGTACCTTAGGTGCACATTACTGTGAATGCATTATAATTATGATTGTCAGTAGATAGTGTTGGCTCTCTACCTGTGACATTTGTCATGCTAATTATTGTAATATAGATTGCAACTTCATTATAATATGTTCATAAGAAATATGATATAATACTGTATATGTAGCATTTCCAAACATGGTCCTTAAATTTGACCTGAATGGATATTTCTCACTGTGCTCCTTTAAAGTTGGGAGATTTTGCATTTTATAAGATGCATCATACTTGAAGTGGATGTTTTGAAAACATGTCAGTTGTAAAAGTCCAATATCCTTGGTTTTGAATGAAGTGACTTATAATAACTTGCTTTCAATAAAGTATGGAGCACATCATGATAAAGAGAAATTTTCATTCACGTAGTGACTAGTTTCCCTACTTTTGTTTGTCAGATAATGAAGAATGCAATTGTGGGTCTCTGCTCCTCACACAAACATCATCTGTTGTCCCAGAGTTGTAAATCACAGAGGTTATTGACAACATATCCCCGTTGTCCTGTAATTACCACTGCTGGCAGCATTCCTCTTTTTGTTGTGGAATGTATGTCAGGTTAGTAAACAAAATATAAATAAATACTCTCAGCAATGTGTGATAACTGTCAATATTAAATACATAATACCTGTTTAAGTTGTTTCTCATATGTTGTTAACAGTGTCTTACAGTCCCCTCCAAAAGTATTGGAACAGCAAGGCCAATTCTTTTGTTTTTGATGTACACTGAATACATTTGGGGTTGAGATAAAAAGATGAACATGTGACTAGAGTTCAGAATTTCAGCTTTTATTTCCTGGTATTTACACCTACTTAGAACATAGTACCTTTGGTATAAGACGACCCAATTTTTAAATGAAAGTAAATAGCACTTAATATTTGGTAGCATATCCCTTGCTTGCAGTAACTGCATCAAGCCTGCGACCCATTGACATCATCAAACTATTGCATTCTTCTCCCTAATAAAGTCCTTTGTTGTGCTGGTAGTGCTTTGGGTCATTGTCTTGCTGCATGATGAAGTTCCTCCCAATTCTCTGTAAGTTGACAGACATAATGTTCTCGTAGACTTGTGAATTCCTCCTGCTGCTACCATCTTGAGTTACATCATGAATAAAGATTATTGAGCCCACTCCAGAAGCAGACATGCAAGCAGACACTTCCACCGTGCGTCACAAATTAGCTTGTATGTTTTAGATCATGAGCAGATGCCTTCCTTCTCCACACTTTGGCCTTTCCATCACTTTGGTAGAGGTTCATCTTGGTCTCATCAGTCCATAAAACTTTGTTCCAGAACTTTTGTGGCTCATCTCTGTACTTCTTTGCAAATTGTAATATTGCTTTACAACTGATAAGCGGTTTGCATCTTGTGGTATAGCCTCTATATTGCTGCTCTCCTAAGTCTCCTTTGAACAGTTGATTGAGATACCTTCACCTTTGCCCTGTAGCAATTATTTGTTACTGACTGATGTTTTGGGGGTTTCTTCACAGCGCTCAATGTTTCTGTCATCAACTGCTGTTATTTTTCTTGGTCGACCAGTTTGATATCTGTTGCTCAGTACACCAGCGATTTCTTACTTTTCCAGGACGTTCCAAGTTGTTGTACAAGTTATCCCCAATGCTTGTGCAATGGATTTCCCTTTTTTGCTAAGCTTCAAAATGGTCTGCTTTTCTCCCAAAGACAGCCCTTTGGTCTTCATATTGGTTTATTTTTTCTAACACAAATGCAGTCTTCACAGGCAAAACCCAAGGCTAACACCAAGAGTAGAAATTCTGCACTATTTATTGTTTGTTTAACCAATTGATCTAACAGGACACATCTGGGCAACAAGAAACACCCGTCAGTCACATGTTCCAATACCCTTTCTGACCTAAAAATTGGTTGGTCTGCTATCTAGATAAACATATCAGGAAATAAAAGCTGAAATTCAGATCTGTCATCTCAACTACATCTTTTGACCTCAAACTCAATTGTCTTCAGTGTATAGCAAAAACAAAGAAATTGACTTTGCTGCTCCAATCCTTTTAGAGGGGACTGTATTTTGGTAACTGCAACAGAGAAAATAATATTTCTCAAAAGCAATTGCAGTTCACCGTTAGCTCGTCCTCACAACTTTTTTTGGCCAACTTTTGTCGTTCAGTTGCCCAGTTGTTCAAGTTGCTGACTGTTGCTCAGCTTCATAGAAAATGAATGGACTTCTGGCAACTGGTCAACCAAAATGTGAACCAACATGGGGTCATGCTGGTGTAAAGCATTATGGGCTATGTCAGTATAAATGTGCAGTAAAGCATGGTATTATGGAAAAGGGTGGAGTATGACAAAGTACATACACGTGTGTGTGTGTGTGTGTGTGTGTGTGTGTGTGTGTGTGTGAGCTTAGGTCTTATCTTCTTGGCCAATAATGACAGAGCCGTAAGGAATGTCTGCTAAACTAACTGCTTGCTATCTCCGATGTCATCTGTAGTATATGCAAAGACATTCCAATGCAAAAGCCACTGCTTGGGAGTTATTTTGCTGGTAAAAATGTCACTTGCTTGAAAGATATACATTCAGTTTTACTGTCTTACTGAAGCAGAGCATGCATGAAATATGTGGGTACTGAGTATATACTCCTGGAAGACAGTCACAGAATAATGAAACAAAATAATACCTCCTACACTTATTGTACTTGCATTGGCCACTGGATGGCAGCAGCCTTCCAACAGAGAACAATAAGAATACATTTGGTTGCAATCTGACCAATTTTAGCAAATATTGATTTGTATTTCAATATGAGACTTTTTATTTTTGTCAGATCTGGATGTTCCCAATGATACACACACAACCTGAGGTTTTAAAACCAATTTTTTTTATTGCAACAGGCCAAACCGTCAAGATATTTCTCACAATAAATAAATAAATAAATAATCACACATAAATATACACTTGGATATCTCCTGTAGGATGGTGATGTTTGTGGAAAAATAGGAGGACATCAGTATGCTTGTGTCCCATCTGGAGGCTTGATTGTTTCAGTGCTCATTTCCTTTGATTCATAGTGATATTTTTTTTTATCAAAATGGTTGTTTTATGTTTGATTATTTTAGTGCTCATTTTCCTTTATACATAGTGATGTATTTATATCATAATGTCTGCTTGTTCTACAGATGGTGTCACTGCCAATACACTGGTTTGTGGCTTTGTAAATGGACTATGATAAAATAGAATACATTTCACACCACTTTGTAAACAGGATAAATGAATGCATTTACTGTTTTTATCTAATTACTGTATTAACCATCATAGAACTTGTATTCTGTCTGCCTTGGAAAGATTATAGGGTTGGTGCATCGGGGACAACTCACTCACAACCCTGCTGATCTTCCATAAGACATGTGTATTAGATTTGCCCTGAGAGAAACCTGATTATTTAATTAAAGATTCTATGGAATGAGACCGACAGTATAAGCATCCCTGGCACTCCAGGAATATCTTTGCCAACAGTATTACTGCATCATTTTCCCACTGACAGTCATGATAAAGGGTGAATCCAGTTATCATGTGATTTTATTACAAATAAATAGCAGTATTGCTTCCTGCCCTTATAAGACTTAATTTTCAAAGAAAGTTACCAATACTTTGCTCACCAGTTTTCTGGAATTAATATGTTCACAGTGGAATAGAAAGATTATCTCTGTCCTATTTTACAAACAATAATCCATTTGAATTTAATGTCTTCATGAAGCAAGGATATCAGTTTTACATTTGTCAATACGAAGAGTCAATCAGAGTAAATAATGTGCTGACAGTAGGTTATGGATGTTTATAAAGTTCATTAGTTCATTAGTCTGTGGCATCAACCTGCAGGCTGTTTTCTTAAAGATCACCCATTTCGGACTTGTGGCAAATAACAAGTGGGGGAAGTGGATAGATGCAGTAAACCTACACAGTCATAGCCTTAGATTACATTACATTATTGGCATTTGGCAGACGCTCTTATCCAGAGCGACGTACAACAAAGTACATACCCATAACCAGGGATAAGTTCGCTGAAAGACCCTAGAGGGAAGTACAATTTCAACTGCTACCTGTACAACAAAGATAAGGACGAGGGCCATTTTTTTTTTTTTTTTGAGAACAAAGAAACAAACAAACAGAGCAAAAGTGACCAAAGTTAACTATCCAAACACTGCTTACCTAGCCAACTAAAAATACCGATACACAAAGCAAGTCACAGAGACAACAATTAAGGTTCACAGGGAGGTAGGGAGGGATGGGGAGAGGTGCTGCTTGAAGAGGTGTGTCTTCAGCTTGCGCTTGAAGGTGGGGAGAGATTCTACAGTTCTGACCTCAACGGGGAGTTCGTTCCACCACCGTGGAGCCAGAACAGACAGTAGTCGTGAGCGTGATGTGGAGGTTCGGAGACAGGGAGGTGCCAAGCGGCCTGTGGAGGCTGAACGAAGAGGTCTGGCAGGGGTGTAGGGTCTGATGATTTTTTGTAGATAAGCTGGGGAAGACCCCTTAACTGCTTGGAAGGCTAGCACCAATGTTTTGAATTTGATGCGAGCCATGACAGGCAGCCAGTGGAGGGACGTAAGCAGGGGGGTGACGTGTGAGTATTTGGGAAGGTTGAAGACCAGACGAGCTGCTGCATTCTGGATGAGTTGGAGGGGTCTGATGGCAGACGCTGGGAGGCCAGCCAAGAGGGAATTGCAGTAGTCCAGGCGGGACAGAACCATCGCTTGGACCAGGAGCTGGGTCGAGTAGGGGGTGAGAAAGGGGCGGATTCTCCGTATGTTGTATAGGAAGAACCTGCATGACCGGGTCACCGCCACAATGTTCTCGGAGAGGGACAGTCTGCTGTCCATCACCACGCCAAGGTTTCTTGCACTGGGTGACGGCGTGAGTGTGGTATCCCTGAGGGAAATGGAGAGATCCAGATGGGGAGAGGTTTTAGCAGGGATGAATATCATTTCAGTCTTGCCTGGGTTGAGCTTTAGATGGTGGTTGTCCATCCAGCTCTGGATGTCCCTCTGGCAAGCAGAGATACGGGCTGAAACCTGCATATCAGACAGCGGGAACGAGACGAAGAGTTGGGTATTGTCCGCGTAGCAGTGGTAGGATAGCCCATGTGCAGTGATCACAGGGCCAAGGGAGTGAGTGTAAAGAGAAAAAAAGAAGCGGGCCTAGGACTGAGCCCTGGGGAACTCCTGTGGCGATACCGAACCAGCTCAGGCAACCTGGAAGGAGCGACCAGAGAGGTAGGACTCAATCCAGTCCAGGGCTGTGCCACAGATGTCCGTTGCTGACAGGGCAGACAGGAGGATGGAGTGATCCACAGTGTCGAAGGCAGCAGAGAGATCTAGAAGAATGAGGACAGAGGAGAGGGAGGCTGCTCGTGCGGCATGGAGTGACTCACTGACGGAGAGGAGCGCAGTCTCTGTCGAGTGGCCCGATCTGAAGCCAGACTGATGGGGGTCTAGCAGGTTGTTGTTAGAAAAGAAAGAAGAAAGTTGAGTAGAAGCGGTTCGTTCTATAGTTTTAGAAAGGAAAGGAAGAAGAGATACCGGGCGGTAGTTCTGGATGATGGAGGGATCCAGAGTAGGCTTTTTTAGCAGCGGAGTGATGTGGGCCCTCTTGGAGGATGCCGGAAAACAGCCGGAAGACAGGGAGGAGTTGACAAGGGAGGTGACAAATGGGAGAATGTCAGGTGTGATAGTTTGGAGAAGAGAAGAGGGGATAGGGTCAAGGGCACAGGTTGTAGGGCGGTGGCAGAGCAGGAGTTGAGAAACATCTACGGATCTACGGATGACTGTGACCTTCTCATCGAAGAAATCAGCAAAGTCATCAGCAGCAAAGGAGGACTGAGGAGGAGGAGGCGGTGCATTGAGGAGAGAGGAGTTAGAATCGGAGTTCTGAATTTGTGTTTGAAAGTATTTTGCTTTGGCGGCAGTGACAGCGGAAGAGAATTCCGCCAGGAGAGACTGGTAAGTCGTCAGGTCTGAAGCATCTCTGGATTTCCCCCACTTCCTCTCCGCTGCGCGGAGGCTGGCCCTGGAGGTACGGAGGGTGTCAGATATCCAAGGACTGGGAGGGGATGTGCGATGGCCCACACCATCTTTAATTGTCTTAATGCAGGTACAAGACAGCTCTCAGTCTCTCAGCTCTCAACTAGTCTTTCAATCACCTTTGGAAACTATTATTGCTGTTTTTCAACATGCGGACCAAAGGCCAATGGAAGTCAAAGAAGCCATTATGAGACCAAGAAACGAGAATAAAATATAATATAAGACATCGGCCAAACCTTAGGCTTACCAAAATCAACAGTTTGGAACATAATTAACAAGAAAGAGAGCACTGGCGAGTTTACTAATCACAAAGGGACTGGCACCGGCGGCTCACACGAGCCACACGAGCCCAAAACAAAAATGAAAACCCTTAGGGAAGGCGTCAGTGAACCCAACAACTAAACCGAGCGCCTTCCTTACCTTAGTTATTTTTTTTCTCTTAATTGTATTGCTTAGACACACACACCTGCACAGTACCTGACTCGTAAAACCACAGAGTCTACCTTGTGCATTTACCGGCTTTGTGCTAAGGCGAACGGTAACACAGAAGCACTGAAGGCCAGTCAGAACTGGCCTTAAATACTCTGCAGGGAGGCAATTCCCCTGGTGCAAACGAGGAACAGGTGTTACCAATGATCCTAGGCCCTCTAGCGATCACCACGGGTATTACCTCCCACCATGACAATGTGCACACTAGCCTCAGTTTCCTGTTATTAGCTGACAGGAGTGGACCCGGTCTGGTCTTCAGACTTCTGCTGCTGTAGTCCATCCACTTCAGGATTCAATGTGTTGTGTGTTCAGATATGTGTTTGTGTGTGTGTGCGTGTTATATCAGTGTAGGATTAATTTCCCTTGTTCGTATTTAATTTGAAAAAGCTCATAGATGGATTGCCTCAGCCTACTGCTGGAGACAACTTTGTGATCTGTGTAGTGAGTTTCTTCTGCTGAGATTACACTCTTCCCAGTTCTGCCCTCTCCTCCTCCACCCTCCCGTCTACACACAGAGTAAAAACAAGCCCTCAGCTTGGCTCTTGATTGATAATAAGGATTCCAGGGAGGCCTTTGCTGATCAATTTATCATCACGATAATTCATGAATTTGTATGAGAAACGTTAACAAATGCAACAAAATTCCAATATCTCAAGGCCCTTACCTTCCAGCCTCATTGGTCCCTCAATTAGTTTTCTGAGCCAGATTGGTTCTACACTGATCTTTTGAGAGATATGATTACCCAGTGCTCTCAGTTCTTGAAGCTTTCTTTTGTACATTCAGCAAAATAAAAAAGGTAAAATCTCTCGGCCCTAAATAAAAAGAATTACCTTACATTTCACTTTCTATGATGATAAAATGTTGTTTTTTTTTCGGTTTAATAAGTAATTTCTGCATACTGCAATTTTGTCTATCTCCTTTATTCTGACAGAATGGCTTGGGTAAACTAAAGAAATGATATCTCCTGATATCTTACTGTGTATTCTGGAAAAGAGAAGAGGCCTCCTATAAATAACATGTGATTTCCTATGGTATAAACATTCACGTCACATCAGTCTAAGGGGCAGGGGGGAACATGAACCCAAAAAAGACATTAAGCACACTGCCGAGCGGAGGCAGTGCCCTCACACAGGGGAGAGTGGAGGGCAATCAGCATGCGAGGAACTCTCATCGGAGCACATATAATAAGAGATGGTTGGTACTCTTTTGACGCACTTAAACTTTGAATATGATGGCAAAGTATCCCAGCTTGTGAAACATTTCCCGATGAACAATGCTCCTGTTGGGATTATGCACAGAAACTGAAATAAGTCTTTCTGCAGCAGGGACTGGGCCTTCTGAAGCATGCTGCAGTCTATCTGCCTTCCCTTTTATATCCTCAGTTTTTTGTCTTTTTGGATTCCTAACAATCTCTGACACTGTCACTCATCTCATTTCCTTCTCCTTCCTCTCGTTGTCTCTGATTCTCTTCTTTCCCTTCCTGCCACCACCTCTTTTTCTCCTGAGTAATCATGTTTTGACAGAAAACCCTGTTTACCTGCTCTATTTACTTCAATAATTATGCATGATGAAGATAGATGGAAAAATTTGCCATGATTATTTCAGTGCATCTTCTGAGCCTGCCTCACAGCAAGGAGGTCCTGGGTTCGAATCCCCGTCGGCCGGGGCCTCTCTGTGCGGAGTTTGCATGTTCTCCCCGTGTCTGCGTGGGTTTCCTCCGGGTACTCTGGTTTCCTCCCACAGTCCGAAGACATGCAGGCTAGGCCGATTGGAGAGTCTAAATTGCCCGTAGGTATGAGTGTGTGAGTGAATGGTGCGTGTGCCCTGCGATGGACTGGCGACCTGTCCAGGGTGTATTCCTGCCTTTCGCCCAATGTATGCTGGGATAGACTCCTACATAAACATGAATGGATTAATTTATTTAACCAACCATAAGCAAATGACAAATTTATCACCAATAAATGTGTTACAGATGTTACAGTGGGAAATAATTGTTTTCAATGTGAACACTTAACATTGAAATACAATAACATAGCCATGTAGACGAAGTTGCATTTCAATAATCTACAGAAATGTTTCTGAAATAGGGTATGTAATATGCAACTGACAATAGCCAGGAATATATTCTATTACAGTTCAAGGTGTTCAGATTGGACTTCTGTTGGGATTCTGGGATTACAGTTTATTTTGATTTTTACTTTGATCCAATGTTGCTGGTGACATATTAAGTAGTGTCTAGAGGCGAACCGCAATGTCAGGTTTGTGCTTTTGCAGACTACTGTATCCTACCATGCAACTTGTACTTCAAACTTACAAGTAATTTTGTATCTTTAAATGGGCTGACCATGTGTACAATCTCCTATGTCGTGAAAGTGCTATTTCTTCAACACAGGACATCGACTTTGATGACGGCAAAGCCGAGCTTGTGCCGATTTCCTTCACTCCCCCTCGTTCATTCCTTTGTTCAATCCTCAAATTCACTCCTTTGGTCCACATTGTTCTGATCGAGTGGAGGAGTGGTAGTGGGGGAGTGGAGTTAAGAAGGATGCAGTGAAAGATAATGGGATGAACCCCCTGTCTCACTTGCTCACCAGTTTACTCCTGCTCTTTAGAGGCAGAGATATTTCACGCACAAATTGACCATCATTAATTGCGTGAACTGTAGTCAATGCAACGGAATACATGATCAGCCACACTTATTCGCTGCAGTTCGCTGCAGTTGCACACCAGGGACCGGGGTTCGATTCTCGGTCCTGCCAAAAGCCAAGTTTGGCCGGCTCACGTGGAGCAGCAATAATTGGCTCGCTGCTCCAGAGGGAGGGACTTGGCAGGGTTAGTAGATCGCTGCATAAAAACAAGCACCTCGGGCGCCTCGGAATCACGGTTACAACTTGGTAGGTGAGATGGCTTGAAGAAGGCGTGTCGCTCTCCTGTTGGCCGCTGAGGGACGGGGTGTGGGCGGTGTATCTAATACTAGCTCTAATTGAATCAGACGGGGTCCAATTGGCTACCAAATTGGGAGAAAAATGGAAAGAAATCGAATAAAATTTATTAAAAAAAAAAAAAGAAAGCGTCATACGAGTGTCTGAAAATCATCACAAAAGGCTTAGTAAATCTGGCCCTTAGTGTTGTAGTGTAGACCATTCCTAAATGCGCTGGTAAATTTGCTTGCAACTGAAGCCTTTGATGCCAACTTTTTTTCAAAATTTGCCTTTCTATGCCTAATCACATTCTTCGTCCCCAAATGCAAATAGTATGGACATGATAAACATGCACAGAAAGCTTAGGCTTCCCCATTCCATCTATACATGTATTTATTTCCGACTACTTTTACATGACACATGCAGTCAATTTGAATTGTGGAGCCAACACTGGCCCAGCAAAAAAGAAAGCATTTTTATAATTTTCCATTGTCCACTGTCTGTCAGGAGGCTCAGAGAATTGACTAATGTGATGATTAAAAGTGGCAGGGGAGGCATCACGGTGAGACATTATCCTATTTCCCCCCACGCTTTCTTCCCTGCTCCAGACTTAGGAGCTGCTGAGGCCATTGCAGTGCTAAGTGCTTCGCCTCTTGCTATTCATTTCTCATTCAGCATATCTGCACCATTGGATGACACACTCATTTCTGAGACATAAAGCCAAAGAATATATAAACACAAATGCATGCAGGACATGATTATTGGGATGATCATCATAAGTTGATGATCTGTCAAATGAATCATGCACTACCACCTCCCAACTGATTCCACTGATTCATATCAATTAAAATCCTTCTTGTCAAATGTAATTGTATCAATGGGTCATATTCACAGAGCATTATTTCCGTGACCAGGTGGACCACTAAATATTTCATAGAAATTAGTTTAAAACCTACTGTTGTACCAATGAGAAAGGTGCTTATTAGGGCAGTCCTCCGCATCGTGATCCTCATGATCCTCTGGAATCAACTGCTGTTGTAGGGTTTCTTGGGTCCAAAGTATTGTGCTATATTGTACTACCCTATATTGTCAATACTGTGTCTGAAAACGTTATTGGGTCCCCTGTATGGGTGGTTTTATTAGGGGCCAGACAAGAAATACGTATGATACCTGGAACAAAACGGGCAGCCATATTTGGACATAACTTTCTCAGGAGGCCCTCCTTATCAGGCACCCAATATGGGGGAGCATTAGTCAGATTGTTAGAATCTAATTACAGCAGAAAGGCATTCATTAACATGGGGGACTGGAGAGCCATTTGTGAAAGTCCAAGCGGAAAAAAAATACATCATACACCATGTTAAATAAATGGTCTAATTGGGAAAATATTGAAGCAGCTTGTTCTTAATTCTTTTTCAGCCCCTGTAGTTTCCTTTCATTTTTCCTTTGATCCAATGTTGCTGGTTACATATTAAGTAGTGTCTAGAGGCAAACGGCAATGTCAGGTTTGTGTTTTTACAGGCTACTGTATCCTACCATACAACTTGCGCTTGAAACTTACAAGCGATTTTGTACCTTTAAATGGGCTGACCACGTGTATGATCTCTAATTGGCTATGGAATATGAGTGGGCTTGTAAAAAAATTTTTTTTCAACACAGGACTTTGACTTTGATGATGGTGAAGCCTAAAAGCTTGTCCCGATTTCCTTCACTCCCCCTTGTTCACTCCTTTGTTCCACTCCTTAACTCAGAGGTTTCCAAAAGAAAAGCCAGGTGCTTTTATTTTCAAAAAACAAACATCAAAAAGAAAAAATCCAAAAAACCAAAAAGAAAAAATCCAAAAAACCAAAAAGAAAAAAAACTGGAAAAAATATCAGTGGCCATCGTTCGTCCGTCTTTAGTCTGTTGTTCAATTCCTGTGGCGTCCCGGCTGCCTAGTTGTCCGCCTGGGATGCTCCGTTCTAGATACAGAGAGGGAGAGATTAGCTGGGTTAGGGGGATGGTGATTTCCTCACGACTCTGTGCTTTTGGAGGTTTCGTCCGCGGGGTTTCGTTTCGTGACACGGGGCTCTCTCGTAGTCCATCCAGGATAGTTCCGCTTCTTTTGCGGCGTGCTTAGCTCGGGGGTTCAGTCATAGGGTTCACTCACTCTGGCTCCGGGTAACCCTCCTCCGTCATGAGCCCCGCTTGGCGTTTGTGTTCTGCCTTTTAAATGGCGCCGCTCCCTTCCCCGAACTCGGCTCAGCTGTGCCTGTTCAATCAGAGAAGGTTAGTATTTTCCAGTCACATTCCTCACGTGTCTCGTCTCGGGGGTGCTGTCCTTGGTGCTGATACTCCTCCCGGCCTCTTCCCAAGGTGCCGCTCTTAGATATGCCAGGGGAAAATATTTGCCGTTAATTAGTTTCCCCAGCTCTTGGCGCCAGCACACGGGCTGTTCGACCTCAGAGGTATACCGATCACAGGTCGGGCCACCACAATATGCATTAAGGAGAGAAGTGAGATGGGTGTGTGGGGGGTACGACCCAAAATGCACGACTCGGACAACAAAGTCCTGTCAGGGCTTCATTAAGGAAATGTCCAATGAGCGTAGTCGAAAAACAAGCAAAGTTCATACACAGTAAATCCAGCCAAAACCAAAGTACAGTACCGAGAGAGAAGGCAGTCTTGAAATCGGTACACCATGCAAAAAGTCCAGTAACCAGGAAAGCTGTCAGCGGGGCAGTAGTGCAGACGGATGGCAGGCAGGCTTGGAGTCAAAAGCAGTGCAAGAGTCAAGACCGAAGTCCGCTCTGCGGGGCCAAAGTACAAAGACAGCAGGAAAAAATTTGTGGTACAGGCAGGCAGAGGTCAACAAAACAGAAGTCAATAACTTTGGTCAGTAAACAGGCTTGGATCGTAACAGGTAGACAATAGTTTGGAAAACCGCTCAAAAGTCCACTGATAAACAGGAGGCAACAATTTCACAAAGACATGACAGAACTGAGTTTATATGCCGGTGTAGATGCAGGTGTAGACAGGTGCAGGCAATTAGCTTGAGAGCAGCATATGAATGAAAATCAGGTGTGGAGGATTGACAAGTTAAGATATTTAGTAATCATTAGTAATAAACCTATCCTGACCTAGCGTAAGTAAATTAGTAAATTATATGCATGAGAGACGTAAGGTAAACATGAATACATGGTTAGAATGTTAGTATTACCCAATCCTGTTCTAAAGTTAGTAGATTAGTAAGTAGACACAGGAAAATGAAACAATTAGGGAAGTGTGAGTGACAGCAAGGGAGAGAGAGAGAAAGCATGAATGCAAGGTTTGCAGAAAGACATGAAAAAGTGTATGCTAATCAATGAAGGGAACAACATAACATGAAGCAAACATAAATCGTGACACAACAAGTTTGCAAAACTGTGACATAAATAAACTATATAACTTGACATGACAAGACTAGAAAATACATCGTAACAAGAAATAGACATGAAACGTAACATGACATGAAAATGAAACGTAACGAAATAAAACATAAAAACGTGGCGAGACTAGACTAACATAATATGTGACATGACAATAAAATAACGAAGACAATAACTAAACATGAAACATGACATGACAAGTGTGAAACGTGACAAGAAGTGCACCTTGCCATGACTCATCTATATGGTACCCATACTGCGGATCCACCCCCATGCACCAATTTGATAGATACGACTCATGTTTATAAGATCGATATCTCAGAAAATTAGTGCATAAAAAGGCTGGGGCAGAAGGGATATCATTTTAAAGCTTTCATGCAAATGAGAGAGATAAGCAAAGCAGATCAGTCAGATTGGGAAGGCTTTCATTAAAATCATTAAGAGCCAGCTTACACAAATATCATTGAAGTACCACATCAAAATGTCAAAAGTCTAGTTATTTTAATTAGTTTCTTTCCGCAGACTGTCATCTGCATTTTCAATTACAGGTACCTTCATATAATATACATTAATTCAACAGGCAATTGATGGACATGCTATTCAAGCCAATGCAGAGAACATGAATGGGATGAGGTATTATTAGAGCAAAAATCAAGTTTGCTCCAAATACGAGGCATGCAGGGAGCAGCAATGATTACTGTCAGGAGAAATCCTGATCTCTGATCTGAAGCTGCAAGGTGGAGCACTTCGCATACTGATTGCATATCTTCATTGCTGCTGCAGTGCTTTCTCAATAGACTTATTTTTTCTCCAAGGCTGGGATGGTGAAGGTGAAAGAGATTATTACTATAGACAAATTGAAACTGTTTGCAGAAAATGGAATAGGTTTCAGTTCCAAATAGTCAGAAGGAGGCTGGAGAAGTCACAAAATGACCTCTGCTTTGACTTTTCAGATATAACTATCTGAAATGTCTGATCTAATAGAGGGGTGGAGGGGCACAAAGAATTATCTGAGTAGACACAAAATTTCCAAACATCAGTATGCTCTGAAGAGGAAGAAATATCAGATATTTGTTGCATAGGTATTAAAGGGAGCCAAACCAGAGACTGAATTTCATTTGACAAATCGAACAGGCATTTCCACTCTAAAAGGTCTATTTCTCGTAATATTGTTAGTTATTGTTTTCCATTTCTTTGGAATCATGGGCTGCTTTGTCAAGATATCTCCTGCAGGTTGACATCTGGTGAATGGACGCGATTGTTGCAACATCTCATGGTCCGAATGTGGCTGGCAACTGACATCGGCAGACCCATAATGTGATTCATTCTTGAATACATGACAGGCCCATGCACAGACATCTAGAGGACCATGTGCTCAAATTGGAGAAATGGCACCCACCACCTCCCACCCCAAACTGACCTCATCCCATGGTGCCACCACTGCCAAAACCAGCTCTAATTATTATTATTAACAGCAAAAAAGCAATACAATCTATGATATGTCGTGATGGTAGTTAGGTGAGGCTGTGATACCACTGACCAGGCCTAGAATTTCATAAATATAGGTGCAAGGCCTTTGGTGGGGCAAATTGTTTTGAGGGCATAAAAGTCACATGCTAGGGCAGAAAGAAAGAAAAAACAGAGACTGGGGTTTAAATACATAAAGGTAAGTGACATACTAGGCGGGGCACGGGAGTGAGGATGGCTTAAACAAATAAACAACAGGTGAGGAACATGATAGGGTAATCTAACAATAACGAGGGGGAAATGAAAACGGGAACTGGGTACACATAGACCAACACGTAATACAGACGGCTCCGGATTAGGGAGTGGACAATTGCATAGAGTTAGGAGACATAGTGATAGCGAGAGGCAGGTGCGAACACTTTGCTGAATCAAAGCAAGTAATCAGTGATAGAATAGAGAGGCGGAGTTACAGGGCAGAATCGAAACTGGAGATGACTGTCACGTTTCATGTTTGTCATGTCATGTTTTATGTTTAGTCATTGTCTTAGTTACGTTATTGTCATGTCACATATTATGTTAGTCTCGCCTCGCCATGTTTTTATGTTTCATTTCTTGTTATGTTTCATTGTCATGTTATGTTTCATGTTTAGTTCTTGTTACCATTTATTTCTTAGTCTTGCCATGTTATGTTATATAGTTTATTGTCATTGTTTTGCAAATGTTATGTCACAATTTATGTTCCATGTTATGTTGTCATTGATTTAGCATACACTTTTTTGTGTCTTTCTGCAAACCCTGCATTCCTGCTTTCTCTCTCTCCCTTTCTGTCACTCACACCCTAATTGTTTCAATTTCCCTTGTCTATTTACTAAATCTACTAATGCTAGATCAGGATTGGGTAATACTAACATACTAATCATGTGTTCATGTTACCTTACGTTTCTTGTGCATGTCATTTACTAATTTACTAATACTAGGGCAGGATATGTTTATTACTAACAATTACTAATGACCTTGTTAACTTATCAATCCTCCACACCTGATTTCCATTCTCTTGCTGCTCTCAAGCTAATTGTCTACACCTGTCTACACCTGCATAAAAGCTCAGTTTCATGTCATGTCTGTGCGAAATTGTTTGCCTCCTGTTCGTCAGTGCATTCTCTTGAGCGTTTATACCAAGCCATTGTCTACTCGTTACGATCCAAGCCTGTTTACCAACCAAAGATTATTGACTTCTGTTTTGTTGACCATTGCCTGCCTGTACCACGTCTTTGCCTGCTGTTTTTGTACTTTTGCCCTGCGGAGCAGACTTCGGTCTTGACTCTTGCACCATCATCGACCCTGAGCCTGCCTACCGCCCGCCTGTACTTCTGCCCCGCTGACAGCTTTCCTGGCTACCGGACTTCCCGCATGGTGTACCGACTACGAGACAGCCTTCTCCCTCAGTACTGCGCTTTGGTTTTCTGGCTGGATATTTACGTGTATGAACATTGCTTGTATTTTGACTACGCTCTCTGGATATTCCCCAAATAAAGCCCTGACGGGACTTTACTACACTACTGTTTCTGAGTTGTGCATTTTGGGTCCAAACCCCCCACATACCCGTCTCAGAACAATTTCGCCAAGATGGACCCTGCTGACTCAACCGCCATGTTCTACGCCCTCCAGGAACAAGGCGCCATCGTCCAGCAACACTCAAGGAATCTCCGAACTTTGTCTGGAGATTCGAGAGCTGTGTGCTGCGATGAGGAGACTCGCCATCGCGGTTCAGCCACACCCACTGGAACAACCTGCCAACCCGCCTGCACCTCCACCTTCCAACCCCATGGGAACCTGGCAATTCCGGGACCCACAACAACCCCCCCCCCCGGAGAGGTTCAGCGGAGAACTGGAGAGATGCAAGGCGTTCCTGCCCCAGTGTGACTTTGTGTTCCGGCAGCAACCACAGACCTACAACAGCGACGACTGCTGGATTGGCTACGTGATGGGGCTACTCAAGGGGAGAGCTTTGGACTGGGCTACAGCTGTGTGGTCCGGGGGTTCATTCCCTCCCCGATACCCAACCTTTGCCGAGGAGATCCGCAAAGTCTTCCAGCATGCATCCAGTGACCAAGAGCCATCCCAGCGCCTGATCGCCCTTTGCCAAGGCAGGAAAACTGCGGCGGACCATTCCATCGACTTCCGCACTCTCGCGGCGGCCACCAACTGGAATGATGCGGCTCTGGCAAACCTGTTCCTGGCCAGCCTGAGTGAGGCTCTCCAGGACGAGTTGGGGCGGCTCGAACCCATTACCCAGTTCGACCCACTCGTCCATGCCGCCATTCGTTTGGACAACCGTGCCAGACAACGCCGGACTGAGAGACAGGTTCCACCCAGCCAGCCGTACCCTAGGCGAGGGTCAAGTCCCCAACCAGAGGAGAAGCAAGCCGAAGGACTCGAACCCATGGACCTTTCCCGTGCCGGTACAAAGATCTCAACTGAGGAACGGACACGTCGGAGAGCTACCGGTTCCTGCTTCTATTGTGGGAAGCTGGGACACACCCAAGTTTGGTGCACCCTCCGGTCCAAGAAATCTGGCTCATCTGTTGAGGTGAGAGTACTCAACAGATATGAAGGGTCTGCCAGGAACGACCATCGCCCCACGCTTACTGCCATGTTGTTGCTTCCTGACAGAGCAATCCGGGTTAACGCGTTGGTGGATTCCGGAGCTGATGCGAACCTCATAGATGAAGTGATGGTCATGGAATTGGACATTCCCACCCTCCCACTACCCCACCCCGAGAATGCTCAGTCGTTGGAGGGCGCCGGATTCTTCTTTGTGCAGAAGAAGGATGGCTCATTGCGCCCCTGTATGGACTTCAGGGAGCTTAACAACATCACTGTCAAGAACAAATACCCTCTACCATTGATGGACTCCGCCTTTCATCCTCTACACCATGCCACTATCTTCACCGAGTTAGACCTACGGAACGCCTACCACCTGGTTCGTATTCGAGAGGGTGACGAGTGGAAGACTGCCTTCAATACCTCTCTTGGACACTTTGAATACCTGGTCAGACATTCGGCCTAACTAACGCACCCGCTGTGTTCCAGGCGTTAGTTAATGATGTTCTTCGGGACCTACTGGGCCAACACGTATTTGTCTACCTTGACGACATCCTGATCTACTCCACCAATATCAAGGAGCATGAGACTCATGTCAGACAAGTTCTTCAGAGACTTTTGGAGAACAAATTGTTTGTCAAGGCAGAGAAGTGTGTCTTCCACACAGACACTGTCGAGTTCCTTGGTTTTATTTTGGAGAAGGGACAGATCAGGGCGGATCTCAAGAGGATTCAGGCGGTCACTGACTGGCCTACGCCTTCTAATCGGAAACAACTCCAACGCTTCTTGGGATTCGCCAACTTTTACCGCAGATTCATCAGATCTTACAGCCAAGTTGTCTCCCCCCTCACCAAGCTCACATCTACTGCCATGCCATTCCATTGGGGTCCGGAAGCGGAGGGGGCGTTTGTCAAAATTAAGAGACTCTTCTCCACCGCCCCTATCCTGGTGCACCCCGATCCCACTCGCCAGTTTGTTGTGGAGACTGATGCGTCCGACACTGGGGTGGGAGCCGTGCTTTCACAAGTTTCTTCCTCCGACAATCGGCTGCACCCTTGCGCCTTCCTCTCCAAGAAGCTCTCACCAGCGGAGAGGAATTACGATGTGGGGAACCGAGAACTCCTCGTGGTCAAACTGGCTCTGGAGGAGTGGAGGCATTGGCTGGAGGGATCCGAGAAACCTTTCATCGTCTGGACCGACCATAAGAACTTGGCATACCTCCAAACGGCAAAAAAAGACTTAACTCACGCCAAGCTAGATGGGCACTATTCTTTGGAAGATTCAATTTCACTCTTACTTACCGCCCGGGTTCTAAGAACGTCAAGCCAGATGCCCTATCCCGGCAATTCGACACCTGCTCCGAGCAAGTGGCGCCTGAGAACATCCTCCCAGGCTCCTGCACCGTCGCTTCCGTAACCTGGAAGATTGAGGCGGTGATCCAGAGGGCTCTACGGGAGGAACCCGATCCCAGGTCCAACCCTGGAACACGCCTCTACATCCCATCAGCTGCTCGGACACAGGTGCTTCAATGGGCTCATTCGTCTCTTCTGTCCTGCCATCCCGGCTTTACCCGCACCTTGGCGGTGCTTAAGCAGAAGTTCTGGTGGAGCTCCATGATCCCCGACACCAGGCACTTCATCAATGTTTGCACTACCTGCGCCAGAAGCAAGGCCTCCCACCAAGCCCCTGCTGGTCTGCTCCAACCTCTGCCCGTACCCAGCCGACCCTGGAGCCACATTGGGGTGGACTTCGTAACCGGACTTCCCCCTTCCGAAGGTAACACCACAATCCTCACCGTGGTGGATCGTTTTAGTAAGGCAGCTCACTTCATCCCCCTACCTGGATTACCCACCTCCCAAGAGACCACGGACATACTAATAAAGGAAGTGTTCCGCATCCACGGAATTCCCTCAGACATTGTACCCGACCGTGGCCCACAATTCATTTCTGAAGTGTGGAAGGCTTTCTGCCTGGCCCTCGGTGCCACGGCTAGCCTCTCATCTGGCTACCACCGCCAGTCCAATGGTCAAACCGAGAGGGCCGACCAGGATCTAGGAGCCGCCTTACGTTGTGTGTCAGCCAAGAATCCGGCTTCATGGAGCAAGATGCTCACCTGGGTTGAGCATTCTTTACCCACACTGCAGTTCACTCACTCAGCACTGGTCAGGTCTGAGTTTAGGGGGTCAGGGGGCGGGGCGCTACTCTGTGAGCGACTTGCGGCGTGTGTCTCTGTCTGTTTGTGAGTTTTGCGCTGTCTATTAGTGTGTAAACGGCTAATTTTTAATACTGGACTCCACACAAGTATTACTCCAACACTGAAACATTTGGTGAGCCTGGGAATCTTGATCGCCCTTATTCACCCAGCAATCGCGTTACGGAGTAAGCCGGCAGATCCCAAACCAAGACTCACCTATGCCCGGCCGACACTAATGGATCTTCGGCAGGTGTCCATGGACTTACAAGCGGCATCACCTTTTTTGCATTAAATACCTCGATGCATACAGAGGAATCATCACGTCAGACAAGTTCGGAGGAAAAGGGGATCCAGAGGAGGAATTCGAAATAGAATGCGAAGACACGGTAGGAGGCTGCCACTACCTGCAATAACGCTGTCTAACGTGAGATCACTGCGGAATAAAATGACAGAACTTCCTGCACTCATTAAACTGGACTCAGACTACCGCCAGACAAGCCTCTTCTGTTTTACGGAAACCTGGCTGTCAGAAGGAATATCCGATATAGATCTGGAGGGATTTACTATCATACACTTTGACAGAGACACAATACAAACATGGAAGTCAATCGGGGGAGGGCTTTGCATGGCTGTAAACAACAGGTGGGCTACCAACTTTACATTGAGAGAGACAGAGTGCAGCAGACATCATGAAATCATGACTGTGTCATTCAGACCTTTTTACTTACCACGGGAGTTTTCACAGATAACAATAATTTTTGCATATGTCCCTGGTCCTGATAATGCATTTGCTGCACAACGCATTGCTGAATATTACAACAAAGCTCTAAACCAGAACAGTGAACAACCTGTGTTCTTGCTTGGCGATTTTTATACATGTGATGTAGCCTCACTGTTACCCAACCTAGAACAATACATTACATCTCCCACCAGACTGGACAGAACTTTAGACTTGTGTTTTGGTAACATACTGGGAGCTTATGTCTCAAAGCCCCGCCCACCACTCGGTCGCTCTGACCATAATTTTATTCTGCTGCTCCCAAAATACAAAGACTGAAAATGAATAAAACACTAAAACAAACTATTAAGGTCTGGAACAATGAGTCTGTGGAGACATTACGGGCGTGTATAGAGACCACAGACTGGGATATATTTTTCCATAGCTGTGAGGGAGACCTAAACCTTCTCACAGACTCCATCTCCTCCTATCTGTCCTTCTGTGAGGAGTCTGCTATTCCAACAAAACAGGTCAAGCTGTACCCAAACAACAAGCCTTGGGTTACCAAGGACCTGAAACATTGCTTAAACAGCAAGAAAGTGGCGTTCCTCCAGAGGGACACACACAGAGTCAGAGAGCTGAATAAAGAGCTGCGGAAGAAAACCAGGCTGGCTAACTCCAATATAAAAACAAGGTGGAGGAGAAATTCACTGCTGGCAATGCAAGGGAGGCATAGCAGTGACTTAACATCATGATGGGCAGAACAGTGAAATCTGCCAAGATCCAATGCCCTGATTCTGCCACCTTTGCAGAGCAACTTAACAATTACTACAGCAGGTTCAACAAGTCCTCTGCCCAAAAGGACTGGCCCCTGACCAACGCCACCCATTCAGCCATCATAGTGGACGAAGGTGACATCAATTCTGGGCCGTGTCAATCCCCGGAAAGCACCTGGTCCCGATGGGCTGAGGGGCAGGGTACTGAGGGAATGTTCTGCCCAGCTGGGTGATGTCATCACCCGGTTATTCCAACAGCTGCTAGATTCCAACTGTGCTCCACAGATATGGAAGGAGTCGACCATCATACCTGTGCTGAAAAAGTCCAATGCCAGGGAGATGAAGGACTTCAAACCAGTGGCACTAACCTCCATACTGTGCAAGTGCATGGAGAGAGTGCTGTGTGACCACCTTACTGCTATGGTGGCAGACAAACTAGACCCTCTCCAGTTTGCCTACAAGGCAAAGAGACGGGTGGAGGATGCCTGCCTCACTCTTCTGGACACCGTATGCCGGCACCTGGACTCTACACAACCACACACACGGATTTTATTCATGGACTTTACCTCTGCTTTTAACACGGTTGACTCACACACTCTATGCGACCGCCTCCTGGAATTAGAGGTCAACCCAACTCTGATTTTATGGATAAAATACTTTTTAATGGATAGACCCCAGCAGGTTGTGGTCAATGGTTTTACATCCAAAAACAATATTTTAAACACAGGAGTTCCCCAGGGCTGTGTTTTATCCCCCATTTTATTTTAAATTTACACAAACAATATCACCTGCAACAACAACATGGACTTCTCACTATTAAAGTATGCAGATGACATGGCCCTGGTAGCTCATATCAGGGACGTGAACTCCCTCTCTGCATACCATGAACTGGAGGGCAAGCTCATGACCTGGATAGAGGAAAGCTCCTTGGAACTTAACATCTCAAAAACCAAGGAACTCTGCTGTGGGGGGAAGCGTACACCTAATTCCCTCCACTCCCTCTTTGAACCCCTGAGGCTGCATGGGCAGGCAGTGGAGCAGGTTGAGGCCTTCAGGTACCTGGGTATGGAGATAGATAGTTGCCTGTCCTTCTCCCACCACACTGACTCAGTGTACAAGAAGGCACAGCAACGCCTGTTCCTGCTGAGGAAACTCAGGGATTTTAATGTCAAGAAGGACATTTTTTTATTTTTTTTCGGATTTTTCCCTTTTTCTCCCAATTTGGTAGCCAATTGTACCTCGTCTAATTCAATTGGAGGTAGTCGTATTAGATGTACCGCCCGTACCCCGTCCCTCGGCGGCCCGAAGGAGAACGACACGCCTTCTTCAAGCCGTCTCGTCTCGTGCCCGTTGCCGTGATTCCGAGGCGCCCGAGGTGCTTATTGTGCGGCGATCTAATAACCCTGCCAAGTCCCTCCCTCTGGAGCAGCGAGCCAATTATTGCTGCCCCACGTGAGCCGGCCAAACTTGGCTTTTGGCAGGACCGAGAATCAAACCCCGGTCCCCGGTGTGCAACTGCAACAAACTGCAACCGCAAGTCTGCTGCGTCTTAGCCTGTTGCGCCACCGCGGCTCCTAAGAAGGACATTTTAACAGTTGTTATATCTCCTCCTGGTTCAACTTCACATCTGTTAAGAGCAAATCAAAGCTCTCCCGGGTCATTAATCAAGCAAGTAAAATAATTGGCGGAAATCAAACTCAACTATCTGTACTCCACACACAAGCAATAGAAAGGAAAGCTAACCACATAACATCAGATTTCAGACATCCCCTGCATAAGTCTTTCCAGCTATTACCATCAGGCCACCGTTACAAAGTTCCCTTAAAAAAAAACAACATTTACCGGAACTCATTTATTCCCACTGCCACCAGAACCTTAAACAATCAATAACAACCCCCCCCACCACCCACCCTCTTTTAGATGGCCATTGTTTTATTTATTAATTGATTGATTGCAGGAATGCTGTTTTGTGTCAGGTTGTCTGTTTTTTTTGTCTCTGATTGTTGAGCCACGCTGGAGATGATTTTCTGTCATGTCAGACAATAAAGTTTTTCTGATTGTGATTCTGATTCTGAGTACGCACACAACACCCTGCCCTGCGCCGCCACCGGAAAGTCTCCTTTCGAGATCTCCCTGGGCTACCAACCTCCATTGTTTCCCGACCAAGAAGCCGAGATCGCTGTTCCCTCCCTTGCCACCCACATGAAACGCTGTGCCAAGATTTGGAGGAACGCCAAGGCCGCGCTTTTACGCACGGCAGACCGTAATCGGTGCTTCGCTGATCGCCACCGCACACCAGCCCCAGCCTACAAACCAGGTGACTCCGTCTGGCTGTCCACTAAGGACATTCCCCTCCAAGCTACCTCTCACAAACTCCAACCACTTTTCATTGGCCCCTTTAAGATCCACAGTATTATCAACCCATCCTCTGTTAAGTTATCACTCCCTGCTTCACTTAAGATTCACCCCATATTCCATGTTTCATGTATCAAGCCTGTATCCTCTCACCCCCTCCCCCCCCGCATCATTGATAACCACCCTGCTTTCACTGTTAAGAAACTGTTTGAACATTCGCAAGAGGGGCCGTGGTGTGCAATATCTGGGTGACTGGGAAGGTTATGGCCCTGAAGAGCGTTCCTGGGTCGCCCCCAGTCTCATTTTGGACAAGTCATTGATCACAGACTTCCATCGTGACCACCCTGACAAACTCATAGGACCGCCAGGAGTCGGTCGTTAAGGGGGGGGGTCCTGTCAGGTTTCATGTTTGTCATGTCATGTTTTATGTGTAGTCATTGTCTTAGTTACGTTATTGTCATGTCACATATTATGTTAGTCTAGCCTCGCCTTGTTATGTTTCATTGTCATGTCATGTTATGTTTCATGTTTAGTTCTTGTTACCATTTATTTCTTAGTCTTGCCATGTCATATAGTTTATTGTCATTGTTTTGCAAATGTTATGTCACAATTTATGTTCCATGTTATGTTGTACTGTTCATTGATTTAGCATACACTTTTTTGTGTCTTTCTGCAAACCTTGCATTCCTGCTTTCTCTCTCTCCCTTTCTGTCACACCCTAATTGTTTCAATTCCCCTTGTCTATTTACTAAATCTACTAATGCTAGATCAGGATTGGGTAATACTAACCTACTAATCATGTGTTCATGTTACCTTACGTTTCTTGTGCATGTCATTTACTAATTAACTAATGCTAGGGCAGGATAGGTTTATTACTAACGATTACTAATTACCTCGTTAACTTGTCAATCATCCACACCTGATTTCCATTCTCTTGCTGCTCAAGCTAATTTTCTACACCTGCATAAAAGCTCAGTTTCATGTCATGTCTGTGCGAAATTGTTTGCCTCCTGTTTGTCAGTGCAGTCGCTTGAGCAGTTATACCAAGCCATTGTCTACTCGTTACGATCCAAGCCTGTTTACCGACTAAAGATTATTGACTTCTGTTTTGTTGACCATTGCCTGCCTGTACCATGTCTTTGCCTGCTGTTTTTGTACTTTTGCCCTGCGGAGCAGACTTCGGTCTTGACTCTTGCGCCATCATCGACCCTGAGCCTGCCTACCGCCCGCCTGTACTTCTGCCCCGCTGACAGCTTTCCTGGCTACCGGACTTCCCGCATGGTGTACCGACTACGAGACTGCCTTCTCCCTCGGTACTGCGCTTTGGTTTTCTGGCTGGATATTTACGTGTATGAACATTGCTTGTATTTTGACTACGCTCTCTGGATATTCCCCAAACAAAGCCCTGACGGGACTTTACTACACTACTGTTTCTGAGTTGTGCATTTTGGGTCCAAACCCCCCCGGCACCCGTCTCAATGACGTTAGTTAGTTACGTGCTTAAATCTAAATTACCCAAAACTAGTAACTGTTGGTTAATTTGTTAGACAGTGTGTTGATATAATTAGTACTGTAATATATCTACGTTAGTCATTAGTAAGTTTAGTGCTATACAACACGAACTAGCGAGAAAGCAAGAAGTAAGAAAATGTGAGGCCAAGAAGGAATCGTTGAAACCCAGAAATTTCCAAAACCACCCGAATAGTGCAGCATGCAGACAGGGGAGTGACTGGCTCAGAAACATACAGATGCAGACATAACAGGGGATGACGAATGCAATGAACAGTAATGGTTAAATAAACAGAAGAACAGATAAGAATATTGTAGCGTCCCTGTTTGGGACTTGTTATTGCAGCATAGCGGCTGTGTTTCCGGGGTCGGCGTAAGTTGAGTGGTTGTTGTTCTGGGTGATCTTGAGTGTGCGGATATTGGTGTGGCTTCTCGAAATAAAAATTCTAAAATATAACCACAAGCTCACGTCTCTGCCTCCGTTTAAACCGGACTGTTACACTGGTGTCAGAAGAAACAATTGCGGTAAGGAGACGGGGTTTTGGTCGGATGATAACGTTAGCTAGTTAGTTTAGTTTCAGTGTTAGTTAGATAGCGTAGGCGAGCACAATGGACAACGGCGTTGTACCGAAGATAAAATTCGAGGCGCGGGGCGAGACGGAAGACATTCCTGTGGATGAGAGGGCCATGCCACAGTTACAGTTCGTTTCGGGGCCGGATGATGACCGCCAGCGCGGACATACTGCTGTAGCCACGGGCAGTGCGCAGCCATTGCAGTCCCCCGCCACTTTCGCCGCGTCAGGGAGTAACCATGGCAACGCCTACACCGCTCCAGCGACCGCGGCTTCTGTGAAGACGCCCAGATACTCTGGTGGGTCAAACTGGGAGGCATTTCATGCTCAATTCGAACTGCTAGCAGATGCTAAGAGTTGGTCAGTGGGGGACAGAGCACTGCAGCTAGCTCTGTGCCTAGAGGGAGATGCCCTGTCATGTCTCCTGTTGCTGGACTCTGAGCAGAGGCGTTGCTACGATGCCCTGGTGGGGGCGCTTAAAAGAAGGTTTGGGACGTGGTCACAGCCAGCACTGGTGAAAAATGAATTGAGAGGCAGATGCAGGAAACCTGGTGAGTCGCTCAGGGGGCTGGCCAACGACATTGAGAGCCAGGTGCGGCGGGCATACGGTCACCTGCCTGCCGATGCACGGAGTGAGTTGGCTACTGATCTATTCATCGGGGCCATCTCTCCCCCTGGTCTGCGTGTGCAAGTTCACGGGGCTCCTGCCGCGTGCCTGTTTCTGTCCAGGGGGTGCCCACTGCAGGCCTGGTGGATACCGGGTCCTCGGTGACGCTGGTGAGGCCGGACATTCTGCCCAGCTGGACACAACTGCAGCCCACACCCGTACAGCTCCGCACAGTGACAGGCGAGCTGGCTCCTATGGTGGGGAAGGGGCTGCTGCGGCTGTGCGTGGGGGGCAGGAGTGTTCGCCACCTGGTGTGGGTGGCAGACGTGCAAGACCCCTGCATATTGGGGTTGGACTTCCTCCAGGACATGGGGTGCCTGCTTGACATGGGAAGGGGTACGCTTAGCTTTCCGGGGGGTCCTACCGTTGCCATGGACCCCCTAGCTGCACGCCCCAGCCCCTTTCCCCCTGCTAGGTCTATTCAGACATTGGAGATGCCCCTCACTTATCCCCCCTCACCACCCCTGCAGGAGTCGGTCCTCAGTCCCCCTCCCTGCCCCGATCCCCATAGCCCATGGTTCGCTGCCCCAGAGAACATTCCCCTGACCCCCCCTGGCCCCACGCCCCCCCTCGTATGGCCTTGTTTCTTCCCCTGCCCTGTACCCCCTCCCTGGATAGGGGGCATGATTCTTTCTGCCGGGGTGGGTCGGGCCCCGGCACCCCCTGTGGCCCCTCCCATTGCCCTCGTCCAACAGGTGGTCCCCATGGGCCCTGAGTCCACCCTGTATCCTGCCCCCGCAGCCCCCGGTTACCCCCCTGACCCCGCGTGGCCCCCCCCAGGTGGGGGAGGAGGCGTTGCCATTGGTCGCCGGGGACCCCCGGTGCCTGACGACAGCTGTCTCACCCCCCAACATTCCCCAGCCCCAGTTTGTTGTCACCCCTGTCCCCCCCCCTGGTCCTGACCATGCACTAGTCCCAGCCCCCGCCAAGCAGTTATGGGGGGGAGAAGGGAGGGGAGAACTGCCCCTGGGGGGAGGGGTGTGGAGGGAGGAGTATGGAGATCTTGACAACCTGCAGCAAGAGCAGCTGAGGCAGCTGCTGGCGGAGTTCCAGGACAGTTTTGCGGTGAGCGAGAGTGAAGTGGGGAGGACCCACCTGACACAACACGCAATAGACACTGGAAACGCACGTCCAGTCAAGTGCCGTCCACGCCGCCTTCCTCTTGCTCGCCAACAGGCATGTGACAAGGCCGTGGATGAACTGTTGCAGTCAGACTTCATTGAGCCCTCCGACAGCCCCTGGGCAGCCCCGGTGGTCATGGTTGCCAAGAAGGATGGGGGCCTACGGTTTTGTGTGGACTACCGCCGGCTGAACGAGGTGACCACAAAGGACTCATACCCTCTCCCTCGCATTGACGAGTCCCTAGACCTCGTCTCGGGGTCCTCGTGGTTCACCACGTTAGACCTCAAAAGCGGCTACTACCAGGTGCCCCTCTCCCCTGAGTCCCGCCCCAAATCAGCTTTCTGTACTGGCCGTGGCCTGTGGCAGTTTAAGGTCCTTAGTTTCGGACTTTGCAACGCCCCCGCTACTTTCGCCCGGCTGATGGACAGAGTGCTGGCCGATATCCCCCGCCAGGAGTGCCTGGTATACCTGGACGACATCCTGGTCCATGGTCGCTCCTTCGAGGCTGCCCTGGGGTCCCTGCGGCGGGTCCTGGAGAGGGTGAGGGCAGCGGGCCTGACGTTGCACCCCGAGAAGTGCTACTTCATGCGGAGGAGGGTGACCTTCCTAGGGCACGAGCTGGGTGTGGAGGGCATCAGCACTATGGATGAGAAGGTGAGGGCTGTGAAGGACTGGCCCACCCCCTGCGACCAGGGCCAACTCAAAAGTTTTGTCGGGCTAGCGTCATACTACTGGCGCTTTGTACGGGGGTTCGCCACTATCGCGGCGCCCCTATACCGACTGCTGGAAAAGGGCATGGACTATGTATGGTCTGAGGAGTGCCAGGAGGCATTCCACTGTCTGAAGCGAGCTCTGTGCGAGGCCCCGGTGCTCACCCCGCCCGACCCCACCCTGCCCTTCATACTGGACACGGACGCCAGCAATGCGGGGGTGGGGGGCGTTCTCTCACAGTCTCGGCCTGAGGGAGAGAGAGTGGTGGCGTACTTCAGCCGGAAGTTCCACAAGCATGAGAGGAACTATCGCGTCACCCGCCAAGAACTCCTGGCGGTGGTGCTGGCTGTCAGGCATTTTAAGTACTACCTGTGCGGCCTCCGCTTCACCGTCAGGACGGACCACTCGGCTCTCCAGTGGCTGATGACCTTCCGGGAGCCAGAGGGACAGGTTGCCCGGTGGCTGGAGGAGCTCCAGTCGTATGACTTTAACACCGGCCCGGGGCTTGCCACTCCAATGCGGACGCCCTCTCACGGCGGCTGTGTACGCCAGATGGGTGCCGCTACTGTGAGCGGAGGGAAGGGCGAGAGCTGGAGCTGCGTGAAGAGGGGGAGGAGTGTCCGGCCATCCGAAGAGTAGAGGAGATCGCCAGCAGGGAGCTGCAGACCGTGGGGGATGCCGAATGGAGGTTCGAGCAGGAGAAGGACCCAGACCTACAGCCTGTCCTGCAGTGGGTGGAGGCCCGGCGGCGTCCCCCGTGGGAGGAGGTGGCGCCCCTCTCCAAGACCACCAAAGGACTGTGGTCCATGTTTGACTCGCTGCGGCTGACCAAAGGGGTGATGCAGCGGGCATTCAAGGTAGCAGCTACAGGGGAGGAACAGTGGCAGGTGGTGGTCCCAAAGGGCCTTCAGGAGGCGGTGCTGAAAGCCATGCATGGGGTAGAAGGGTCGGGGCACTTCGGGGTTACTAAGACTCTTCGCCGCCTCCGACAAAGCTTTTACTGGGGGCGTCAAAAGAGAGACGTTGACGACTTCTGCCGCCGCTGCAACGTCTGTGTGGCGCGCAAAGGCCCAACCGGGCGCTCACATGCTCCACTCCAACAGTTCCCCGTAGGGTGCCCCATGGAAAGGGTCGGGGTGGACATTGTGGGGCCGTACCCGCGTTCCGACGGGGGCAACCGCTTCGTCCTTTCTGCCATCGACTACTTTACAAAGTGGCCGGAGGCATATGCCATCCCAGACCAGGAGGCCGAGACGATTGTCGATGCCCTAGTGGGGGGCATGATCAGCCGTTTCGGGGTGCCTGAGTCCATCCACAGTGACCAAGGTACGAACTTCGAGTCCCGGGTGTTCTCCGCCATGTGTGAGCGCCTAGGTGTACATAAGACCCGCACCACCCCCTTACACCCACAGAGTGACCCCACCCTGCCCTTCATACTGGACACGGACGCCAGCAATGCGGGGGTGGGGGGCGTTCTCTCACAGTCTCGGCCTGAGGGAGAGAGAGTGGTGGCGTACTTCAGCCGGAAGTTCCACAAGCATGAGAGGAACTATCGCGTCACCCGCAAAGAACTCCTGGCGGTGGTGCTGGCTGTCAGGCATTTTAAGTACTACCTGTGCGGCCTCCGCTTCACCGTCAGGACGGACCACTCGGCTCTCCAGTGGCTGATGACCTTCCGGGAGCCAGAGGGACAGGTTGCCCGGTGGCTGGAGGAGCTCCAGTCGTATGACTTTAACACCGGCCCGGGGCTTGCCACTCCAATGCGGACGCCCTCTCACGGCGGCTGTGTACGCCAGATGGGTGCCGCTACTGTGAGCGGAGGGAAGGGCGAGAGCTGGAGCTGCGTGAAGAGGGGGAGGAGTGTCCGGCCATCCGAAGAGTAGAGGAGATCGCCAGCAGGGAGCTGCAGACCGTGGGGGATGCCGAATGGAGGTTCGAGCAGGAGAAGGACCCAGACCTACAGCCTGTCCTGCAGTGGGTGGAGGCACGGCGGCGTCCCCCGTGGGAGGAGGTGGCGCCCCTCTCCAAGACCACCAAAGGACTGTGGTCCATGTTTGACTCGCTGCGGCTGACCAAAGGGGTGATGCAGCGGGCATTCAAGGTAGCAGCTACAGGGGAGGAACAGTGGCAGGTGGTGGTCCCAAAGGGCCTTCAGGAGGCGGTGCTGAAAGCCATGCATGGGGTAGAAGGGTCGGGGCACTTCGGGGTTACTAAGACTCTTCGCCGCCTCCGACAAAGCTTTTACTGGGGGCGTCAAAAGAGAGACGTTGACGACTTCTGCCGCCGCTGCAACGTCTGTGTGGCGCGCAAAGGCCCAACCGGGCGCTCACATGCTCCACTCCAACAGTTCCCCGTAGGGTGCCCCATGGAAAGGGTCGGGGTGGACATTGTGGGGCCATACCCGCGTTCCGACAGGGGCAACCGCTTCGTCCTTTCTGCCATCGACTACTTTACAAAGTGGCCGGAGGCATATGCCATCCCAGACCAGGAGGCCGAGACGATTGTCGATGCCCTAGTGGGGGGCATGATCAGCCGTTTCGGGGTGCCTGAGTCCATCCACAGTGACCAAGGTACGAACTTCGAGTCCCGGGTGTTCTCCGCCATGTGTGAGCGCCTAGGTGTACATAAGACCCGCACCACCCCCTTACACCCACAGAGTGACGGATTGGTGGAGAGGTTCCACCGCAACCTGGGGGATCAGCTGGCCATCGTCACCTCCCAGTACCAGCGGGATTGGGACCAAAACCTGCCCATGGTGCTTATGGCGTGCCGCTCCGCTGTACAGGAGTCCACGGAGTGCACGCCAGCTCTCCTCATGCTTGGAAGGGAGCTGCGCACCCCGGCGGAGCTGGCTTTTGGTCGGCCGCCCGATGCCCCGACTGCTCCCGCAGGGCCGGCCTACGCCAGGAAGCTGCAGGACCGCCTCGACTCGGCCCACAGCTTCGCCCGGGGTCGGCTGGAGGAGGCCGGCATGAAGCAGAAACGCAACTACGACGTTAAGACTCGGGGCCGGAACCTTGCACTGAACTGGTCTGGGTCTACAACCCAAAACGAAAGAAGGGTCGGTCCCCTAAACTCGACAGCAAGTGGACGGGGCCCTGCAAGGTACTGGAGAAACTGGGAGAGGTCGTATACCGTGTACAGATGCCTCCTCGGGGAAGGAAGGTGGCGCTCCATAGGGACAGGCTGGCCCCCTACCGGGGGGCCCCCCCTCTCCCTGACATGGGTGCACAGGTAGCCTCTCCCTCCCCTCAGGGCACTCCGCCCCCATCCGATTCCCTGCGTGTGCCACAAGGGGTGTGTATACCCGGGTCCCCCTCCCATTCCCCATCACCCCTGCCCCATGCTCCCTCTGGCCCTGCCCCGGGGACCGCCTCCTCCGCCCCTGTCCCGTTGCCCCTGTCTCTCAGGGGGCCCCAATCGAGGAGGAGGCCCCCGGCCCGTTTAGGAGACTTTGTGGTGTCCCTCTGGGGTGCTGGAATGGAAGAAACTATGTGAAAATGGTGGTTTTGTGGTTCACTGCATCATTTCAGGGTTTTCTGTCCTTCTGTCTGTTGTATATAAAAAAAATAAATAATAATAATTCCTGTTATGTGCTATTCCTCGAGGACGAGGAACTTTGTACGGGGGGGGTAGTGTAGCGTCCCTGTTTGGGACTTGTTATTGCAGCATAAGCGCTGCCAGCCAAGGGGCTGTGTTTCCGGGGTCAGCGTAAGTTGAGTGGTTGTTGTTCTGGGTGATCTTGAGTGTGCGGATATTGGTGTGGCTTCACGAAATAAAAATTCTAAAATATAACCACAAGCTCACGTCTCTGCCTCCGTTTAAACCGGACCGTTACAATATGAAAAATAATAAATTACAAGAATGATGAAAATGAACTAACAGATATTTACATTTACATTTTAGTCATTTGGCAGACGCTTTTAATCCAAAGCGATTTACAAGTGCATAGGTTATTCCACAAGTTAAAGCATCACATGTTTGTTAAAATTCACTTCCTTGGAGTGAGGCCCAATCAGCAGTCAGGGTGAGAGTTCAGGGGGGAAGCAGGAAGACGCGCGAGAGAGAAAAAACGGGAGTAGAGCGAGAAGAGACAAGACGGGAGAGCTAGCACTGGTGCACTGCTATTGATAAGTTTATAGTTTGTATAACACCAATATATAGTGATATTGTAGTGAATGTGTTTAGACGAACGGACAGTGAGTCTTTTAACAACATTCTACAGTGATACAGCGGTGTTATAACGTGTTTGATATCAAAAACTCGGACAGAGTTTACGACGAGGATACATGCTAGTTAGCTCGACGTAGCTTGTCTTTGGAGGATCCAAGGACTTTGTATAAGAGTAGCCAGCCCGGTCACTCCTTCACACATCGTCTCCAAGATCTCCGTGGACCGAACACAATTGAGGAGGACCGCAGTGACGACGTCTCCACACACAGCGCCGCCGACATTGCGTTGCTATCACGGTGAGGAGGACAACCAGCGCTAGTTTGTTTTGGTTTCTCTCGCGGCGCTTTGGGCGCGAAGCAGCCATTTTGTTTGAGGCTTCACCGAACGCTAGCATCGATACAGGCCTGCATCTCTCTGCTGACAACTGGTTGCGTACCCAATGTTACTGCATTTAGGTTATATATTTGCCGGCGTAGTTTTAGGTTTGAAACTAAAAGTGTGGTTTAAATATGTTGACTGAACTGTGTTTTGAGTGAATGCATAGCAGTTAAAGAACTGAAAAGCAAGCCATTAATTTGTGTTTATCTGTTATATTTCTATGTGTATATTTGTATATAACATATTTTCAAGTAAATAGTTTAAACTTCTCTTGGATATTTGCCTGTCTGTGGGTAGCTTATTTGATACTGAGAGTAAGCTAACAGTGAAAAGGTTTACAATAGCCTACATTTAGTGAATTATTTCATTAGAGCATTAATTAACACGAGAGTGATCTCTCGCTATATAGGAATTCGGGGAGCGCACTCCACACTAATAGCCAGACACGCTAGGGGGTGCTACAATGAGATCCAAATATAAAAAAACAGACTAATCAGAGTCACTAGAGTCTCCCACGGCTCCTTTTTTGGCATGGTTTCCACAAGAAAAGTACATTTTCAGTGGGTTCAATCTTGCCCTTTGTTACGTTCTCAGGCGTCCAGGGGTAGGAGGGAGTACGCAACAAAATTATAATGAAATAAAATTACCGGGAGGATATATTTGAGCGTTATGGGAGTGAAAAATGATCAAACAAACCAGGTTTGAGGTGCAATAAGTGTATTTACAAAAATTACAGTGGCAGTGCTATTTACAGTTTTCAAACAAAAACTCACAAGACAAGGACACAACAAAACCAAAGAGAGCTAAAAACAAAATACATACTAACTGTTCCCTGAACAAAATAATATATATATATATATATATATATATCTACATCTACTCTATCAAAAGTACATAGGTGGCAACCACCCCTTTCCTAAGGTGTCTAAACAATGGTTCACCCTACGTGCAGCAACAGTGTATAGAGGCCTCTGTCTTACCTGCCCCAGGGCCTACACACGGACAACCACATTCACAGGAGTAGGAGAACGGAGGAACACACATACACACAACAGGGTTCTCAAGCGAATGAATTGCCAAGTCTAGCATCGCCCCCTATAGGGCAGCCAACACAGTTTATATAAGCAGAGGGACGTGATTGGTCGAGGCGGGACCAGGGCAATGATGATTGGCAGCAGGGACAGCGAATGGAAATGGTTGATGGCTTCATCTGTAGAGTTTAAGGGGGAAACAGACAGACATGCATACGTGGAACGTAACACCCTTTACTGTGCTTTTGACTCTATGAAGTGTGGGTTAATATACTGACTATATTTTGACTTCTTCATATGTATATATATTTTGATTATGCAGTATATTGACTTATTTAAGATACAGTGGGCAATAAATGTATTTCTAATTTAGTTGACATAGTAACGTCTCAGCCTCTCTGCATCTGGATCTGCGTTGACGATGGTTAATGTTATATGTTACGTTAGTCTAATTAATTAATTTCCATCTCAATATTCATTAAATAAACTTAACATACATTCCAGATACATTCTACAATTTCAACAGCATTTTTCCCACTCATTTTATGAAACAATTACATGTTAACTATAACCTCTAGTTAATCTAGCTAACTAACATTAGACTTGCAAAAGAGATTAACATTACCTAATTAATAATTATTTTTCACACCAAATTTGCACTTGCCTAACTAGATTGCTGCTATACATATGTGCATATTCATTATGGTTTTTATATATTTAATATGGCTAACGTTATATATAGTAAAATTAGACTTGCTAGATGTACTTGAAATACAGTAGTCTATAACTGGAACAAAAAGTGAAAGTGCTTTGGTCACTCACTGACCCAAAAGGTGATAGCACACCATTTTTCCCTCATCCTTGAGTGCTTTGGGAGTGTTCAGTACTACCTTAAACGGTCCCTCATGTCTGGGGTGGTTCCACTTTCTCTTGAATACTTATATACACCCAATCTCCTGGGATGAGTTCCAATTTTTGCTTTCAAATTACCATTTGCCCTTTCCACCATTGCTTGTGATTGTGGATGATGTATGCACCCAAACCTCTGTCTGATTCCCAACATATTGGAAATGATTTTCATCATTTCAGCAACAAAATGTGCTCCTCCATTATCAGAGTTGATCTTACCTGGAATCCCAAATCTGCACAAAAGTTGTGCCACTGATTTGGCATCTGGACTACATGTGGGTACTGCCTCTATCCACCAACTGAATCTATCCACCACCACTAACATGTGTCTTTTCCTATGAATCCCCTCAACCATGTCCACATAGTCTATCATGAGGTGTCTGAATGATCCCTCAGGTGGTGGAATGTGTGCTATTGGTTCTGAAAATGCTTTCCTGTTGTTATATATCGCACAAACTTCGCACTCGTTTAATGCCCACTCCACTATAGTCGTCAAATGAGGTGACCACCATGCATTTTGAATTTGTTTTATCAGTTCCTCCCTTGTGCAATGGTCACTCCACATATATCCTTCACTGCCAGAACCTGAACATTCCTCTATAATATATGCCGTATCCATCATCTCCTGACGGAGAAAGCCACCCTGTTCTGACTCCTGTCCGTTTCTAAGTACCATTAGTAGGTACTGCGCCTTTAAGAAAATAATTAGGCACGGCCCCTCGTGTGTGCCATCCTGTGATTCTCTTCAGAAGCAGGCAAACGTGTTCGTGCTCCAAGCCTACTTCAGTTGTCGTCCAACCCATAGAGTAGATCTATCAGTGAGTATGGTTGCTCCTTTCTTATTTAAGTTGGACATTTGAGTTCAGGAAAAATAATTTGTTTTTGGTTGTTAGAACCGGACGTTTATATGCCATTGTTAAGCTAACTGTTAGCTAACTGCTGTTTAGCTAGGCTCTGTGAGCACATTGTTAGCTACAATTTATGTTTGTTGGATGTTGTATTGCTATGCAGCTATGTATACTCACCTACTGTACTTACCTGGGAAGAAATCATCCTGTAATATTAAGTTGTTGGTTATAGCTAAATTGCACTCATTACAGCTGATGAACATTTCTGTTGGAATCTGGAAACCTGTGAAGGGAGAGAAAAATGTTAGTAATAAGAACTATGTTGAAGTTGCATGATGTTGCATATATATATTATTTTATTATATACCTGTAACATGTACATACCATTGTCTGTGTTGCAGTTTTACAAAAAACAACAAAGATTTTCAGTAAATACACTCAACGTGGAGTCAAGCCTGGAGTCTTTTATGTATTCGCTATCTGTCTAAACAATACAAGGGACGTATTTGCAGAGGGCAGAATAGTAAAATGATATCCACACAGCGGGGGAAGACGGCAGACAACTGAACAACACGCAGCTGTCTAAAACCTCCGTCTCCGTCAAGAGGCATTGCAAAGATGAGCAACAGCAACGACGAAGAACGTCTGTCTCAGCTGCAGACGAGGTCTGGAGCTACGACAAGCACTCACAAGTCCTCTAGAACCTCAAAACGGACATCCGCCAGTGCTGCTGCGACAAGGGCTAGAGCCAAGGCAGAAGCAGCGAAGATAAAGGTGTCCTACGCAGAAAAGGAGGCAGCTATGATGAAAGAAAAGGCCTCGATAGAGGCAAATCTTCACGTGTTAAGGCAAGAGAAGGAAGCTATAGCAGCATCAAAAGAGGCAGCAGTATTTGAAGAAGCAGCAGCAGCAGAACATTTGTCAGAAGACTCTCTTGGTGAGTTACAGGACTTAACCCTTGAAGATCCAATAAAACGCACCAGAGACTATATAAACACTCAGACATTTAAACAACATGCTGTTGATGATGTTCAAAATATTATGTCACTGCAGCCAGTCCTTCATGTTGAAGTCCTTAAACCCCAACCCCTTGTTGATAGTGCAGTAGATACAGTGTACCAGCCGTGCGAGGGTAAAGAGGATCTTAAACTCAAAGAAGGTGAACACTATGTAGCTCCCTCTGCCCCTAAGGCATCTGTCCTAAAGAAGGAACTCTTACCTGTAACCCAGTATACCCCTGAGCAGACCCAGTATAGTAAATACTTACCTGTAGCCCAGTATACTCCTGACCGGGCCCAGTATAGTAAATACATACCTGCAGCTCAGCACACCTCTGATCAGGCCCAATGTAATAAACACTTACCTACAGCTCAGCATACCCTAGATCAGACACAGTATAAGGAATACTCACCAGCAACGCAACAGACCTCTGACCTAGCCCAGTATCTCATAAGAAAAGAGATGGTGAGCTCTGGGCTCCTTGCCTTTGATGACCGTCCAGAAAATTACTGGACATGGAAATCATCTTTCCTGGCTGCTACCAAGGAGCTGAATCTGTCTGACCAGGAAGAGCTCAACCTCCTTGTAAAATGGCTCCGGCCCGAGTCATCAACTCAAGCAAAACGGATAAGGTCAGTGCATGTTAGTAACCCGAGAGCAGGCGTGTGTATGATATGGCAGCGCTTAGAGGAAACGTACGGAAGCCCAGAGGTGATTGAAAACGCTCTACTGAAAGGATTAGATAATTTCCCAGCCATTACAAACAAAGACATACACAAGCTCAGAGAATTAGGTGACTTGTTACTAGAGCTAGATGCTGCTAAATCAGAGGGGTTCTTGCCTGGGCTGGCATATCTCGACACTGCGAGGGGTGTTAATCCGATAGTCGAAAAGCTTCCTTTCTTCCTGAGAGAACGCTGGATTGGGCAGGGATCCAATTACAAGGAAGATTATCGTGTCCCCTTCCCACCGTTTAGCTTTTTTGTAGACTTCGTATGTTCGCAGGCTAAGGCTAGAAATGACCCCAGTTTTGCATTCAGTCTTTCCACTACTCCAAACCAGGCCAAGGTAGAAAGGGCATCTAAATGGGTCCCAAGGACAACCGTGTCAGTTAGGAAAACTGAAGTCACAGCCTCAGCTACGGGCCCACGATCTAGCAAACCTGCAAAGAAGGACGAGCTGGAGAACCAATGTTCTATACATAAAAAACCACATCCAAGAGAACTCAATCTGCTTTCGATGTTGTGCCAGCAACACGCATATAGCTAAAGATTGCAAGGCAACACTTAAATGCAAGGAGTGTGAAAGCGAAAAACACATCTCAGCTATGCATCCTGGTCGGGCTCCTTGGTCGCTTGGCAAGCATACTGAGCAGACACATGAGGATGAGCAAAGCGGGGAGCGTGAAGAGCCTACACCCCCAGTGGTCACTTCCAAGTGTACTGAAATATGTGGATGGTGCCCCCAAGCCCAGATCATGCTCAAAAATCTGCTTGGTTAATGTGTATCACGCCGACCATCCCAGCAAATGTCACAGAGTATATGCAGTGTTAGATGACCAAAGCAACCGGTCCTTAGCGAAATCACAATTCTTTGATCTTCTTGACATTAATGGCAGTATATTCCCTTATACTCTTAAAACGTGCTCGGGTACAGTAGAGACTGCAGGGAGGAAGGCAAGCAATATCATGGTAGAATCACTTGACAGGAAGACCAAGGTGACTCTTCCCACTCTGTTAGAATGTAACAACCTACCTGATGACAGATCAGAAATCCCAACTCCTGAGTTCACAGAGTATTTCCCTCACCTCAGATCGGTGGCTGATAAAATCCCTCCCCTCGACACCAGCGCTCCTATCCTCCTACTGCTAGGTAGAGACATTTTGAGCTTGCATAAGGTACGTGAACAGCATAATGGGCCTCACAACTCACCGTACACCCAGCGCCTTGACCTTGGCTGGGTCATAGTTGGAGAATTATGCTTGGGTGGTGCTCACAAGACAGGGGAAGTCAATGTCTACAAGACACATGTCCTTCAAAATGGACGCTCCTCTTTCCTTAAGCCATGCACCAACGTCATCCATGTAAAGGAGAGACTAAATAGTCCAGCCCAGCATAGTCCTCAAACCCGATCTCACAGTCAGGAGATCATTCCGGAGCCAAGTCTAGATGGTCTAGGGGAAAGTGTGTTTCAGAAAACACCTGAAGATGACCAGCCAGCCAAGTTTGTAGATGACAACAACTTTCTCAGCATCATGGGAAAGGAAGTGTATATGGATGACGAAAATCACTGGGTAGCACCGCTGCCTTTTCGTTCACCCCGTGAGCCCCTTCCAAATAACAGAGAACAGGCATCTCAGCGGCTCTCCTCGCTCCAGCGCTCATTCAGAAGGAGACCTGAGATGAAAGAGCATTTCTTTGACTTCATGCAGAAAGTCATTGACAACCACCAGGCAGATCCAGCTTCTCCCCTGCAGCCAACGCAAGAGTGTTGGTATTTACCTACGTTCGGTGTATACCACCCCCAGAAACCAGGCAAAATAAGAGTGGTTTTTGATTCCAGCGCTGAGTATAAAGGAACATCCTTGAACGATGTGCTCCTCAGCGGACCCAACCTCAACAACACTCTAGTGGGAGTCCTACTGAGGTTCAGAAGGGAGAGGGTAGCAGTCACAGCCGATGTAGAACAAATGTTCTATGGCTTCAAAGTCAGAGAGGACCATCGCAATTTCCTCCGTTTTCTGTGGCACAAAGATAATGACCCAGATAAGGAGATCATTGACTACTGGATGACCGTGCACGTGTTCGGGAACAGCCCGTCACCAGCCGTAGTGACATATGGCCTAAGGAGGTCAGCAGAACATGGTGAAGACGAACACGGCACAGATGCAAAGGAGTTCGTTTTCAGGAATTTTTATGTCGATGATGGACTCGCCTCAGTGTCAAAGGAGGTTGAAGCTATCGATCTTCTACAGCGCACCAAGGCCTTACTTGCTGAGTCCAACTTAAGACTTCATAAGATAGCTTCAAATAGCACAAAGGTCATGGAGGCCTTTCCTGAGGAAGAACGAGCAAGTGACTTTAAGGATCTGGACTTAGCAGCAGACCCCTTGCCCCTCCAACAAAGTTTGGGTTTAAGCTGGGAACTCCAGAATGACAGTTTCACCTTCAGAGTGTCACAAGAGGCTAAACCATTCACTCGGAGAGGCACTCTGTCCACTGTAAACAGTCTATATGATCCTCTTGGATTTGCTTCCCCCATCACAGTGCAAGGCAAGGCCTTAGTAAGAGACTTTTCATCAGAGCAGTATGAGTGGGACGCTCCACTCCCACCGGAGAAAGAGATACAGTGGAAGGCATGGACTAACTCTTTAACTGAGCTGGAATAGGTTCACATTCAAAGAGCATACACTCCAGTCTCCATGTCAAGTTGCAAATGGATGGAACTATGTGTTTTCTCCGACGCTTCCACTATGGCTATAGCTGCTGTAGCCTACCTACGTGTCCTGGACTCGGATGAGAAGTGGCACTTAGGTTTTGTAATGGGAAAATCAAGGCTGGCTCCTTACCCCATGCACACCGTACCACGTCTGGAGCTGTGTGCAGCAGTCTTGGCGGTCGAGCTAGCAGAACTGATCCAGTCTGAAATAGATGTAGAGTTGCAAGCAATCAGATTCTTCACAGACAGTCGCATTGTGCTCGGCTACATCCACAACAGCTCAAGGAGGTTCTACACCTATGTAGCTAATCGAGTGGCTCGCATACAGTGCTCTACCGAACCAAAACAATGGCAGTACGGCGCAACGAGCGAGAACCCTGCAGACCATGGAACCAGGCCTATTCCAGCGTCTCACCTGTCCTCGTCCAGTTGGTTCCTCGGCCCGCCATTTCTCAGCCAGCCAAAAACAGATCAATCTGAAGAGTCAGAGTCATTTGACCTTGTACAACCGGATACAGATAAGGATATTCGACCTCCAGTCTCCTGTCTTGCAACCAAGGTAACAGAACAGCCTCTTGGATCACAACGATTCGACCGCTTCTCTACTTGGAAGAGTCTAGTAAGAGGTATGGCAAGTCTCTTTCATGTGGCCCATTCATTCTCCAGTGAGACTAAACCTGACGAGTGCAAGGGATGGCATCAATGCAATCAGCCACGCACCACGGAGCGCTGTCAAGCCAAGACAACTATCTTCAAGGCAGTGCAGGAGGAAGTGTATAAGGAGGAGCTCAAATGTCCAACAGAAGGCTTCAAGGTTCAGGGCCAAAGCAGTCTCGTGAAGCTGGATCCCTTTGTTGACAGGGATGGATTGCTTAGAGTGGGAGGTCGGATACACAAGGCTGATTTGGAAGACCAAGAGAAACACCCACTAATCCTACCAGCTAGTCATCATGTAACCACTCTCCTAGTCCGGCACTATCATGATAAAGTTGCCCACCAAGGCCTTCACTTTACCGAGGGCGCTCTGCGTTCCGCTGGTGTCTGGATTGTAGGAGGGAAGAGATTCGTCTCCAGCGTCATATACAAATGTGTTGTCTGTAAGAAGCTGAGAGGCAAGTCTGAGGTCCAAAAAATGTCTGATCTGCCGGCTGACAGGTTAGCTGCGGACCCGCCTTTCACGCATGTAGGGATCGATGTTTTTGGTCCATGGAGTATCATGACCCGCCGGACACGAGGCGGTGCCGCAGAGAGCAAAAGGTGGGCCGTCATCTTCGCCTGTCTAAGTACAAGAGCCGTCCACCTGGAAGTTATCGAATCTATGTCGACCTCGAGTTTCATTAACGCCTTGAGATGCTTCCTATCTATACGTGGACCTGTCAAACATCTCAGATCAGACCGAGGCACAAATTTCATCGGTGCATGCAGAGAGCTTCAGATCAACACAGACGACCCAGAGATCAAAAACTACCTCCAAGACCAAGGGTGCACATGGACGTTTAATGCACCACATTCCTTGCACATGGGAGGAGCATGGGAGAGATTGATAGGTGTGGCTAGACGGATCCTGGATGCTCTGCTGGTAAAGGATGGAGCTACTAGACTGACCCAGGAAGTCCTAACAACCATAATGGCCGAAGTCATGGCCATCATAAACTCCAGACCTCTGGTCCCAATCTCATACGATGCAGAGATACCTGAAATGCTCTCGCCTGCCACTCTCCTAACACAGAAGGCAAGCGTTACACCCGCACCCCTGGGGAACTTTGAACTGGACCACCTATGCAAAGTACAGTGGCGCCAGGTTCAGAGTTTAGCAGACTCTTTCTGGAAAAGGTGGAAGCAGGAATACTTGGCAACTCTGCAGCCACGCAGAAAGTGGACCGAGGAAAAGCCTAACCTCCAGGAGGGTGACGTTGTTTTGATGAAGGACATTCATGCCAAACGTAACGAGTGGCCTCTTGGACTTATAGTTAAGTCGATTCCCAGCTCAGATAGTAAGGTCCGTAAGGTCATGGTGAAGACATCCAGCCAAGGGACAATTAAGGAGTACCTTAGGCCCATTAGTGATGTAGTCTTACTTATACCAAAGGTGAAAGAGTAAGAGTGGTATAATATAAATATAATATAAATATACCAAGAGGGGAGTGTTCTGACTCCTGTCCGTTTCTAAGTACCATTAGTGACACCTAGTGTCGCCAGTAGGTACTGCACCTTTAAGAAAATAATTAGACACAGCCCCTCGTGTGTGCCATCGTGTGATTCTCTTCAGAAGCAGGCAAACGTGTTCGTGCTCCAAGCCTACTTCAGTTGTCGTCCAACCCATAGAGTAGATCTATCAGTGAGTATGGTTGCTCCTTTCTTATTTAAGTTGGACATTTGAGTTCAGGAAACTGTGAAAATAATTTGTTTTTGGTTGTTAGAACCGGACGTTTATATGCCATTGTTAAGCTAACTGTTAGCTAACTGCTGTTTAGCTAGGCTCTGTGAGCACATTGTTAGCTACAATTTATGTTTGTTGGATGTTGTATTGCTATGCAGCTATGTATACTCACCTACTGTACTTACCTGGGAAGAAATCATCCTGTAATATTAAGTTGTTGGTTATAGCTAAATTGCACTCATTACAGCTGATGAACATTTCTGTTGGAATCTGGAAACCTGTGAAGGGAGAGAAAAATGTTAGTAATAAGAACTATTTTGAAGTTGCATGATGTTGCATATATATATTATTATATTATATACCTGTAACATGTACATACCATTGTCTGTGTTGCAGTTTTACAAAAAACAACAAAGATTTTCAGTAAATACACTCAACGTGGAGTCAAGCCTGGAGTCTTTTATGTATTCGCTATCTGTCTAAACAGTACAAGGGACGTATTTGCAGAGGGCAGAATACACCCAGTGCCTAGTCCAGGCGGATTACTGCAACTCCATCCTGGCCGGTCTCCCAGCCTGTGCCATCGAGCCCCTCCAGCTAGTCCAGAATGCTGTCAGCTCAGGTCGGTTCATGTCACCCCACTCCTCTTCCACTGGTTGCCTATTGCCGCACGCATCCGCTTCAAGGCGCTAGTGTTGGCATTCCAGGTTACTAAAGGGACTGCCCTTAATTGCTCCCTACACCCCAGCAAGACCACTCTGGTCTGCCAGTTCTGCTTGCCTTGTGTTTCCCTCATTACGAACACCAGGTGGTCGAGCTGCACGTTCACGCCTGTTTTCCGTTATGGTTCCTCAGTGGTGGAATGACTTGCCTACCCCATATTTTGACACAAACTAAAAACACACCTTTTCAGACTATACCTGATTTCCTCCCCCCGCCTTGTCTAACCCTAACCCTTAAAAAAAGATATAATAACAATAATTCCACTCACAGTGACTATTGTCTTTTTGTATAGAACAGCTCTTCATGCATGTTTTGCTACTTATGGATTTGATGCTTTTAACTTGTGGAAGAACCTATGCACTTGGAAGTCGCTTTGGATTAAAAGCATCTGCCAAATGACAAAAATGTAAAAATGTAAAATGTAAAATGATGTGGGTGCTACAAAGTGTCCTTTCAGACCTCTTCACAACCCTTTGTGGAGACCATCCTCTGTTTGCACCGCCCCCTTTTTGTGCCAAATGCTTACTTCATATACACTTGCTTTCTTTTGTGCTTCAACGAGAGAGGGCATGTCCCTTGTGGGACCAGGCTTTTCCACCACCACTACTGATCTGCCTCATCTGTTATATTGTTGAGACGGGTGCGTGGGGGTTTGACCCAAAATGCACGACTCAGAAACAATAGTAATATAAAGACCCCTCAGGGCTTTATTCGGGACGAATCCCAGGAGAGTAGTCAACACAAGCAGGCGTAGACGTGCAGGGAGGTCCGGTAGCAGGAGAGCTGTCAGCGGGGCTGAAGTACAGGCGGACGGCAGGCAGGGTCGTAGTCGTGGGCGATGCGGAAGTCGAAACCATAAAACAAACAGCGAGGCAAAAGTACAAAATCGGTAGGCGAGGACGTGGTCAAAAACAAACGATGGTCAACAAAACAGAAATCAATAATCAATGGTCGGTAAAACAGGCTTGGATCGTAACGTGTAATCAATAATGTAAATGCTCAAGAGTTGCTTTGATAACAAGAGGCAGACAATTTCGCGAAGAACAGTTGCGCGACTGGGCTATAAATGCGGGTGTAGACAGGTGTAGACAATTAGTTAGAGCGTAGCAAGGAAATGGAAAACAGGTGCGATGGATGACAAGTTTAACAAGGAGATTAGTAATCGTTAGTAATAAACCTATCCTGCCCTAGCATTAGTAAATTAGTAAATGACATGCACGAGAAACGTAAGGTAACATGAACACATGATTAGTCTTGTTAGTTTCTACCCAATCCTGATCTAGCGTTAGTCGTTTTAGTAAATAGACAAATGGAAATAATTAGGGAGTGAATGACAGAAGGAGCGAGAGAGAAAAGGCGGAACGCAAGGTTTGCGGAAAGACATGTAAAAGTGTATGCATAAACAACGACCAGTTAACGTAACAATAAACATAAATCAAAACATAATACAAAACGAAACTAAGACGATAACCATTCAACATAACAAGGTAATATAATCGTAACGAAACATAACTAGACATGACGAGAAAATAAATCGTAACAAGAAATAAACTAAACAACATGACGAACCTAGACTAACATAATACATGATAAGACACTACGTGACTAAGACAACATGAATAAACATAAAACATGGCGAGACAGACCTGAAACGTGACAATTGTAGCCCTTAGCAGCCAATGTGTGTCTTCTGGTGTGCTGGGCATTTTATAATAGCTATTGCTGCAGGTAACTTCATGGCCTCTAATAAGTCAGACATTGCATCCCTGTGGGAAATGGGTGTCCCATCTGCTCAATTAAAACCTCATTGTTTCCAAATAGTACTATAAACATAGAAAACACCATAAGTATAAGCTGAATCTGTATAGACCTTAACACGTTTGCCACCTGTCATGTTGCTGTTAAGGCTTTAATTTCTGCTAACTGAGCAGAACATGGTTGGTTGTGTTGTCATTGTTTAGTTGCACTACACTAAAGCTGGCATGGTTACCTTTGTCATCTCTGAAAAAAGAGTCATCAACAAACAGTGTGAAGTCAGCTGCAATGGGTTGATTATATAAGTCATTCATCCATCCATCCATCAATTATCTTAACCCGCTTATCCTGAACAGGGTCGCAGGGGGGCTGGAGCCTATCCCAGCATACATTGGGCGAAAGGCAGGAAGACACCCTGGAGAGGTCGCCAGTATACAAGTCATCAAGAGCTTTAAGAAAAAAGTTGTTTTTTCAACACAGTCATGGGGGGTACCATCTGTAGTTATAACCAGTCTAGTTGCTGTGTTAATGGTCGTGCATCATTGGTTGTTGATTTCTGGTGATTTCCTGTTTTTCAAGCTTGTGTTAGGACAAAATGTGGGCTGGTCAACAATGTGTCTAGTATACAACGTTACCGGATGACCCATCGTCAAGGTGGAGGCTCTTTGATAGGCAAACACAGCTGCGGCTAATCCTTGGTAGCCGGGTGGCAACCCTTGCTCTACTGGATCTAGTTTGGTACTATAATTATGCCAGTGGCTGTTTGCCCATGGGGGTATCTCGCATTAAAACTGCACAAGCAAACCCTGATCATTCTGCGACAAATAGATGAAAAGGCTTACTGTAATCTGGGTTTCCGTGGGCAGGGGCTGTCTGCAGTTGATGTTTTAAGGCTTGGAAAGCCCCTTCTGCTTCCTCATTTCAAGTTAATTGGGCTGCGCTGTGGTTTTGTCCTGTCGCTCTGATCATTGCTATTGAGTAAATAAGTACATTAATCACAATAATACCATCTTCTACACTAATATATTCATTGAGGTCCATTGATTGAAGTTTTTGTCAAATATCAACAAATATTTTCAACAAGTCAAACACATTCCATAATTTCACATGCCATTTCTTATTAGAAGCAGATCCCTTCATTCTCTGTGATAAAACACTCCTTTAGATATGATAAATTATATTGACAGGTTTCCTGGTTAGGCTAAAGACAAATGGTTATCGGCACCTAGACCTCAAATCAAGGCATCCATCCATCCATTATCCTAACCCGCTTATCCTAAACAGGGTCGCAGGGAGCCTATCCCAGCATACATTGGGCGAAAGGCAGGAATACACCCTGGACAGGTCGCCAGTCCATCGCAGGGCACACACACCATTCACACACACACTCATACCTATGGGCAATTTAGACTCTCCAATCACCTAACCTGCATGTCTTTGGACTGTGGGAGGAAACCGGAGTACCCGGAGGAAACCCACGCAGACACGGGGAGAACATGCAAACTCCGCACAGAGAGGCCCCGGCCGACGGGGATTCGAACCCAGGACCTCCTTGCAGTGCGGCAGCAGTGCTACCCACTGCACCATCCCAAATCAAGGCATTTCAAAGGAAATTTAAATAGAGTGGGGAAACAGGGTGACTGTGGGGACATGCATTTGAAGGTGTGGGAATAGGAGTAGAACTTGCATGTAAAACATTTAGAAGTTTGATAAAACATTGAAATCTAACATTGTTGATGACTTCTCTGAATTGCTGTGGGCAAAAATAGGATGAGACGCTTACAACATCAAACACAAGGATGCCAATCGGAGAGTGCTTAAGGAGAATCTAACCGAAGAATAGGTATTACTGCATGTTGATTTTGCAGAAAACTACTTCTGCAAATATGCAAGGAAAATACCGGTGATGCACTTTGGCGATTCTCATCAACAGGTCATCCTTTCTCTGCCATGGCCCTTTGACTATATGGGCACACCTTAGACCTGCTCTGCACCATCTGCAGGAGAAAAACCCAAGGGGAAGGATCTATCACCACACTTATCTCTGGTTATAGGTATGCACTTTGCACTTTTGTACATCACTCTGGATAAGAGCGTCTGCTAAGCATCTGAACAAACTGCCTTCTGCTTTAGCCAAATATTTCAGTTCCTGTGTTTCCACGTCGGAGGTATGGTTTTTTGGCCGCAATTCTTACATGAAGATCATGCACAGTAGATGGATGTGCCTGGGTCCCACTGGTTTCTGCCAATTCTGAGCTGGTAGCACTGCTGGACATCTTCCAATTGTGAAGGGAAGTAAGCATGATGTGTCTTTCATCTGCTGCACTAAGTTTCCTTGGCCGGCCACTGCGTCTATGGTCCTCAACGTTGGCCGTTTCTTTGTACTTCAGCAGAGCTTGGACAGCACATCTGGAAACCCCTGTCTGCCTTGACATTTCTGCCTGGAAGAGACCTTGTTGATGCAGTATAACTACCTTGTGTCTTGTTGCTCTGCTCAGTCTTGCCATGGTGTATGACTTCTGACATTAAACTGTCTTCAGCAACCTCACCCCAGAGTTTGGCTGTTCCTCACCCTGTCTTAACACTCCTACACAGCTGTTTCTGTTTCAGTTAACAATTGTGTTTCAACCTACATATTAAATTGATGATCATTAGGTCCTGTTTGGTATAATTGGTTTATGACAAACCCTGACTTTTTGCAAGTGTACCTAGAAGAATTGATGCTGGTTTGAAGGCAAAGGGTGGTCACACCAAATATTGATTTGATTTAGATTTTTCTTCTGTTCACTCACTTTGCATTTTGTTAATTGATAAAAAAAATTAACTATTAATTCTATTTTTGAAAGCATTCTTACTTTACAGCATTTTTTCACACGTGCCTAAAACTTTTGCACAGTACTGTGTGTGTGTGTATATATATATGAAATCCCACAGAAATGACATTAATGGCATTTGGCAGACGCTCTTATCCAGAGCAATCCTCCCCTGGAGCAATGCAGGGTTAAGAGCCTTGCTCAAGGGCTCAAAAGCTGTGTGGATCTACACCTGCTTGTAAATGGAAATATTTAAACACCATAGTATTAGCAGTAGTAGCAATAGTCCACCAACTTCGCAATCACACTCCACATCGAGAGAATTGCTATGCAATTTTGCTGCTATGATACAGTGATATTCCTAAACTGTCCATCACCTGAATATGACACATTATACCTTGTTGGAAAGGGTAGGAAACCCCAAGACCACAAGAGGCTTGGTACTGAAATCTGAGCAATGCGTTTACACAACACCAAGATACTGTTCAAGACAAAATTCCCTTAGGTATAGTCCCAGCAAATATACACTCACCGAGCACTTTATTAGGAACATTTTACGTTATTACACCTACTTATTAACGCGTTTGTCTAATCAGCCAATTGTGTGGCAGCAGTGCAATGCACAACCATGTAGATACGGGTCAGGAGCTTCAGGTAATGTTCACATCAACCATCAGAATGGGAAAAGAATGTGATCTAAGTGACTTTGACCGTGGAATGATTGTTGGTGGCAGACAGGGTGGTTTGAGTATCTCGGCAACTGCTGATCTCCTGGGATTTTCACGCACAGTAGTCTCTAGAGTTTGCAAAGAATGGTGCAAAAAAAATAAAGATCCAGTGAGCAGCAATTCTGCAGACACTAACACCTTGTTAGTGAGAGAGGTCTGAGGAGAATGGTCAGATCAAAGCTGACAGGAAGGTGACAGTAATGCAAATAACCACACATTACCACAGCAGTAGCATGCAGAAGAGCACAAAACCCATCATAACTTCAAGTAGATAGGCTACAGCAGTAGAAGTCTAAAAAATAAGTCTAATAAATACCGAATAAAGAGCTCACTGAGTGTATAGTTTTCATAAAAATAAACTTCAGCATTAGTCAGAAAAGTCATACCATAACCAGGTGGGATATTTGGTTCCATAAATATGTCTATCAAATAATTAGCTAAATAAACGTATTTCTACCAAACTGGGAAATATGTTGGCCAGATGTCAGGTTCCGTGTTTTCACTATCTAGTCCTTTGTCTTTGTGCTTAGCGTTTCCGTGTTTTGGTACCCTCTGTGCTCAGCGTAGTCACCCTGTCAGTTTGTTAATTCATTGTTATTTGTTTCATCTGCATTTTCACTTCCTGATGGTTTCCTACACCTGACTGCCATTCCCTCTTGTTACCCGTCTTATAAAAAAAAAAACCCTGTTTGTACGTTTCATTTTGTTTAGCGCATTCCTCCTGTATAGCATTGATCCGTAATTTATCAACCTGTTTTTTTGGGGTTTTTTTTACTTCTGCCTGCTTGATTCCTGCGACTGGGTCCTGTTGTTTACATTACTCCAGAGATATTAAACCTATATTTTCTCTTGCAATGCCCAGTGAAGATGCAGCTCACTTAACCCTGCAGCATTCAATAATTTTTTCCAAAAAAATTTGACGGGTGCGTGGGGGGTTTGGACCCAAAATGCACGACTCAGAAACAGTAGTGTAGTAAAGTCCCGTCAGGGCTTTATTTCTGGAATATCTAGAAAGCGTAGTGAAAAACAAGCAATGTTCATACACGTAAATATCCAGCCAGAAAACCAAAGCACAGTACTGAGGGAGAAGGCTGTCTCGTAGTCGGTACACCATGCGGGAAGTCCGGTAGCCAGGAAAGCTGTCGGTAGGCAGGCTCAGGGTCAATGACGGTGCAAGAGTCAAGACCGAAGTCTGCTCCGCGGGGCAAAAGCACAAAAACAGCAGGCAAAGTCGTGGTACAGGCAGGCGATGGTCAACAAAACATAAGTCAATAGGGGTGTCTCGGTGGCGCAGCCTGCAGAGCACTGACCGCATGCTCATTGTGAGCCGCGACGTCAACGGTTCGAATCCGACCTTCTGACAATTTCTCGCATGTCTTTCCCTCTCTCTCGCCCCCATTCTTCCTGTCTCTATATACTGTCCAATAAAGCTGAAAAAGGCCTAAAAAATATCTAAACAAAACAGAAGTCAATAAACAATGGTCAATAAACAGGCTTGGTTCGTAACAGGTAGACCAATGGCTTGCCAATACCGCTCAAAAGCTGCACTGACGAACAGGAGGCAAACAATTTTGCAAAGATAAGACATGAAACTGAGCTTTATATGTAGGTGAAGACAGGTGTAGACAATTAGCTTGAGAGCAGCAAGAGCAGGGGTCTCCAATCTTATCCAGAAAGGGCCGGTGTGTGTGCAGGTTGTTGTTTTAGCACAGGACTAAGACAGCTGATTCTACTCATCTAGGTCTTGATTAAAGTTCATTAGTATAATCAGGTGTGTTACTGCTGGGTTAAAACAAAAACCTGCACCCACGCCGGCCCTTTTAGGATAAGATTGGAGACCCCTGAGCAAGAGAATGGAAATCACGTGTGGAGGATTGACAAGTTAACGAGGTAATTAGTAATCTTGAGTAATAAACCTATCCTGCCCTAGTATTAGTAAATTAGTGTAAATGACATGCACAAGAAACGTAAGGTAACATGAACACATGATGTTAGTATTACCCAATCCTGATCTAGCATTAGTAGATTAGGTAGTAGACAAGGGAAATTGAAACAAATAGGGTGTGAGTGACAGAAAGGGAGAGAAAGCAGGAATGCAAGATTTGCAGAAAGACATGAAAAAGTGTATGCTAATCAATGACCAGTACAACGTAACATGACACACAAATTGTGACATAACAAGTTTGCGAAATATGACAATACACTAAATAACATGACATGGCAAGCCTAACAATTAAATCATAACAACAACTAAACAAGAAACGTGGTGAGACTAGACTAACATAATACGTGACATGACAATAACATAACCAAGACAATAACTAAACATAAAACATGACATGACAAACATGAAACGTGACAAAATTATAGATTTTAAAACCTGAAACTACATGGCTTATTTTATGTGTGGGACATGTAAAAGAACACTGATTAAACATCTACAACACATCACCCTACACATTTATATCTGAAAATGGAACAGGACATGGGTTTAGAAGAAAGCTGTTGGTGCTTTTAGTCATCAGACTGGATGTTGTAATGTTCCTGTATTTGTCCTGTGGGTATTTATGTTTATTCTTGTTATTTATTCATTTTTGAAATTGGTTAGTGTTTTCCATTACAGTTCTCATTTGTCATCCCCTGTTATGTCTGCGTCTGAATGTTTACCAGTCTAGTCACTCCCCTGTCTGTGTGTCCCACTATTCAGGTGGTTACGGTAGTTTTCGGGTTTTCAACATTTCTTCTAAAACTCGCGATTCTTACTTCCTGCTTTTTCTTGGTAGTTAAATGTTGTAAAGCACGATTCTTACTAACTACTACTAATCTAGGTTTTGTACAGTACTAATCCGATTAATACACTTACTGTCTGTCTAACTAACTAACTAACAATCACTTTTATTGGGTAGTTTAGAAATATTCACGTAACTAACTCACTAACGCAATCTCTTAGTATTTCTGCACTGTTCTGTAACTCCGCCTCCCTATGCTATCCCTGATTACTCGTTTAGTTTCAGCGAAGTGTTCGCACCTGTCTCTAACTATCACTACGTCTTCAAACTTTGCAAATGTCTACTCCCTAATCCGGAGCTGTATGTTTTACATGTTTTGTTTCGTGCATCCAGTCCGCGTTTTCGTCTCCCTCCCATCATTATGTTATTACCCTATTATGTTTCCCCACCTGTTGTCTATTTGTTTAGCCCACCTTTTTCCCTGCCCCGCCTAGATTGTCACCTTCCCTCTTGTATTTAAACCCCATTCTCAGTATGCTTCTTTGTCAGAACGTTGATCATAGTAAGTGCCGATTTTGTGTAAGCCTTATTATTGAGATTCTTGATAGACACCCCCCTTTGCCTTGACTGCTGTACCTGCCTTGCCCTCTCGTTTTGTTTGCACTTCTGATTTTCTGGTTTTTCGACGTTTTTCGCTTTGTGTTTTTGACTACAAGTTTGTTTTTGCCCTTCTGTACCTTCGCCCTGTGATTTTTCTGGATTTTGACCTCTTGCTTGTTTTTCAACCATTCTTTTGCTTTTTGTTTTTGGCTGTGTACTGGATCTCTTGGCTTTTGATTACTGAACATTACAACTACGATTTTGGATTGTCCTGTGGTCTGCGTCTGGGTTCTCTGCACTGTACCTAACACTAAGTCCTACACCCTGCATTGGTGCCTAATCCGTCACATTATGCCCAGGGAACTCAATTTCAGGCCCATAAAATAATAATTTGATTATAGGCTTTTTGCAGAAATTACATTACATTAATGGCATTTGGCAGACGCTCTTATCCAGAGCGATGTACAGTTGATTAGACTAAGCAGGAGACAATCCTCCCCTGGAGCAATGCAGGGTTAAGGGCCTTGCTCAAAGGCCCAAACGGCTGTCTGAATCTTATTGTGGCTACTCTGGGGATTGAACCAGCGACCTTGCGCGTCCCAGTCATGTACCATAACCACTATGCTACAGGCTGCCCAGACACCACCTGACACCAGAAAACTTGTACAGTCAGCTCCACAATGTTTGGGACAAATACTTTTCTTCTTGATTTGGCTCTGTACAACACAATTTTGGATTCCTAATCAAACAATTCACCTGTGGTAAAAGTGTATTTTCTCTTTTATAAAAAGGTATACTCTTTCAGTGTGTGGGTTATTCTTCAATTAAGGGAGTTTAAATGTTCAAGGAAAAAACATTTTGTGGTTAGTATGTAGTAGCTATGTCAAAATTTATTGTGTCTCAATGACATTTTAATACTTTTTCAGTATGATGTGCCAGAATTACAACTGTTTTGGGCTTGTCCCCAACCCACACTTTGTAACACAAGTCATAAAAATGGTTAAATTCATGAACTTTACTTTTCTTATAATCACTTAAACAGACATTTAAAATTCATATGGTTTATATACACTTTATTAGGTTGTCAACATTGTCAATGCAGTTTCTGTACCTGACTCCTACCCTCTCCCACGGATGGAGGACTGCATTGACAATGTTGGCTCAGCTCTGGCTGTGAGCAAACTAGACCTGTTGAAAGGTTATTGGCAGGTGCCTTTAACCTCTCATTCTTCTGACATCTCTGCCTTTGTAACCCCTGATGACTTCCTCCAGTACAAAGTCTTGGCTTTTGGTATGAGTGTCATGGTTAGGAGGTAATTGCTGATTGTGGCCGCCAGAGGGCAGGGGCCTCATTGGCTGCACCTGTGCCTCGTTAATTACTAGGTGCTGGCTCAGGGTATTTAAAGGCTGTGCTGACAGTCTACCAACGCTTTGGTGTCAAACTTGCATTTGCACTAAGCCGGTAATGCACCAGGTAGACTCTGTGAATCTATGAGTCAGGTACGGTGCTGGTATTGATTTCTCTAATCAGTTAAAAGAAAAGTTTAAAGGTAAGGAAGGCGTGCAGCTGGTTGTGTTGTGTTCACTCACGCCTTCCTCTTGGGTTCTGGTTTTTCTTTTCTTTTGGACTCGTGTGAGTCGGGGATTTGGGGACGTTGTCCCTGGTATGTATTTTGGTTCGAATTTTTGTCCTGAGCTGCGCCTCATGGTTTTATTTTCATGCCTAGCCTTTTCATGCTAGGTTGTACTTTATTTTCTTCATCGGTCTGCGACCGTGAGTGCAAAGTATTTAGCACTTGTTTTTGGTTGGGTTATTCGCCCTGGTTTTTGAAGGGTTGTTTTTTTTCTCCAGCCGTTTTGGGCTTCATTTCTATTTGTGTTTTAAAGAAAAATCTCATTTTGGTTAGTTCCTCCCTCTTCCGGGAGAAGACCTTATTTTTATTCTGGGTAGCTCTGTCTGTTTCCTCTCAGGATTTAGTGGCAAACACGTTTGTGTGAAGGGTTATTTCCCTCAGTCGCGTCTGGCTCTCCGCCCCGTTCCAACCTCACAATGAGAAATGCTCCGGCCACTTTTCCTCGGTTATAGCTCCTTTGACGAGTTTGCTAAGCTCTACCAGACAGTTTATCTGGTCCCCAGATTGTCAACATGCCTTTGAAAGTATCAAAGCCTTATTGTGCAGTGCTCCTGTACTCGCTGCTCCAGAGTTTGTGCTACCATTTAAATTAGAGGTAGACGCAAGTGCCTAGGCAGCAGGTGCGGTGTTGCTTCAAGAAAGTGCAGACGGAATTGATCACCCCATCTGTTTCTTTTTGCAAAAGTTTACCAAGCCTCAGCTGCATGACTCCACAATAGAGAAAGAAGCACTGGCCTTACTATTGGCATTACAACATTTTGAAGTGTATGTTAGGTCCAGCTCTGTCCCCGTTGTTGTATAGACCACGGGCCTAGCGCAATAATCCATTAGTTTTTCTGTTGAGACTGTACAATCAGAACTAGCGAATAATGCGCTAGGCCCTCATTCAAAACTACAACTTAGAAATAAAACATAAGAAAGGTACGGACAATGTTTTGGCGGACGCATTGTCTCGAGCATTAAAAAAAATAAAAAATAAAAAAAGTGAAATGGATTATAATTGTTGTAATGTTGTTTTGTGTATGAACAAACATAAGGGGTAAGTTTGTTCTTGTTGGTGAGCGTGTTACATTCCACGTTGTTGTCTTGTGTTCCCTCTGCTTTTCCCTCCGTTTTTACACTGCAGATGGCCAATCACAATTCCATTTGCTGTCCCACCTGTCAATCATCGTCATCCTGGTTCCGCCTCCTCCAATCACATCCTTCCTCTCCAAGATAAAAGCTGTTTGCTGCTGCTCATCGCTATCTCTCACCTCACCCTGTTACATTTGTGTATATGTGTGTTTAAAAACTTGTTATTCCCCCTACTTGTGTGTATGTGTGCTTGTCTGTGTATAGTCCAGACCCTGGGGCAGGTAAGACAGAGGCCTCTATACATCATTGCTGCATGTAGGTGGAATTAATGTATTAGACACATTAGGAAAGGGGTGGTTGCCAACTGTGTAATTTGTTATGTTAGAGTAGTTAGGCCAACTTATCCAGCAACAAACAAAAGCCTATCTTTGTTTCTAGCTTGGTTTTGTTTTGTTTATTCATTTATTTGGCAACATCCGTGTCCCTTGGCCTTGTGACCTATATGTGTTTGTACTGTATACCTTTGTAAGTAGCACTTTGTATAATACACCTTTTTTCACTTTAATTCTTGTGTGGCCCTCATCATTTACACCAAACATGCTCAACACGCATCCAAAATATGTAACGCACTCCCTCCTACCCCTAGACACCTGAGGGACATAACAATTTACTACACTTATTGTTTTAGACTTATTGGTCTTCTGCTGCTGTAGCCTATCCACTTACAGGTTTGATGACGAGAGATGCTCGTCTGCATACCACTATTGTAATGTGTGGTTATTTGCATTACTGTCACCTTCCTGTCAGCTTCAACCAGTCTGGCCCTTCTCCTCTGACCTCTCTCATTAACAACTAATATTTGCCCACAGCCTTTTGTTCACGTCAACAAATGCATTTATGCATTTAGAGAATTCATACCTTCTGATCTGAGACTACATTCGTGTGTTAAACTGAAATCTATTATTTCTGAACTATTTACATATAGTCACACTAGATAAAAATATAACTAAATTAACGACAAACCAAGTTGAGAACCATTCCCCTTGTCTGTGGATAGGGGTTCTTTTTTACTCTTAAATTGATGAACCACCTTGTTTCTTCAAGAGTACCTGCATTGATTAAAATCAGCAATACCATCAATCACTGCATTACAGTTGCCTGGTGATGCACAGGCTAAATAAACAGAATGAAATTCCTCACATTTCTGGTTGAAATCTAAATCCACAGACTCCATGGTCAGTGTTTTGTCAAATGGGAAAATGTTATAGGTATATCTACCTTTAGAGGTAGAAATAACTCACCATGGCTGGTACTTTTCTGGAACTCCCAGAATGAAGGCACTCCTAGCAGTCATCAAAAATGACATCTACAGATTCGAACCACATTGAATTAACAGAGGCACGATGTGTCTCGATAGATAATATCCAAACCACACTTGCATTTAAATCACAAAAATCATCAGCCTCGTCGTTTCACTGTTCTGGGACCAATATACAATATTATAGATTATTATCGATTAGTATAGATACTTGTAGCATTTTAAGACTTTTTTTTTGCTCTCTTCTACAAACCTTTTACAGTGTTGTACAGTTTCTCACCCAATTAGAACACGTCCTACTTTTAAACGGACTAGTACCTTTTCCAAAAAGCAGGTTTTCATGTGCTACGGTTGTTATTAAAATTTATATTTTCAAAAACGAGGTGCCATTGAAAATGAAAGTGAAAAGTTAGTTTGTATGTTAGCCAGTGACTCTATAATGTAAGCCATGATGCAACCGCAAGCCAGGCGACACACGGAACATACAATTATACATCGCCAGAGCCATATGGAGCCAAAATGGCAGAACGACAAATTAGCGTGACGTCACAACAGCAAATAACTTAAAGGCTGCTGAGGTTGAGGAATGTTCATAGCAGGCAGTGTTTTCCATGTCATTTAACCAAGGTACGAACATGTAAAGTCAATGTTGGAATATAAAAATAATTTGTGAAAACTGAACAAAATTGTTATATTCATAAGATTTCTACACTGAAAAAAATGTATGTTGGATTTACATGAAACATTGGTTGCACATATTAAATTTATGTTTACTCAAAATGATGTATTTATGTTGTAGACACTAAATCTTTGTGTTAAACCAACAGGATTTGTTTTATGTTTACTCAAAATGATAGATTTATGTTCTACACACTAAATCTTTATTCATTACATTATTGGCATTTGGCAGATGCTCTTATCCAGAGCGACGTACAGTTGATTAGACTAAGCAGGGGACAATCCTCCCCTGGAGAAATGCAGGGTTAAGGGCCTTACTCAAGGGCCCAACGGCTGTGTGGATCTTACTGTGGCTACAGAACCACCAACCTTGAGTGTCCCAGTCATGTACCTAAACCACTACGCTACAGGCCGCCCCACGCATTAAACGCCCCATTCATTAAACTAACAAGACTTTTTAATGTATTTAAAATAATGTATTCCTGTTCTACGCACCAAATGTTTTTGTTTAACCAACATTACTTTTTAATACTAATTTAACACTTATATTTAATGGTCATCTGTTGAACTAACATGACTTTTTAATGTTAATATGTTTTTCTTTAAATGTTAATGATATTAAAATATCATCCATTAAACAAAGATTACTTTATGTGAAGTACACACAATGTTGTGTAAATCGACCCAACCTCGTCAGGTAAAGCTATCACTTAAGTTATAAAGCTTTGGCATACTTTGTACATGTAATTATTTTGTAAGCTGATTTCTGTTAAAGTAATGTATTTAGTACATCCCTCTACTAAATCCAGTCTAATCATTTACCTACAACATTTACTTTTTTTTTTTTAAGCAAATGTGGCAATAAACAAGCAAACACATTTCTTTGTAATGTTAAAGCTAGTGAGACTCCCCCTGAATAAATATTGTTAAAGGTTAAAAAAAAGAAAAGAAAAAAATATATTTTTGCTCGATATTACCAGAAAATTAAAGCCTAACCTTTTAAAACGTTGCATGTAGGGCCTACAGAATACCTCTAACTCTGACTGAGTGACATTGAATAAGTTTTAATTACCTTCACCATGTAGAGCTGTTTTCTGTCCTGGACTGGAAATACCCCCAGGAGGCAGGATTTCCCCGGTTCCGGCTAACAAATCATGACTATTTTCTATCTTCTTAACATGACTGAGACTTGTAGAATTTAAATTCCTCAATATTTAAATGGTTTTACAAGATTTAAACATGTTCAGAAGAGAAATATAAATCGATCATGTAGTATATATGAACTGCATGTTTGCAAATTGTACAACCCCCCATCTTCTGTTTTTTCAGAGTACAATGTGGTCTAGTCATGTAAAGGTAGCTGTCAGCACTCCCCTAACATTGTAGCTGAAGTTAGCTATGAAGCTATATGGTTAACTTGGCACTAGCTAGCCAGCCAATATAGCAACCCAACAAATAGGTTTTTATTACTTAACTTACCTGTCCTCCGCAAACCCAGCCACGTGTCGTTGGTTGCTAGCCTGTGTCCAGTTTGTTCGATACAAGACCACACTGTAAACAGACTGTAGGTCTCTGGATCCATAGGTTCTTTCGGGTCTATTTAGTTTAAAGTGGGGGATCGGAAAAAGGCCAATCCACCGTGTGCTTGATTACATTTGGTATTACAGCCCCAAATACAACACAATTTCAGCATAACGTAAACTCACCATGTTCTGAACTGCAAGTTAGCTCACTATGTTCCGAACAGCACAACTTGCATGACAAATAAATAAAAAGCACTTCTAGACCACCTTTGGTTTTTGTGTGTGTATGTAAAGTCTAATTCCACCCGTTTTCTTACAAATGGAATTTGGTACGAGTCACATACACAATCCATTTTAGCATACAGTAATATGGTAATGGTGATCCACTGTAACAGTATGGTGGGGAAGCTGTTGCTAACGAGAGCATTGGGTCAAAGCTAACAATATCATTGTTTTCTGGTCGCTTGTAAAGTTACATCCCTGTCCATCTTTGAAAGCTAATATCAACCCCTGCAAAAAAAACCCAAAAAAAAAACAGGTTTCGAAACAGCTGGTTGACCAGTTAGACCAGAATCATATTCAACATGGTTTGCTGAGAATATAACAGACATTGGTTTACTTTAATATTAGGTTAATGTTTGTACTGATGAGCTACTGTTAACAACATCCACATTTCTATAACACTAGTTCCAAATACATTGCCATATAAACCAAATCATAGCTTGGGAGTAGCAAAGTATGCCTTTGAATTACACACAAGCTTACTTGCATATTGTAGTAAATGCACTGGGTAGATTTTTTGGTAGAAGGGAATTGTGAATGAAGCAACTTGAATGTAGCCTGTACGTTGGCTAAGCAGAAAAGAAGCAAATGCCAGGTTATATGTCACCGCCCTTGCTTTTGAAAGCGAGGCTGGCAAATGTGCTTTGAGCTAGGATAGCAGATTTAAATGAGCAAACAACAATTGCCATTTTATGTAACATGGCAGTATCAATAGCATGTTGCATTTCCATAATATATTGCATTTAACAGATATATTGACCATGACAAAAGATACACACTGAGTGAGCACTTAATTAGCAACACTATACTAATACTGGGTAGGGCCTCCATTTGCTCTCAAAACAGACTTAATTCTTTGTGGCTTGGATTCCACAAGATGTTGAAAACATTCCTTTGGCAATAGTTGTTGATAGTCTAAGTGGGAATGTGTCTGACCTCGCGATTCAGCAGCAAACTGAATGACAGAAGAGGGGATCAAAAGTGTGTATTGGTAGGCCTACTTGCAAGGTTTAAGCCTTAGTTGAGCCCGTCAGTAAGGAGAGATTACTTACAAAGACGCATAACACGATCCGCAAATTAGAGACGATTCACAAATGTGTTTTATGTAGGATATCCGCACAACTTGTGTCTTGTTTGACATGGTAATGCTGATCCACTGTAACAGTATGGTTATTATGGTTTCTAACGAGAGACAACAAACAGGCTTTTACGGCTCAGCCTGCATAACAGAGTGAATGGGTGTTCCGATCAGATCTCTGTGGACTGTAACAGTTTCTGTTCTTGGCTATTGTCAGTTGCATCTCACATACACTAATTCATAAACATTTCTGTAGATTAGTGAAATGTAGCCTATCCTACATGGCACTTTATATGAGAGTTATCGCTTTCCAATGTTCAGTGTTGAAATTGAAAAAATATTTCCCAATAAATTCATCCATGCATGTTTAGGATACTGAAGTAGGGTAGTGAAATAATTGTAGCTGCCGTGCTTATTAACAGTCATGCTATGTTGTTATGTATGAACAAATACATAAACCCACTTCCCTGTTTTAAATAGCCAAATTTGTTTGTCAGATATGACCCACAAAAACCAACAGACATTTTGCAATCCGGGTAGGATGATATGTGTGATAATAATGACACAAAAAGTTGCCTAAATATTTTTGCATAGCCTAATTTGGGGAATTCAAATCTCCGCTTTCTGGATCTGGACAGTGCCAGATTTTGTGGGTTGGGTTTTTATAGTATGTGGGTGATGAAGTTACCCAGAAATGTGAAAAGACTTCCACTGAAACATACATCGTTGTACACTTCGAAAATGGGACAGTGGAGGAGGGTGTCCACAAAGATGGTTTCCGGGACATGGACTGGAGGAGGGTGGTAGTGGAGTTAAGGAGTATGCACTTTCCGGCGAATGGGACGCTCCTGTTGTCATGACAGGCTATTTCTGACCGCTTTCAAGATGTTAGTTACTAGTAACTAGCAAAACAACTGTACAAAGCTATAATTAAGTTAGTCAACTTAAATAAATATATATGTGTTACCCCAACTAATGTAATGCTAGCTATGCAACAAGGTAGGACTAACACAGTGGCTAGGTATGGACAAGCACTAGCACCTTGCTAGCTAGCTATCTATATTCCATGCATAATTTGCCCTGCTGCTCTAGGATCTGATTTCCCAAAATAACTAAGTAACATTATGTCTGACCCTGAATTAATGGTTAACATACTGTGATGGGAATGGGCTGGGGGACTCACTAGTCAATGACATGAATGAACACGATTGAACAGAATTGAATACAGGTGTGTCTGATTGCGAGCATGGGAGACGGAGTAGACAAGACTGGGTAGACGCCACATTTGGTTGTTGTTGGAGCATCTCACTACTGGGGCTTGGTTCTCTCGCTGGAACTGTGGGTGGTGGTCGTTCCCAATCGGTTAGGTTTGCTGGCGATGAAGATAGCTAGCATAGGGGGTAGCTGTTTGAGTGTCAGGTGGGAGGTGTGAAGTACCTCCTATAGACAGAGACGGCCGGGACTTAAGAGAGTGCTACATCTGCCACCACTTGTCAGTACGTCTTGCCATTTGGCGTGACGTTGATTGTATCCTGTCCGTGCCGCCCAGCGAAGCCGATTCCCCAGACGCTGTCCCAAGCTCAGACCCCGGGGGAGGGTCTCGCCGAGCGGGCAAGTTACGTACACCTTTACGTATTTGTGTTTGCATATGTCCCAGTAGGCTTAATTACTGGTAGGCTAGTTTTATATTAGTGTGGAGAGGGCGACAGATAAGGGACAGGTAAGCTGTAAGACCGGGGCAGGCATAGGGTTTCACTTTAAACTGGTGTGGGTTGTAGAGCCTTTCCCATGTTGCTTTGGTTGATAACTTGCAGTGCCTCATGTTTACAGGGTGACAGCGTGCTGTGTTGAGTGGTGAGTCTAGCCTTGTGTGTAGTGGTTTCTCACCTTTAAGAAGCCTTGTTGTCCTGATGAGTCTAGTTGCCCCTTAACTTTTGGTAACGCCCCTTGTACATTTATAAGATGCCCTATATTTTTCTATGAGCTGATTTTAACTACACAATGAATTAACTGTTAATAAACATTGTCGTTTTGTACAACTGTTTCTCTGGCTGTGTTTATTCAAAGGTTCTGACACAAAGCAGTGTTTTCCTGCTCAATTTAGGACAAGCCCACTTGTATTACAATACTTTACCCTTCACCACATGTCTGGTTAGTCTGTAGCTATTCTAGCCATCAAAAGTCTATTGGTGTGTCTTGTTGGGATAGCTTTAACATGATTTGGTTTGACAAAGTTTTTAACAGGGTGTGTTTTATCATGCAGTCTACTGTAAGATGAACTGTATAACTGATATGACATGTTGAATTAACGTTCACATCATCCATCATAGGAACTGGCTAGAGTGTGACATCATGAACGCTACTCCATAACTAAGTGTATTCCCAATTGCTACTCAAATAACCCCATTTGTAATACTTGGATAATTATCTTAGAAACTTGTGGATATACTTATGCTTCCCAAATCCAGCATGTTGATAACTAAGTAGTTACTGACACTAAGTAGTTACTGACACATGAACAGCATGCAGAAGATTTTGCGTAGGGGTGGAAGCATATTCATAAAAAAGGGTGTCAGCTTTCTGTAAAATAAAATAGCTATGATCTGATAATATATTGATAATCATGTTAAACCAAATCATATTTACATGTAGATGTGTTAAGCTACTTAGAACATAGCACCTTCGGTATAAGACCACCAAATTTTTAGGTGAGAAAAGTATTGGAACAGAGAGTATTCAAGAGAATGAAAGTAAATAACTCTTAACATTTGGTAGCATATCCCTCATGTCCCTCATTTGCAATAACTGCATGAAGCCTGTGACCCATCAAAATCACCAAACTGTTGCATTTTTCTTTTATGATGCTTTTCTTTTTTCTTTCTTCAGGAGCTGAAATGTATACATCCACCTTTTCTCCCTAGTGACGTCCTTTGTTTTGTGGCAAGGTGTTTTGGGTAATTGCATTGATGAAGTTCCTCCCAATTAGTTTGGACGCATTTCTCCGTAAGTTGGTTGTAGACTTATGAATTCATCCTGCTGCCTACCATCATGAGTTATATCATCAATAAAGATTAGATTAGTGTGCCCACTCCAGAAGCAGACATGAATGCCCAAACCATTACACTTCCTTGTTTTAACCTTCCATAAAACTTTTGTGTACTTCATTGCAAATTGTAATCTTTCCTTCCAATTCGTACTACTGATGAGTGGATTTAATCTTGAGGTATAGCCTCTATATTGCAATTGTCTTAGTCTTCTTCGAACGGTTGATTGAGATACCTTCACCCCTGCCCTGTGTAGATTGTGATGTCACTGACTGATATTTAGAGGTTTTTCTTCACAGCTCTCACAATGTTTCTGTCATCAACTGCTGTTGTTTTCCTTGGTCGGCCTGTTTGATGTCTGTTGCTCAATACGCCAGCATTCCTTTTTCTTTTTCAGGACATTCCAAGTTGTACAAGCTATCCTCAATGCTTGTTCAATGTGATTTCCCCTCAACAGCTTGCCTTTCAGCTATCTGGTCTTTGTTTTTTCTTTCTTTTATAAAACAAATGCAGTCTTCATAGGCAAAACCCAAGGCTAAAACCAAGAGTAGACATTCAGAACTATATATTTGGGCGCCTGTAGCGTAGTGGTTAAGGTAAATGATTGGGACCGGCAAGGTTTGTCGTTCTAATCCCGGTGTAGCCACAATATGATCCGCACAGCCGTTGGGCCCTTGAGCAAGGCCCTTAACCCTACATTGCTCCAGGGGAGGATTGTCTCCTGCTTAGTGTAATCAACAGTATGTTGCTCTGGATAAGAGCATCTGCCAAATGCCAAAAATGTAATATCATGTATTGTTTCACCAATCATCTGGGCAACAATAAACACCTGTCAGTCACATGTTCCAATACCTTTTCTCACCTAAAAATTGGGTGGTCTGATACAAGAAGTGATATGTTCTTAATTGTTTAACCAATCTAGAGGAAAATACCAGGAAATAAAACCTGAAATTCAGATCTGTCATCTCATGTACATCTGACACTACATTAATGGCATTTGGCAGACGCTCTTATCCAGAGCGACGTACAGTTGATTAGACTAAGCAGGAGACAATCCTCCCCCGGAGCAATGCAGGGTTAAGGGCCTTGCTCAAGGGCCCAACGGCTGTGCGGATCTTATTGTGGCTACACCGGGATTAGAACCACTGACCTTGCGTGTCCCAGTCATTTACCTTAACCACTACGCTACAGGCCGCTCTGATGTCAAACTCAATTGTTTTCAGTGTATACTAAAAACAAAATAATTGACCTTGCTGTTCCAATACTTTTGGAGGGGACTATATGTATTATAGCAACCCACTTCTCATATGTGGGTGGCAGGACAGTTATTAACAAATCTTTGTTTTAGCACCATGAAAGTAATGTTTTTTCAAAGTTTCTTTGATAATCTTTGAAAAAACATTACTTTCATGGTCTGTCTTGTGGGTAATAAGTTAGTTATTGATATATGTCACTAACAAGCAGAAACTGAGAGCCAGGGGTGTCACCAAGGTTTGAATACATTTGGGGCTGAGCCAAATTCATTTGGGCCTGAGCTGGGAATTTAAATTACAGGTTAAATTGCTGTAATGTTTATCAGTCTGGATGTATAAATATAACAAACAAGGAGCCTGATGACAGTAGATTGGATTGAAAGACTTATTTGTATAACTATTTAAGCAGTAGGTGTGCTCACACATAAATAAAAAATAATAATAATAAACTAGAAAAAATTCCAGGGACATTTTAAGTGTGCTGCTGCTGGTGCCCATCCCTCACACAAACGCACATGTAACCCACAATTTAGTCCTCACAAAAATGGAGAACCTCATCTATACACTTGTGTGTGTGTGTGTGTGTGTGTGTGTGTGTGTGTGTATTTGCCCTTATGATAAGTTCATAGGCCACACACACACACACACACAGATGTAAAACAAAATTTGGTCCTCACAAAAATAGACATTCTCATCTATACACATGTTCTGGGCAGTTGCTAGGGTGTTCTGGGCGGTTGCTAAGGTGTTCTGGGCGGTTGCTAGGGTGTTCTGGGTGGTTGCTAGGGTGGTCTGGGCAGTATAAGGGTACAATTCCCCAGGTGGCGTTGTCTGGCTAAGTATGGGTTGCTCAACCACACCCACCCTCCTGTTACAGTTAGCACAACCATTAAGACATGGACATAGAAATAAAACAGTTAAAAACCTCGGTATTTTCATATAATGTGGACAGGATGGAGTCAGTCAGTTAGCTAGTTATTTAGTTAATTATTCTTATTAATTACTTAGTTAGACGTGTTAGGCAGAGGCAGAACATACATACAGTTCAACAGCATCACAAACTACAGATAGCAGACAACCAAATCAACACCTCTCTAAAATAATAAAAACTTTATCGAATATTACACTGCATTAGTTTTGGTAAATATAAATTACAGTGACAGTTCACTAATCAGCTGAGCTTAGTTAGCCAGTCAGCTGACTAGTTAGCCAGTGAGCTAGCTAGCTAGTTAGTTAGTTAGTCAGTCAGCTAACTAGTTAGCCAGTCAGCTAGCTAGTTAGTTAGTCAGTCAGTCAGCTAACTTGTTAGTTTTTTAATCAGTTAGTAACAGTCATTTAGTTAATCTGTTAGTCAGACCGTCAGTTAGTTAGTTAAGCTAGCTAGCGCCGAAGCTAACGCAACGAAGCTAACGAAAGCTAGCACCGAAGCTAACGTCAAACAAATCACTGTATCTTGAAAACTATAACTCACATAAAAAAAAAATGATTTTGAGTGAACCGAGACTTCAGTGGCGAGATCGATCTATGAGATGTGTCGGTAGGATTTAGAATGCAGGAGTTGTGGCAGTTTAAAAATCGCCATATTTTATTTATTTTACTCTGCAGTTTACCACTCAGATAACATGGGAAGCTAGCCAAGGCTAGCGCTAGCTTCGGCTACTTCCGGTTCTATTCCGGTCACAGGCTGTGAATGCTGCGGTTAAAACGAGTGATACTACATGTATTGTGCTTATTTGTGTCAGTTTTAGACTTCATATTTATGTTGTGGTCGAAGCTAGGGCTAGCCTCGGCTAGCCTCGCCTGAACATACAAGCATGTCGCAGCCTGCTATGTCTCAGGGCCGTTGCTAAGGCAACCAGCACGCGCGCGCGTGTGTCTCTGGTGATTCGTAACCAGAATAGAGAAAAAACACAGAAATTATATTTCTGTGTGACTCTAATGGAAAGCACATTAGCCTGAAACGTCTCTTCCCAGGCAGACCATCAACACAGATCTGGAGCCCCACCTCATCCAAGGCCATGGAGCAGCTGTCCAATAAGAACTTCCAGGGTGTTAAACACATCCTGATCCACACTGGAACCAACGACCTGACTGGACACAACAAAGACGTACCCCGCATGCTGAAAGAGGTGGCTATGAAAGCCACCACAGAGTTCCCCACAGCAAGGGTAACTATATCTGCTCTGCTGCCCAGAAGAGACATGCCCCAGCATGTTATTAACAACATCAACGCTGATATAGTCAGAAAATGTGCACAGTTACCAAACGTACATGTGGCACTTCATGGGCAGATATTATACCAACACCTCTACGACCGCCTGCACCTCAACCAGAGGGGTGTGAGACTGTTCGCAAAGAACATTAAGGACACAGCCTTAAACCGTAACACATCCACCCCTCGCATCAGGACCACAAAGAGTCAGGCTAACCTCACCAGGAACCCCCAACACACTAAAACACCTGTAAATGGTGGCCCAAGTCTTTCCAGAGGCCACAGACCCACCACACCACAGTATGTTCCACCCCTCCAGGCTCCTCACTATGCTCCACCCCTCCAGGCTCCTCAGAGACATGACAACTGGTGGCAGCAGCAGCAGATGCCTCAGCCACCACCCCAGAGAGATAGCTATGCCACGGTAGCTGCAAGGGCAGTGACACCTCCACCTGCTCATGTAAACCCAAATCAGATAAGAAACCTGATTACCTTACTCTGTACTCAATTATTGAGTTAAAGGAACATTTAATTGATGTATGGTTGGTGTATGATATTTTGGATTGTAGACCAGATGTTTCTTAGTGAAACACTTTTCCTGTAAAGATAAGAAAATGGCATCATTCTCAATTAGTAGCTGGAACATTCAGGGCTTGTACTCTTCAACTTTTAGTTTAAAATCAACAAACCCTGAATTTGTAAATAGTGTAAAAAATACAGATATAATTATTTTGAATGAAACATGGAATCAAAAAAATATACACTCTAGTTGTCCAAACAATTATATTGAACTTAGCATACCCTCTGTAAAACATGCCCATGTTAAGAATGGCAGAGACTCAGGTGGTATCTTGGTATGGTATAAAGGGGAACACAAAGACTGCATCTCACCAATCAAAAAAGGGAAAAACCACATGTGGATTAAAATTGACACAAGTATATTAGAAAACAACAGGGATGTTTATCTATGTGCAGTTTATATCCCACCTTCTAATTCCCCCTACTATGTGGAGGAGGATTTTAAGGAACTCCAAAAAGAAATAAGCCATTTCCAGACTGTAGGTTCTATCCTAATATGTGGTGATCTAAATGCCAGAACTGGTAGAGAGCCAGATTTCATTGACATGGAGGGAAGCAGACATATATTTGGACAAAACCCTTTGTACCAGACCTACATAACCACACAGAGACAAAGTTATGACGGTGTGGTAAACAAAAGCGGCAAGCAGGTACTCCAGATGTGCAAGGGCCTGGGTCTATACATTGTTAACGGCAGGATCAGAGGGGACTCTCGGGGTAGATTCACTTACTGCTCTGTGCTAGGTAGTAGCGTGGTCGACTATTCCATTACTGACATAGAACCAGGATATATCAATGCATTTGTAGTCTTGCCACAACTTCCTATATCAGACCACAGCCAAACAATTTTGTATTTGAAAAAGTCAGTGACACACACTGAAAAACCAAACATACAACCCAACCTTTTTCCTCTCCCGAGGACATACAGATGGTCAGAACACAGCAATAATGATTATACTGCAGCATTATGCTGTGATGAAATTCATTACATGGTGGATACATTTCTGACCACATAATATCAGCCTAATAGAAAAGACATGAATTTGGCCACACATGATTTGAACAACATATTTATACAATTGGCAAAAAAATCTAAACTAAAAATATCAAGAAATAGAAAAACAAGCACAAAGCAAAAAGAGAAATGGTTTGACAGAGAATGTGCTTCATCAAAAAAGGAACTTAAGAAAGCTGTCAAACAAAAAACATAGAAACCCCAATGACCAAGTGGGACGCCTCGAATACTTTCAGGCTCTAAAACAATATAAAAAACAACTCAATGTGAAAAAATCACAATATATGGAGAGTGAACTAACCAAAATTGAAAAGGCTGTAAATCAAAATTCCTTCTGGCAGCTATGGAAAAAAATGAATACAACTCCCCAAACAGAGACTAGTCCAATTAAAAACGGCAATATCTGGAAAAAATACTTTGAAGATCTTTATAAGAATCCAGAGAGCCAAGGTTTAACTTCTAATCAGACCTTAACCATTGAAAAACTAAAAATATTGGAAACCACAATAAAAGATAATCAATGTGCTCTTGACTATCTCATTAGCATTCAAGAACTACAACAAAAACTCAAAGCTCTAAAAAATGGAAAGGCCTGTGGAATTGACAGCATCAATTCAGAAATGCTGAAACACAGCAGTCCTAAACTTCAATTTGCTATCCTAAAGCTCTTCAACCTAGTGCTGAAAACTGGAAGCTTCCCTGTGATTTGGAATAAAGGTCTCATAACTCCCATTTTTAAAAGCGGAGACAAACTTGACCCCAGCAATTACAGAGGGATCTGTGTTAATAGTAACCTTGGAAAGGTCTTCTGTAGCATATTAAATTCTAGATTATCGACATACCTAATTGAACGCAATGCACTATCAAAAAGTCAGATCGGCTTCTTACCCAAACACCAAACATCAGACCACATTTACACTCTACACACACTTATTAAGAATCATGTCCACACAAAAAACAAAGGAAAGATATTTGCCTGCTTTGTAGATCTAAAAAAGGCTTCTGATTCAATTTGGCACAATGGATTACTTTTTCAACTCCTTCAAAGCGGCATAGGTGGAAAAGTATATGACCTAATTAAATCCAAATATTCTGAAAATGAATGCTCTGTGAAAATTGGAAACAGCAAAACAGAGTATTTCAATCAAGGGAGAGGAGTTCATCAGGGCTGCAGCCTCTCTCCCACCCTATTCAATATTTACATCAATATTGGGGGACTCACTAGTCAATGACATGAATGAACACGATTGAACAGAATTGAATACAGGTGTGTCTGATTGCGAGCATGGGAGACGGAGTAGACAAGACTGGGTAGACGCCACATTTGGTTGTTGTTGGAGCATCTCACTACTGGGGCTTGGTTCTCTCGCTGGAACTGTGGGTGGTGGTCGTTCCCAATCGGTTAGGTTTGCTGGCGATGAAGATAGCTAGCATAGGGGGTAGCTGTTTGAGTGTCAGGTGGGAGGTGTGAAGTACCTCCTATAGACAGAGACGGCCGGGACTTAAGAGAGTGCTACATCTGCCACCACTTGTCAGTACGTCTTGCCATTTGGCGTGACGTTGATTGTATCCTGTCCGTGCCGCCCAGCGAAGCCGATTCCCCAGACGCTGTCCCAAGCTCAGACCCCGGGGGAGGGTCTCGCCGAGCGGGCAAGTTACGTACACCTTTACGTATTTGTGTTTGCATATGTCCCAGTAGGCTTAATTACTGGTAGGCTAGTTTTATATTAGTGTGGAGAGGGCGACAGATAAGGGACAGGTAAGCTGTAAGACCGGGGCAGGCATAGGGTTTCACTTTAAACTGGTGTGGGTTGTAGAGCCTTTCCCATGTTGCTTTGGTTGATAACTTGCAGTGCCTCATGTTTACAGGGTGACAGCGTGCTGTGTTGAGTGGTGAGTCTAGCCTTGTGTGTAGTGGTTTCTCACCTTTAAGAAGCCTTGTTGTCCTGATGAGTCTAGTTGCCCCTTAACTTTTGGTAACGCCCCTTGTACATTTATAAGATGCCCTATATTTTTCTATGAGCTGATTTTAACTACACAATGAATTAACTGTTAATAAACATTGTCGTTTTGTACAACTGTTTCTCTGGCTGTGTTTATTCAAAGGTTCTGACACAAAGCAGTGTTTTCCTGCTCAATTTAGGACAAGCCCACTTGTATTACAATACTTTACCCTTCACCACATGTCTGGTTAGTCTGTAGCTATTCTAGCCATCAAAAGTCTATTGGTGTGTCTTGTTGGGATAGCTTTAACATGATTTGGTTTGACAAAGTTTTTAACAGGGTGTGTTTTATCATGCAGTCTACTGTAAGATGAACTGTATAACTGATATGACATGTTGAATTAACGTTCACATCATCCATCATAGGAACTGGCTAGAGTGTGACATCATGAACGCTACTCCATAACTAAGTGTATTCCCAATTGCTACTCAAATAACCCCATTTGTAATACTTGGATAATTATCTTAGAAACTTGTGGATATACTTATGCTTCCCAAATCCAGCATGTTGATAACTAAGTAGTTACTGACACTAAGTAGTTACTGACACATGAACAGCATGCAGAAGATTTTGCGTAGGGGTGGAAGCATATTCATAAAAAAGGGTGTCAGCTTTCTGTAAAATAAAATAGCTATGATCTGATAATATATTGATAATCATGTTAAACCAAATCATATTTACATGTAGATGTGTTAAGCTACTTAGAACATAGCACCTTCGGTATAAGACCACCAAATTTTTAGGTGAGAAAAGTATTGGAACAGAGAGTATTCAAGAGAATGAAAGTAAATAACTCTTAACATTTGGTAGCATATCCCTCATGTCCCTCATTTGCAATAACTGCATGAAGCCTGTGACCCATCAAAATCACCAAACTGTTGCATTTTTCTTTTATGATGCTTTTCTTTTTTCTTTCTTCAGGAGCTGAAATGTATACATCCACCTTTTCTCCCTAGTGACGTCCTTTGTTTTGTGGCAAGGTGTTTTGGGTAATTGCATTGATGAAGTTCCTCCCAATTAGTTTGGACGCATTTCTCCGTAAGTTGGTTGTAGACTTATGAATTCATCCTGCTGCCTACCATCATGAGTTATATCATCAATAAAGATTAGATTAGTGTGCCCACTCCAGAAGCAGACATGAATGCCCAAACCATTACACTTCCTTGTTTTAACCTTCCATAAAACTTTTGTGTACTTCATTGCAAATTGTAATCTTTCCTTCCAATTCGTACTACTGATGAGTGGATTTAATCTTGAGGTATAGCCTCTATATTGCAATTGTCTTAGTCTTCTTCGAACGGTTGATTGAGATACCTTCACCCCTGCCCTGTGTAGATTGTGATGTCACTGACTGATATTTAGAGGTTTTTCTTCACAGCTCTCACAATGTTTCTGTCATCAACTGCTGTTGTTTTCCTTGGTCGGCCTGTTTGATGTCTGTTGCTCAATACGCCAGCATTCCTTTTTCTTTTTCAGGACATTCCAAGTTGTACAAGCTATCCTCAATGCTTGTTCAATGTGATTTCCCCTCAACAGCTTGCCTTTCAGCTATCTGGTCTTTGTTTTTTCTTTCTTTTATAAAACAAATGCAGTCTTCATAGGCAAAACCCAAGGCTAAAACCAAGAGTAGACATTCAGAACTATATATTTGGGCGCCTGTAGCGTAGTGGTTAAGGTAAATGATTGGGACCGGCAAGGTTTGTCGTTCTAATCCCGGTGTAGCCACAATATGATCCGCACAGCCGTTGGGCCCTTGAGCAAGGCCCTTAACCCTACATTGCTCCAGGGGAGGATTGTCTCCTGCTTAGTGTAATCAACAGTATGTTGCTCTGGATAAGAGCATCTGCCAAATGCCAAAAATGTAATATCATGTATTGTTTCACCAATCATCTGGGCAACAATAAACACCTGTCAGTCACATGTTCCAATACCTTTTCTCACCTAAAAATTGGGTGGTCTGATACAAGAAGTGATATGTTCTTAATTGTTTAACCAATCTAGAGGAAAATACCAGGAAATAAAACCTGAAATTCAGATCTGTCATCTCATGTACATCTGACACTACATTAATGGCATTTGGCAGACGCTCTTATCCAGAGCGACGTACAGTTGATTAGACTAAGCAGGAGACAATCCTCCCCCGGAGCAATGCAGGGTTAAGGGCCTTGCTCAAGGGCCCAACGGCTGTGCGGATCTTATTGTGGCTACACCGGGATTAGAACCACTGACCTTGCGTGTCCCAGTCATTTACCTTAACCACTACGCTACAGGCCGCTCTGATGTCAAACTCAATTGTTTTCAGTGTATACTAAAAACAAAATAATTGACCTTGCTGTTCCAATACTTTTGGAGGGGACTATATGTATTATAGCAACCCACTTCTCATATGTGGGTGGCAGGACAGTTATTAACAAATCTTTGTTTTAGCACCATGAAAGTAATGTTTTTTCAAAGTTTCTTTGATAATCTTTGAAAAAACATTACTTTCATGGTCTGTCTTGTGGGTAATAAGTTAGTTATTGATATATGTCACTAACAAGCAGAAACTGAGAGCCAGGGGTGTCACCAAGGTTTGAATACATTTGGGGCTGAGCCAAATTCATTTGGGCCTGAGCTGGGAATTTAAATTACAGGTTAAATTGCTGTAATGTTTATCAGTCTGGATGTATAAATATAACAAACAAGGAGCCTGATGACAGTAGATTGGATTGAAAGACTTATTTGTATAACTATTTAAGCAGTAGGTGTGCTCACACATAAATAAAAAATAATAATAATAAACTAGAAAAAATTCCAGGGACATTTTAAGTGTGCTGCTGCTGGTGCCCATCCCTCACACAAACGCACATGTAACCCACAATTTAGTCCTCACAAAAATGGAGAACCTCATCTATACACTTGTGTGTGTGTGTGTGTGTGTGTGTATTTGCCCTTATGATAAGTTCATAGGCCACACACACACACACACACAGATGTAAAACAAAATTTGGTCCTCACAAAAATAGACATTCTCATCTATACACATGTTCTGGGCAGTTGCTAGGGTGTTCTGGGCGGTTGCTAAGGTGTTCTGGGCGGTTGCTAGGGTGTTCTGGGTGGTTGCTAGGGTGGTCTGGGCAGTATAAGGGTACAATTCCCCAGGTGGCGTTGTCTGGCTAAGTATGGGTTGCTCAACCACACCCACCCTCCTGTTACAGTTAGCACAACCATTAAGACATGGACATAGAAATAAAACAGTTAAAAACCTCGGTATTTTCATATAATGTGGACAGGATGGAGTCAGTCAGTTAGCTAGTTATTTAGTTAATTATTCTTATTAATTACTTAGTTAGACGTGTTAGGCAGAGGCAGAACATACATACAGTTCAACAGCATCACAAACTACAGATAGCAGACAACCAAATCAACACCTCTCTAAAATAATAAAAACTTTATCGAATATTACACTGCATTAGTTTTGGTAAATATAAATTACAGTGACAGTTCACTAATCAGCTGAGCTTAGTTAGCCAGTCAGCTGACTAGTTAGCCAGTGAGCTAGCTAGCTAGTTAGTTAGTTAGTCAGTCAGCTAACTAGTTAGCCAGTCAGCTAGCTAGTTAGTTAGTCAGTCAGTCAGCTAACTTGTTAGTTTTTTAATCAGTTAGTAACAGTCATTTAGTTAATCTGTTAGTCAGACCGTCAGTTAGTTAGTTAAGCTAGCTAGCGCCGAAGCTAACGCAACGAAGCTAACGAAAGCTAGCACCGAAGCTAACGTCAAACAAATCACTGTATCTTGAAAACTATAACTCACATAAAAAAAAAATGATTTTGAGTGAACCGAGACTTCAGTGGCGAGATCGATCTATGAGATGTGTCGGTAGGATTTAGAATGCAGGAGTTGTGGCAGTTTAAAAATCGCCATATTTTATTTATTTTACTCTGCAGTTTACCACTCAGATAACATGGGAAGCTAGCCAAGGCTAGCGCTAGCTTCGGCTACTTCCGGTTCTATTCCGGTCACAGGCTGTGAATGCTGCGGTTAAAACGAGTGATACTACATGTATTGTGCTTATTTGTGTCAGTTTTAGACTTCATATTTATGTTGTGGTCGAAGCTAGGGCTAGCCTCGGCTAGCCTCGCCTGAACATACAAGCATGTCGCAGCCTGCTATGTCTCAGGGCCGTTGCTAAGGCAACCAGCACGCGCGCGCGTGTGTCTCTGGTGATTCGTAACCAGAATAGAGAAAAAACACAGAAATTATATTTCTGTGTGACTCTAATGGAAAGCACATTAGCCTGAAACGTCTCTTCCCAGGCAGACCATCAACACAGATCTGGAGCCCCACCTCATCCAAGGCCATGGAGCAGCTGTCCAATCAGAACTTCCAGGGTGTTAAACACATCCTGATCCACACTGGAACCAACGACCTGACTGGACACAACAAAGACGTACCCCGCATGCTGAAAGAGGTGGCTATGAAAGCCACCACAGAGTTCCCCACAGCAAGGGTAACTATATCTGCTCTGCTGCCCAGAAGAGACATGCCCCAGCATGTTATTAACAACATCAACGCTGATATAGTCAGAAAATGTGCACAGTTACCAAACGTACATGTGGCACTTCATGGGCAGATATTATACCAACACCTCTACGACCGCCTGCACCTCAACCAGAGGGGTGTGAGACTGTTCGCAAAGAACATTAAGGACACAGCCTTAAACCGTAACACATCCACCCCTCGCATCAGGACCACAAAGAGTCAGGCTAACCTCACCAGGAACCCCCAACACACTAAAACACCTGTAAATGGTGGCCCAAGTCTTTCCAGAGGCCACAGACCCACCACACCACAGTATGTTCCACCCCTCCAGGCTCCTCACTATGCTCCACCCCTCCAGGCTCCTCAGAGACATGACAACTGGTGGCAGCAGCAGCAGATGCCTCAGCCACCACCCCAGAGAGATAGCTATGCCACGGTAGCTGCAAGGGCAGTGACACCTCCACCTGCTCATGTAAACCCAAATCAGATAAGAAACCTGATTACCTTACTCTGTACTCAATTATTGAGTTAAAGGAACATTTAATTGATGTATGGTTGGTGTATGATATTTTGGATTGTAGACCAGATGTTTCTTAGTGAAACACTTTTCCTGTAAAGATAAGAAAATGGCATCATTCTCAATTAGTAGCTGGAACATTCAGGGCTTGTACTCTTCAACTTTTAGTTTAAAATCAACAAACCCTGAATTTGTAAATAGTGTAAAAAATACAGATATAATTATTTTGAATGAAACATGGAATCAAAAAAATATACACTCTAGTTGTCCAAACAATTATATTGAACTTAGCATACCCTCTGTAAAACATGCCCATGTTAAGAATGGCAGAGACTCAGGTGGTATCTTGGTATGGTATAAAGGGGAACACAAAGACTGCATCTCACCAATCAAAAAAGGGAAAAACCACATGTGGATTAAAATTGACACAAGTATATTAGAAAACAACAGGGATGTTTATCTATGTGCAGTTTATATCCCACCTTCTAATTCCCCCTACTATGTGGAGGAGGATTTTAAGGAACTCCAAAAAGAAATAAGCCATTTCCAGACTGTAGGTTCTATCCTAATATGTGGTGATCTAAATGCCAGAACTGGTAGAGAGCCAGATTTCATTGACATGGAGGGAAGCAGACATATATTTGGACAAAACCCTTTGTACCAGACCTACATAACCACACAGAGACAAAGTTATGACGGTGTGGTAAACAAAAGCGGCAAGCAGGTACTCCAGATGTGCAAGGGCCTGGGTCTATACATTGTTAACGGCAGGATCAGAGGGGACTCTCGGGGTAGATTCACTTACTGCTCTGTGCTAGGTAGTAGCGTGGTCGACTATTCCATTACTGACATAGAACCAGGATATATCAATGCATTTGTAGTCTTGCCACAACTTCCTATATCAGACCACAGCCAAACAATTTTGTATTTGAAAAAGTCAGTGACACACACTGAAAAACCAAACATACAACCCAACCTTTTTCCTCTCCCGAGGACATACAGATGGTCAGAACACAGCAATAATGATTATACTGCAGCATTATGCTGTGATGAAATTCATTACATGGTGGATACATTTCTGACCACATAATATCAGCCTAATAGAAAAGACATGAATTTGGCCACACATGATTTGAACAACATATTTATACAATTGGCAAAAAAATCTAAACTAAAAATATCAAGAAATAGAAAAACAAGCACAAAGCAAAAAGAGAAATGGTTTGACAGAGAATGTGCTTCATCAAAAAAGGAACTTAAGAAAGCTGTCAAACAAAAAACATAGAAACCCCAATGACCAAGTGGGACGCCTCGAATACTTTCAGGCTCTAAAACAATATAAAAAACAACTCAATGTGAAAAAATCACAATATATGGAGAGTGAACTAACCAAAATTGAAAAGGCTGTAAATCAAAATTCCTTCTGGCAGCTATGGAAAAAAATGAATACAACTCCCCAAACAGAGACTAGTCCAATTAAAAACGGCAATATCTGGAAAAAATACTTTGAAGATCTTTATAAGAATCCAGAGAGCCAAGGTTTAACTTCTAATCAGACCTTAACCATTGAAAAACTAAAAATATTGGAAACCACAATAAAAGATAATCAATGTGCTCTTGACTATCTCATTAGCATTCAAGAACTACAACAAAAACTCAAAGCTCTAAAAAATGGAAAGGCCTGTGGAATTGACAGCATCAATTCAGAAATGCTGAAACACAGCAGTCCTAAACTTCAATTTGCTATCCTAAAGCTCTTCAACCTAGTGCTGAAAACTGGAAGCTTCCCTGTGATTTGGAATAAAGGTCTCATAACTCCCATTTTTAAAAGCGGAGACAAACTTGACCCCAGCAATTACAGAGGGATCTGTGTTAATAGTAACCTTGGAAAGGTCTTCTGTAGCATATTAAATTCTAGATTATCGACATACCTAATTGAACGCAATGCACTATCAAAAAGTCAGATCGGCTTCTTACCCAAACACCAAACATCAGACCACATTTACACTCTACACACACTTATTAAGAATCATGTCCACACAAAAAACAAAGGAAAGATATTTGCCTGCTTTGTAGATCTAAAAAAGGCTTCTGATTCAATTTGGCACAATGGATTACTTTTTCAACTCCTTCAAAGCGGCATAGGTGGAAAAGTATATGACCTAATTAAATCCAAATATTCTGAAAATGAATGCTCTGTGAAAATTGGAAACAGCAAAACAGAGTATTTCAATCAAGGGAGAGGAGTTCATCAGGGCTGCAGCCTCTCTCCCACCCTATTCAATATTTACATCAACAAACTGGCCACTACTACATCTCCGAGTCCTGGACTAGAATTACAAGGAAAAGAAATCAAGTTCCTCATGTATGCAGATGATCTAGTCTTGGTATCTCCTACAGAACAAGGGTTACAACAGAACCTATCACTGCTCGAGAACTACTGTCAAAATTGGGCAATGGCCATTAACCTGGAAAAAACCAAGATTATGGTGTTCCAAAAAAAGGCCAGATCACAGGGATCCCGATACCGGTTTACTCTGGGGGAGACCACATTGCAGCACACTATGGAGTACAATTATCTAGGCATAATAATCAGTGCTTCTGGCAGGTTTGACAGAGCTGTAAATGCATTGGCAGATAAAGCATGCAGGGCCTACTATAGCATCAGAAGATCACTGAACAAATTCCATCCACCAATTAAAATTTGGCTTAAAATTTTCAGCTGTGTAATTGAACCCAGAGAGAGAGAGAGAGAGAGAGAGAGAGAGAGAGAGAGAGAGAGAGAGAGAGAGGAGAGAGAGAGAGAGAGAGAGAGAGAGAGAGAGAGAGAGAGAGAGAGAGAGAGAGAGAGAGAGAGAGAGAGAGAGAGAGAGAGAGAGAGAGAAGAGAGAGAGAGAGAGAGGGGGGGGTGGGCGGTTGAGTGAGCTGAGTGTGCTGGGCTTGTGCATGTTCTGTGTGTGTGTAAGTCTCTGTCGGTTAGAGATGTAGGAGCTAACTTTTTTTTCTGACATGCTCGGGTAGATATTTGAATGTGAGTGACAGGACGAAAATATGAACAGTTTGATATATAATATGTCAAGGTACTGTGAAAATTGAAGGAGTAGCGGCAGTTTGTGTGTCCAACTTTGTGTAAATGTTTAACTGCGTACAACTTTGTGTAAATGTTTAACTGCTTACGGCCTGAATGCTAGTGGTGAAGCTAACTGGCGCTGGTGCCGAACAAATCCATGTATCTTCAAAAGTATAAGTCAGGTCTAATTTATTTTTGTATTTTGAGCGACCCAAGACTTCAATGGCGATTCCGATCTATGAGATGTGTCTGTAGGATTTAAAATGCAGGAGCGGTGACAGTTTATAAATCACCATATTGTGCCTACTTTACGCGGCAGTTGACGCTTCAGATAACATTGGAGTCAATGAGAGCTGGATCCGGCACTCTCTGCACTTTTGGGCGACTTATTAAAAAAACGTGAGTCCTATCTCAATGGAAGTAACATTGAATGAGAGAGGACAAGTTTCTCTACATTTTGATGTATAAATTGTTGTTGTAGAGTAGAAGCTGTGGGAGTAAGATGAGAATGTCTTGAATATTTTTGATACAATTTAGAAGGGCTGAATGCTAGAGTGGGTGATGTCACCGCACTCTAAAGCCACGCTGAAAATCTGAAAATCTCAAAAATTTCATAAAACATAAACTGTGATTTTGTAAAAACCGTAGAAGATATCAAAAAGTGTCTTTAGACCAACACAGTTCAAAGTCTTGTGACCCGTTTAAACCTTTAATCACGTTTCTGCGACAAAGTATGACGAAGTGGTGTGGCTCCAAAGAGGGGTGGGTTTGATCAATTTGTGACATTTTTTTTAATGAATTCTCATTCATTCCGGTCGGTTTTTCGGATTTTGGAAGAAAACGAGATGTCGCAGACTTGAGAAAAGTCTTTCCGTCTATTCCGGTCGTTTTGATATATATCTTGCCTGGGATTTCTCAAAGCTGTGGGAGGAGTAGCATGCCGAACTTTTGAAGGAAAAAAATTAAATAAAATTAAATAAAATTAAATAAAATTATGAAGTATGGCTGAGAATATTAAGGTGTGTGCTTTTGCACTACAAAGCTCTGCTTTGTATTGCAATGCGCAGCACACAACTAGAAAAAATTCCAGGGACATTTTAAGTGTGCTGCTGCTGGTGCCCATCCCTCACACAAACGCAGATGTAACCCACAATTTGGTCCTCACAAAAATGGAGAAACTCATCTATACACTTGTGTGTGTGTGTGTGTATTTGCCCTTATGATAAGTTCATAGGCCACACACACACACAGATCTAAAACAAAATTTGGTCCTCACAAAAATAGACATCCTCATCTATACACATGTTCTGGGTAGTTGCTAGGGTGTTCTGGGCGGTTGCTAGGGTGTTCTGGGTGGTTGCTAGGGTGTTCTGGGCAGTATAAGGGTACAATTCCCAAGGGGGCGTTGTCTGGCTAAGTATGGGTTGCTCAACCACACCCACCCTCCTGTTACAGTTAGCACAACCATTAAGACATGGACATAGAAATAAAACAGTTAAAAACCTCGGTATTTTCATATAATGTGGACAGGATGGAGTCAGTCAGTTAGCTAGTTATAGGGAGGACAACCGAAAAATTTATTTCCGGAAATCAACACGAATATTGTGATTAAAATATCAGTTCAACCTTAAATTAACGTATTGTGGACATAAATTGTCCGTATCTGTCATTTTAATTTGATATACACACTGTTTTAGTGACTTTTAAACTAGCATTTTCTTAGCGTTCTATCAATGATAAGAGTAGGACTCAGACGGCACCGAAAACGGCACCACGACAATCAAGTGTTCCATTTGAGAATTATTAGCGTTCTGGAACTTCTGTTCGCGCGCATGTAAACAAATGCCATTCTTCTGTGCAATTACTAATGCAATGACTACAACAGGCTTTCCTTTCCTTAGCTAAGGAAAGTGGCTATCAAGCGTTCTTAAATTAAGAGCTAAGATCTTCCGGGGTTAGTTTAATGACTTCCAGTTTACATTGACTTTACATGACCAAAAAACACCTTGATTCGTATATTGCTGATTTAAGGGAGAGTTTTAAAGTCTGCTGGGTCCAAATCCTCGGGTGAATGCAGGTCTGCGATGCATATTAAAATATGGAAGATTCTTTTAAAATACACGTAATTAATTAATTGGAAATGGATGACAAAGCGTCACTGGGGCAAGACATCGATAAGCATTTGGCCAAAATGTTGCACTCGTCCAAATGTTCATAGAAAGGACACTAAGAACAAGGAGGACTGCGTGCATTTTTATATACGGAAAAACAACATGGAACTGAAAACTGATATTATAAATAAAAAAAATTAAACTAATTAAAATTCTGAAGCAACTCGGAAAAAAACATTAAAGAGAAGTAAGACCTAAACATTTTGCCCTAACTATTAAAATACCGAAATAAAAAACGATTTAAATAATCAAAAAGTCTACGTTTGCCCTCATCACTGAGATGTAGCCGGTCAGGGCAGTAAAGTGACCTAATTGGGCGCGAATGCTTCAGAAATAATCGATTGGTCCTAAGATAAATGACACCCTCTTTTTGAAAGGACAGATGCTCCAGTAGCCGATTTGCTTCTTTTACGGTAATTTTTGTAGAGGCATCGTCCACCGGCCGGGGTAAAATGGAGCATATAGCAAACCTTACTTCATACTGACATACTCCACTTATCCTATCTATCAGTTCCAGCATTCCCCTGAGGATGTCGTAAGGGGAGTCCCCGCTTGTGATGTTGTTTGTTCCAATATGCACCAGCAGCAAGATATTCTCCCGAATGTGAGCGAAGTGATGCAGGTGCTGGTGCATGGTTCTTTGGAGGGTCGTACCCGGGTGTAACCACAGGATCACACCGGGCATCGACTCCTCCAAGCCCCTCAGCATGCTGTCGGAGAGCACACACACTTTTCTGGCTGTTGGGGTAGAGAGAAAGCAAAATATATTACATATATTATTTTAAAAATCTTTCGCACAACCTAGCGTAGGCCTGTTGCTACCTCTGCGGTGTACCGAGACGCTACACTGGTAATATGATTACAGTAGGCAATAATAGCTCTGATATTAATTTGGTTAAACGATATATTTAGCTGTACTCTAATTATAATTATACCGTTATTACCCTGGCCCCCTGCCCTCCACGCACAGTCGTCGCGCCAAAATGCACGAAATGGCTGAGGAACATCTGGAGCAAAGTACATAGAAGACATCGTAAAGTAATTGAGGACGAGCCCAAACCCAGTTTAAATATCAAATTTCCCGCCCGCTTTCAAAAAATGACTGTTGAGCAGCTAAAAAAAGCAATGTCCAACCAATCAGAATCGTTTAATTTGCTTACATTTTATTGGATTTATTCGATCACGTGCAAGGGGTAAAATGGCAGACGTAATTTCGACCAGTTTCTTGCTTTTTCTGCGCTGACCAGCAGCACCCAGAGTCGTCAATGGAAGATAGCTATGCTATATTGTCCAAGCTCACGATACCGTGCAAGGACCGTTTTAACTGTAAATGGTAGAGCAGAGAGTTGCTGGAAGATGTTTGACTGTTAAAGCATGAGAATGAGAGAACGAAAAGGTAAAACCGACCAATGCAAATGTCGATGCTATATTGGAATGCATAAAATCATTAACACGGCAAAGCTAATGTTCCTTGCACTAGTTACTACTACTACTACTACTACTACTACTAGATTTCAGTAAAATTTTAGTAAATTTGCCCTCAGAAAACAAGTCATAGGTCTTTGACCTCATTGATACATGCTCTCGGCAATCACATGATTGCATGGTACGTCATCATTGGGCATTTCACACTATGGAACAAAGATGGCTTAAATACTTAAAAAAACACCTTACTAGAACATAGAACAGAACAGAATGGGTAAAGAAGGTAAATCATTTAAAATCCAGCTGCCCTGGAATGAAATATGGCCAAAAGTTTCTAAGTGGTGCTGTTCAAAATGAATAGCAAATAATAAATATGTTATTAGAAAACAATGAACAAATAATGTTCTTTAGAAAACAATAAATGGCTTTTGGGCAACTAGGTTCAATATGATGCACCTCCCTTTCACTTAATAATACATAATACATTAGTAACAAGTTTTTTGTTTTTTTTGTGTGTGTGAGTGCAGTGTGTGAGTGCCAGTGTGAGTGCAGTGTAAACAAGGTTCTGAGTGTGGGTGAGTATGTGCGGCGGTGGGGGGAGCAACTATATACTGAGCACCTACCCTACTAAGCTTCCATCTCAACACCTATAAAAGTAACGTGTTTTACCTGTACTATAGAATATCTAGGGCTGACAGCTGGCTTAACAGGGAGTTACCCTCTCTGGCCCCCTGTCTCATATCACCAGTTGCCAGTCTATAAACATTCGCTAACTTTTTAATGTTATTTTATGTTATAGGCACTTTAGTTAAATCTAAACCGGTGTATTGTTCTCCTATATATCTATTGAGGGCTGACAGCTGGCTTAACAGGGAGTCACCCTCTCAGGCCCCCGGTCTCATATCACCAGCTGTCATTCCATAACTATTTAATAATAAAAAAAATGTTTTGGACACTTTTCTTAAATATACAATTGAAGTCTACCTATCTAGAATCGCCTATTTAGTCAGCGGTTTTGAATCGCCTATAGAACCAGTTAATTAGATTTGCCTATTTAGAAACATCTATTTATAATTGTCTATAAACAACTGCCTATCGAAACGGTTATTGAGAATCGCCTATTTAGAAATGACCTATTCACAGTCTCCTATTGTGTCCTGCCCATTTAGAATTGACTATTAAAAAACACCTATTTGGAACAAAAAGGGTCCTAAAACTAGCCTATTATCTGATTTAGCATATTTTCATGATAAAATTCTAACTTCATTTTCAAAATAATCTAGTAAAAGTGGGTACTCTGCTACAGAATTACCCATTTCATCATCCTCCTCTTCTTCGTAATCTATGAGGAAGGAGTCTTTACCATTAAAACGAATTACTTTGCCTGGCCACCAGCAAGCACTACCATCTTCTGTGCTAATAAACATATGTTCAATTTTCTTCCCAACCAAGTCCTCTGGACTCACGGGAATTAATTGTAACCGGTTTTCCTGGTAGTCGGACCATAAAGGAAACCAGTACATTTTCCTGTAACCGTCATATTTTATTCTAAAGTTGTATGTATCATGTACCTGTCTATGGTCTATTACAGTGGCATTAAACCATTTAACTATTCCCTTTTCAGTGAAGGCATGTTTTACACGTTTGCCTAGTAATTGTGTGGGACTTTCAATGCTTGGAACTCTAACGACACCTAAACCAGCTCGCTTCCGTCCCACATCTTGAGCTCTGAGGTGCTGTTTAGCAGCATCCCTCAAAAACTCTTCTTTTTTCTGTGCAACTAAACCTACTGGTGCAGCAGAAAATGTTTCTTCTACCCTTATGTTGCACGGCTCAGATAATGATACTACACTCTTCAGATTACTGATGAGTTGGTCTAAACTGAGCCTTTTTCCATTTTTGGAGATATTGAAAATTCCTTTATCATTTTTTTGACCCATAACAAATCTTCTAAACATCAACTGTGTAATTACAGCTGGAAGTTTAGCAGACTGTTCTAAAACTTCTATGTTCTTGTTTATTTCTAATACACTAGTCCAGAGCCCTCCGTGTTTACCTAACTCGACTGTGATTTTTTCCTTTTTATGAATGTCTTTAATGTCTTTTTGTGTTTGGCGATCATGTTTTTCTCTAAGTGCTTGCAGCCGGTTTTCTCTTATTTTGAACATTCGTTCACAAAATGTGGCTCTCTGCTCTTTCACAGATGTTCGTGCAGTTGCAAGAACCTCTGACCTCTTTTTGGAATCTAATTTTGAAAGCCACTCCCACGTTTTATTTTGCTTGAACATGATCATGCCTTCTAGAGCTATTTTGCTGGCTCTGGATTTTGTTTTGAGTAAGTTGTCGAACATACCAAAGTCACGCTCACAAGCGGCATTGGTTTTGGGAGCAGATGCCATTGTGCTGTATTCATCTAATGGTACATCATCATACCTCCCATGTTCAAGATGATCAGCGACCATCCTGCAGCAAACTTTAACAAGACTCGCAAACACAAGTTCTGCAACTTGCTGGGTCATGTCATCAAAATCTCTTGTTGTAGTTTCAGTAAGTTTTTGAAGGATAAGTCCTCTGTGGACATTTATGTCATCAAATAGATGGACCTCCCCCTTAATAAAGTTGCTGCTATCTGCCTGCCATTCTTTAAGTTTTGAGACGAGTTCTCTGTAACGGCTATTCATTTGAAGAACATGCTCTTTTTTAGAGAGAGCAGTCCAAAGGGGTTCAGTAACTAATTTAGATATCAAGCCTAATGCTCTACACCCTGCAATAAATTGCACAACACTAAGGTCAGTGTGCACTGCCTTCATTAATTTATTTTCATTCTGAACCTCTCCTGTGAAATCCAGCAAATCTGCATGGAGATAATAAACGCCTGCAGCGTTGTAAAACATCACATTTATGCGATTTCCCCTAAAGGGAACCAATGGTACATAAGCAGAACCATTTCTGTTAAGCAAAAAAGTTCTGAATTGTACTGGTTTTCCGCTTTTTTCGCATCCGCGTTCTTGGACGGCCTTACATACGGTTCTAATTAGCCTAACTGTGCCACTCTCTCCAGATATTTTGTGCGTATTATTGTGCTCCGAGCTACGTACTTTATCATCGCCGAAAATCATTAATTCCCACATGTCTAACGTAACACCCGCCTGATGGGCAAGTCCATCAATTAAGTGCATACCGCAGAACAATTCATTGACCACAGAAAGCTTTCTTTTTTCCATGTCACTGAATTGTTCAAATCCGTTAACTATTTCGGGCAGGATTTGCATTCTATATTTAGACAGAATTTCATTAAATTTTTTCTCGGTGCTTGCCCTGTCACCCACTAAATTGGTAATTTTAAAAAATATGTCTTTTTCGGAATGGTTAGCATTGGTCTCACTATTGCTGTTTATAACGTCGTGCACCATTTCAACAATTGTGTCGAATGTGCATTGAGCAGAACCTGACGATTGCTCACGAAGTCCTAAATGTAGCCGACTCCCATCTTTAAAACAAAGGCCTGCAGTTCCATATTTGTGCCCTAATTTTGAAGTACCGTCAGTTGTCAGCGTGATTTCGCTTTCTTGTAACAATCTATCTTTAATTTGTTGCAAGGAAAGACGTCTTGCCTCTAATGCAACATATTTACAAAACGACTCGCTTGGCAATCTATCAACAGTACCACCCCCAACGGTGCGCAACACGCAGTCTACTACCTCCGGAGCTTTTGACGCACTAACCCCCAACGCAGAAGTTAATTCTAATATTGTCTGACGAGTTTTGTCATTATATTTACCGTATTCAAATAACGTTATGTTTTTGTTTTGAAGTGACTCAATTTCCTCACGCAGTTCTGTGCATTCCGACTGCCAGAATTGCACCTCTTGGTTTAACTCTTTAATTTTTCCCGGCAAATCGGATTTTTCTAATTTCCTTTTGGTGTAAGTCATTTTCTTAGATTGTTGTTTGTTGACGCATCTAAGTTCGTGAAACTTTTCATGGAGATCATCAATGCTGCTCTCCAAACGCTCTTTTTCAGCACTTAATTCATTTTTTTCCCTCTCCATTTGGCGCATCCACATCATGTCCAGTTCAACACGTTTTTCCAGGGCATCGATTTTTTCGTCCTTACGTTTTAATCTCTTATTTACATTTCTTACATTGAATGCATTTATTTTCTCAGTTGCGTTACCCAATTTGTTTTTTAGATGCTTAATTTCAGTCTGTGCTGCAAACAACATTTGACCTCTCTCTTTACGCTCTGATTTTAATCTTTCTATTTTATCGTCCATTAATTTGCACTCCACTTCAGCGCATTTATAGCGACTTAGTTCATTTTCTAAATGGATTATAACTTCTTTGGTTGTCTGTATGAGACGGATTTCATCGGCTGTGTCCCTATCTTGGGGCAAACTGGTTTGCGTATCTGATAATGACGTAACTGAACTCCAACGGGGCGCATCAAATTTCTGGCGACTAAACGATTCTCTCTCTGTACTTTTTAAGCTACGATGCTTGTCGTACTGCCGCATGATTTTTGATAATATTGCTTTTTTATAGGCCAGTCTGTCCGTGTTACTACCATTAATGTCAAGATCAAAATTAAATTTTAATATGTCAAAAATAGTTTCTATGAGAGGCCTTCCATTAGTGCTAGGTTTTTTAGCGCGCGAAAAGTTTACAATCTCGAATACTACTCCATTTGTCAGTAAATTAATATTTAATTTATTTGAACACACTACAGAATTAATTTCGGAAGTTATCCCTAATTCTTTGCAGTATTTGCCTAAGAATAGTTGCTCCTCCTCACCATTAGTTGTCGCAATGAATCTGCCGGCAGAAGTTCGATGTCTCGCGGTCATCTTGGCAGTTGGCTTGTGGTTCGAACTGTTAGAATTCTGGAAGATAGCCAGGTCAATATTTTCATTGGACACCTGGTATGTCCCGCCTTATAAGTCCAAAGTCCCTGGTTACTTTTCAATAGTTTAAACGGATTTTGATAATAGACAAGTCAGGCTCCAATCATGTTAAAGCTTTCGAGCGTGCGTCAAAGTTTAGGTAGCAAATAACAGTGCTGTATCCTTCTGACGTCATTTACATAGCTACAGAACTGTCCGATCACGCCGAATCACTGATAGAAATAAGATGAATTAATGACGATTCAGAAAATGTATAACTTTTAAAGATTTAAATAAATCCTATGGTGGGACTTTTGCCATTTATGGAGGGTAGGACAGAAAATTCCGGTGCCGTCGAACTTAATCGAATGCTTTTATTTATATCGTTCGAATGACCAAGTGCCGTTAAAAAGCAAATTGTATGGCTTTGTGCTATTTTCGTATGCTAGCTACATCATGCTAACATCGTACAGGGATCAGTAAAGCCTTAGAACACACTAGCAATTAGTTATTGTAAGTTTGATCACCTCTACTGTGAAGTTCAAAAGTGGACAAATTACGTTTTCTGTGAGAAATGTATTGGCGAGCTCACGTGCACACACAGCGGTCTACATTCTAAAGCTCCACTTTGCCCTCCCTACTAGTTATTTAGTTAATTATTCTTATTAATTACTTAGTTAGACTTGTTAGGCAGAGGCAGAACATACATACAGTTCAACATCATCACAAACTACAGATAACAAACAACCAAATCAACACCTCTCTAAAATAATAACAACTTCATAGAATATTACACTGCATTAGTTTTGGTAAATATAAATTACAGTGACAGTTCACTAATCAGCTGAGCTTAGCCAGTCAGCTAGCTAGCTAGTTAGTCAGTCAGTCAGTCAGCTAACTAGTTAGCCAGTCAGCTAGCTAGTTAGTTAGTCAGTCAGTCAGCTAACTTGTTAGTTTGTCAATCAGTTTGTAACAGTCACTTAGTTAATCAGTTAGTCAGACCGTCAGTTAGTTAGTTAAGCTAGCTAGCGCCGAAGCTAACGCAAGCTAGCGCAACGAAGCTAACGAAAGCTAGCACCGAAGCTAACGTCAAACAAATCGCTGTATCTTGAAAACTATAACTCACATTTAAAAAAAAAATCATTTTGAGTGAACCGAGACTTCAGTGGCGAGATCGATCTATGAGATGTGTCGGTAGGATTTAGAATGCAGGAGTTGTGGCTGTTTAAAAATCGCCATATTTTATTGATTTTACTCTGCAGTTTACCACTCAGATAACAGTGGTACAAACATTTCCAAAACTATACGTCATGTCTCTTAGATATTTGAATGTGAGTGACAGGGTGAAAATATGAACAGTTTGATATATAATATGTCAAGGTACTGTGAAAATTGAAGGAGTAGCGGCAGTTTGTGTGTACAACTTTGTGTAAATGTATAACTGCGTACAACTTTGTGTAAATGTTTAACTGCTTACGGCCTGAATGCTAGTGGTGAAGCTGACTGGCGCTGGTGCCGAACAAATCCATGTATCTTCAAAAGTATAAGTCAGATCTAATTTATTTTTGTATTTTGAGCGACCCAAGACTTCAATGGCGATTCCGATCTATGAGATGTGTCTGTAGGATTTAAAATGCAGGAGCGGTGACAGTTTATAAATCACCATATTGTGCCTACTTTACGCGGCAGTTGACGCTTCAGATAACATTGGAGTCAATGAGAGCTGGATCCGGCACTCTCTGCACTTTTGGGTGATTTATTAAAAAACCGTGAGTCCTATCTCAATGGAAGTAACATTGAATGAGAGAGGACAAGTTTCTCTACATTTTGATGTATAAATTGTTGTTGTAGAGTAGAAGCTGTGGGAGTAAGATGAGAATGTCTTGAATATTTTTGATACAATTTAGAAGGGCTGAATGCTAGAGTGGGTGATGTCACTGCACTCTAAAGCCACGCTGAAAATCTGAAAATCTCAAAAATTTCATAAAACATAAACTGTGATTTTGTAAAAACCGTAGAAGATATCAAAAAGTGTCTTTAGACCAACACAGTTCAAAGTCTTGTGACCCGTTTAAAACTTTAATCACGTTTCTGCGACAAAGTATGACAAAGTGGTGTGGCTCCAAAAAGGGGTGGGTTTGATCAATTTGTGAGATTTTTTTTTACGAATTCTCATTCATTCCTATGGGCAAAAATCGGTCGGTTTTTCGGATTTTGGAAGAAAACGAGATGTCGCAGACTTGAGAAAAGTCTTTCCCATCGATTCCCGTCTATTCCGTCGTTTTGATATATATCTTGCCTGGGATTTCTCAAAGCTGTGGGAGGAGTAGCATGCCGAACTTTTGAAGGAAGAAAATTAAATAAAATTAAAATGATGAAGTATGGCTGAGAATAATAAGGTGTGTGCTTTTGCACTACAAAGCTCTACAGAGCTTTGTATTGCAATGCGCAGCACACAATTAAAATTATGAAGTATGGCTGAGAATAATAAGGTGTGTGCTTTTGCACTACAAAGCTCTGCTTTGTATTGCAATGCGCAGCACACAACTAGAAAGAATTCCAGGGAAATTTTAAGTGTGCTGCTGGTGCCCATCCCTCACACAAACGCAGATGTAACCCACAATTTGGTCCTCACAAAAATGGAGAACCTCATCTATACACTTGTGTGTGTGTGTGTGTGTATTTGCCCTTATGATAAGTTCATAGGCCACACACACACACACAGATCTAAAAGAAAATTTGGTCCTCACAAAAATTGACATCCTCATCTATACACATGTTCTGGGCAGTTGCTAGGGTGTTCTGGGCGGTTGCTAGGGTGTTCTGGGTGGTTGCTAGGGTGGTCTGGGCAGTATAAGGGCAGTACAATTCCCAAGGTGGCGTTGTCTGGCTAAATATGGGTTGCTCAACCACACCCACCCTCCTGTTACAGTTAGCACAACCATTAAGACATGGACATAGAAATAAAACAGTTAAAAACCTCGGTATTTTCATATAATGTGGACAGGATGGAGTCAGTCAGTTAGCTAGTTATTTAGTTAATTATTCTTATTAATTACTTAGTTAGACATGTTAGGCAGAGGCAGAACATACATACAGTTCAACAGCATCACAAACTACAGATAACAAACAACCAAATCAACACCTCTCTAAAATAATAAAAACTTAGAATATTACACTGCATTAGTTTTGGTAAATATAAATTACAGTGACAGTTCACTAATCAGCTGAGCTTAGTTAGCCAGTCAGCTGACTAGTTAGCCAGTCAGCTAGCTAGCTAGTTAGTTAGTTAGTCAGTCAGCTAACTAGTTAGCCAGTCAGCTAGCTAGTTAGTTAGTCAGTCAGTCAGCTAACTTGTTAGTTTGTCAATCAGTTAGTAACAGTCACTTAGTTAATCAGTTAGTCAGACCGTCAGTTAGTTAGTTAAGCTAGCTAGCGCCGAAGCTAACGCTAACTAGCGCAACGAAGCTAACGCAAGCTAGCCCCGAAGCTAACGCAAGCTAGCGCAACGAAGCTAACGAAAGCTAGCACCGAAGCTAACGTCAAACAAATCGCTGTATCTTGAAAACTATAACTCACATTTTTAAAAAAATCATTTTGAGTTAACCGAGACTTCAGTGGCGAGATCGATCTATGAGATGTGTCGGTAGGATTTAGAATGCAGGAGTTGTGGCAGTTTAAAAATCGCCATATTTTATTTATTTTACTCTGCAGTTTACCACTCAGATAACATGGGAAGCTAGCCAAGGCTAGTGCTAGCTTCGGCTACTTCCGGTTCTATTCCGGTCACAGGCTGTGAATGCTGCGGTTAAAACGAGTGATACTACATGTATTGTGCTTACTTGTGTCAGTTTTAGACTTCATATTTATGTTGTGGTCGAAGCTAGGGCTAGCCTCGGCTAGCCTCGCCTGAACATACAAGCATGTTGCAGCCTGCTATGTGTCAGGGCCGTTGCTAAGGCAACCAGCACGCGCGTGTGTCTCTGGTGATTCGTAACCAGAGAGAGAGAGAGAGAGAGAGAGAGGGGGGGGGGGATGGGCGGGAGAGAGAGAGAGAGGGGGGGGGGGGATGGGCGGGTGAGTGAGCTGAGTGTGCTGGGCTCGTGCATGTTCTGTGTGTGTGTGAGTCTCTGTCGGTTAGAGATGTAGGAACTAACTTTTTTTTCTGACATGCTCGGGTTTAAACGCTTCTCTTTCCAAAACACTCTAAAGCCACGCCAAACACACCCATTATAAAATCTGAAAATCTCAAAAATTTCATAAAACATAAACTGTGATTTTCTAAAAACCGTAGAAGATATCAAAAAGTGTCTTTAGACCAACACAGGTCAAAGTCTTGTGACCCGTTTAAACCTTTAATCAACCAAACAAACAACCAAACAAACAAACAACCAAATAAGAAATGAGCGAACCGTAGGAAGGACTGATTTCTCAATCCAGCTGGATCACTCCTACCTAACCGGGGAGATCCTTGATTACACAGTAGATGGGATTGTGATAACTGTAATACGTTTGGAGTACACCTGATTGAAGGCAAGATTCTGGTTGCGATATGTAAATGTGATCAATCAGTGTCTGCTTTTCAGTCGTTGCAGCAGAGGCGGAAGCTGGCTATAGCCTCTGGACTGAAACAACACCTGTATGGCTTTCTTTCCTCTTGAGAGCAGGTCTTCATTGAAGTCTCCACAAACAATGACAGGCTGGCAATCCATCATCTCTAAGGAGTCCAAGAGACTATGCATGTTTGGAAGAAACATGTCAAGACTGAAATTTGGTGGTCTGTACACAGTGGCTATCAACGATCTTCTTTTCTTCAAAGTCAATGATCCTTAGTCCTTGAAGGGAGGTTGTCCGGCTTAGGGCGACATAGGCCATTCCAGATTCAAAAACACGCTTCAGACACACCACTGCAGACTTCATAGTCATTCCTTGCACTTTGTGAGCTGTACATCCAAAGGCCAGTTTCATTGGGAACTGCCGTCGAACCACTCCTTTTTTGCCCATATTTTTTTCAAACTTTTCAATGTACACAAAGTTATCCGTTGCCCCTTGAATCTTCCTGCAGAATTTCTGACCTGCTGTGGGATTATCCAATTCAAGTCCGATCAGCTTCACAGTCGTCGGTCCATCTCCAGAGGTGGTAACAATATTGGCGATTGTTCCAAAAGTCCCATTTACAATCCCATCCTCGATATCCAGATTCCTAATCACCGTGACCCGTGCTCCTTGAGCAGCCTGTATGTTGTCCGGTAAATCCCTTTTGTTGCCATGGAAGAAAGCTCTTAGCATTCGTCCGGTTCTGGGATCCTTTCTGTAGTCCTCTGCTCGAATGTCTACAACTTGTAAGTGGAGGGCAGTTACAGTTGCAGCATTGTGCGCATCAACCTCTTTGTTTGTGGCGAAGATATGAAGGGCATCAGCCGGACAGTCTTTGACTTCAGCGACAGCCTGTGTCAGCAGAGCTTTGTCGTCGACGCTGAGGGGATCTGTCTTCTTCTTTGTTCTTAACCTGTTCAAGAGTTCGGCGAAAGTGCGATCGTCTTTCTGCCGCATGATCTCTGTAAGGTTGACCATCTGGAAATCTTTCCAGAGATCAAGCACATCCTCCTCATAAACGCAGAGCGGTTTGGCTTTACCAAGGGGTGGCAGCTGGTAGAAGTCTCCAACTGCAAGGACAGACATCCCGCCAAATGGTTTCCTGTTGCCTTTGATTTGTTGTAATCTCCAATGGACATAGGCAAAGAGCTCCTTAGAGACCATGGATATCTCGTCGATGATCAAAATCTCTGCATTGGACAGCGCTGCTCTCAAGTCGTCCAGTGCATTTCCAAGTCCTTGATACGGTGGTCTCAAATTTCTCGGGAGCTTCAAGATGGAGTGCAGGGTTTTTCCAGAGATGTTGAAAGCTGCAGTGCCAGTAAACGCCGTCAGCAGCACTGCAGGCTGGGACATGTCCGCTTCATCGCGAAACCTGGGAAGTTGGCGCAGAATCTTGGTAGCCTCCTGATACACGCACTTGATGACATGAGATTTGCCACAGCCGGCTCCCCCAGAGATAAAGTAAAAGAAGGGTTCAGGATTGTGACCCCAGACGCGTTTCAAACACCATTCACGCACGGTGTAGAAAACAGACGCTTGGGTTTCGTTGAGGCTTCGGTACATATTCCTCACAAAGTCCAGGCTCAATTTCGGTGCCTCGAATGCTGGTATTGCGCCACTACTCTCACCATGGACTTGGAAATCCGGAACCTGGTCTTGTTCTTCCTCCTCATTGGGGTTTATGGCTTCTCGCTGAGTGACACACTCCAAACGATCCACTTCAACCTCTGGTGCAAAAGTGTTCCACGCATTGACAACTGGTCCTAGTTCTTTAAGCCTTTCCAGTGCTTTCTACAAGTTTTTCCCTTGTTCCTCATACCGTTTCCTGTAGATGTTCACATAGACTTTTGCTGGCCATGTCCGGTCACCGCCACTATTGTAGAACTCTTCATATGTTGGATGGCATTCGGTTTTCAGCTGGTCATCTGCTCTGTGTGGAAAATACAATTTTAGCAGCCGTCTGAAAAACTTTTCCGGTTGTTTCTTCTCGGAGAACCGAGTAAAACGGATGACGGCAGGTTTTCCCGAAGTTCTTTTCTGAATAAATCCTTTGTCATTCTGGAGGGGAATGGCATTTTTTCCTTCAGTTTGATGGCCGTAGAGAACCCTGTACTCCGATGCAAATTCAGCCAGACACATGGTTTCAAACTTGGGGTTTGCAGGTCTGTTTGCATACTTCTCGGGCAATCCTGACATCCACACATCCTCTTCGTCTGCGGCCATATTCTTCAGTCTGCTCATGGGGTGACTCATTTTCAGACCATCCTCATCAGTCTGTATGAAAATGACCGTACGCGTGCCCTTTTTAAGTGGTAGGCTGCATACCCGTGCCACAGACTCCTGAGCGCTGACCTCTCTGTGCTTAGAGTATGCCTGCATGATCTGCTTCATTTCATCTCGTTCGTTGACATTTGATTTCCGTACATCACAAATGACTGAGTTAAGGAGCTCAGTCATCTCATGTTCCGGTTTGGACATGTACGACATCATGTACATGATGCAACTGAAATCGTCAAGTACGAACTGGATGTCCATGTTAGCGTTCCACGCTCGCAGCAGATCAGGGTTGTATCCATTTACCCAGCAGTCCTTAGGATCACGCTTCATCATGACCACCATTCCACAGGTGAGGGAATCAACATATTTGTGGTATTCTTTATGGGTCATCTTGCATTTCTCCAGCAACTCCGACAAATCCTTGAATGAAGCATTTGGGTCCATGAGAAAGTCTCTCAGCGGTTTCAGCTTTTCCTTAGCCTGCCTTTGTTGCTTTCCAATTAATTTCTTGTTGGCCTTTTTTGAATCTTTGCCTTTTTTCCCACGTTTCTTTTTCTGGCTGTCGTCGTCACCGGAGGTGATGACTGTTTTCTCCATGGGTAGCTTCGGGAACCCAAATCTGCACAATACATTTCCTTTCCTGCACGTTTTTGAGTGATTTCGGCTGTGAACTTGAACCTGCGACACAATTCTGTGGAGCTCAGGGTCTGCTTTCTCGTCAGGCATCTGGCAGCTTATGTAGCGGTCGATGAACTTGATAACATCTTTACAGTCCTCGGGATCCTCAATCTCTGGTGCATCTTTGATCCAAACCAGCATGTGAATATGTGGACTTCCTCTGGCTTGAAACTCCACCTGATAAAAGTAATCCTCCACTGGACCGATGGGCTGTGCAGGTGACATGATCAGTTCATGCATGAGCGCATCCACTCTCTTCTCAAACATGCGCATGACAGTGACAGGGTTGCTCCGGAGAATCTCGCATTTTTCATTCCAGTCAAGCTCTGAAAAGTCCCCTACCTCACCTTGTTGAGCTTTTATGACCTCTGACTTCAGGCCATCTCATTTCCGCAGCAGAAAAAGTGACAAAAAAGGTTGGCTTGCCCAACTGTCTAGCCATAGCGTGAAGATCTCGAAGTGTTTTCTCCCAGTACGCTGGAGTGCCTCTAAGGGGTTGCATGAAACGTGTTGCTTCCTTATTTTGGATGAGTTTTTCCAACTCTTCTTTATCCTGAAGCATCTTGTTTGAAATTCTCCTTCCATCCTTGGTATTTTTCTTTCCCTTCTGTGTTTGGATCGACATGCTGTTGGTAGCCATGTGAGTTTCCGTTACAAACTGTGAAAAGAAGACGTAACTTTGGTCCTTTGCAAACCGCGTATCCATACAGAATAGCCTCGTGTTAAAGTACATACTTGGGGACAATTTAATTTGTCTGACCTCATCCAATGTGTTCTGTCCAGTTGGGAACTGCACAGGATAGGCCATGGCTTCAAGTTTTGGTATGGTGAAGAAGCCAACTGGTTTATTTCCTTGGGCTGGAGCGATGCTCCAGCCCAACTTCCTGTGCGATGTCAGGAGGCTGCATGCAAGTGTCGAGGGCCAGACCAGGTCTAAGGTCCTCCTTTTCTTTGTCCATGTTATTGGGCTGCTGTTCATCTGTTGTGTCAGCAGTGGGTTCCATTTCTCCTTCTGGGTTGCAGGGCTCCTCAGGCTGTGCAGCATCTGGGTTGTCCCGTTTTGCATCCTCTTCATGGACCGGCTGATCATCTTGGAGACTATCAAATGCAGCGCTGTCATCTATCGCTACATCGCTGTATTCCGGGTGTGTCTCTTTTAGTTTTGTTAGTCCTGCTAGCACATTCTTCATGTTCACTGTGTAGAAGTGCTGATGTCCCTTGTACTTTAGGTTTCTCTTCAACTTTACCTGCAACAGCTGGGCTTCAGCGCTGGGCCTCGGGAGAGTGTTCACTGTGGCTTCCACCTCTGATGGTACATACACAACTGCACTGTGTACTGCTCTTTGCCGTCCTTTGGGCAACGCAACTATTTTGGCAAAAGGTAGGATTTTCGCAATCAACTGCCTTTCCAGCACATTTAACACATCCAGCTCTGGGGGAATGGGTGCTAGCTCCAGGTTATTAGCAACTGCAATGCATGGCATCCTTCCTCTGATCAGGTGGCTGTCACAGGTGGGGCAGATAAATTCCTGCATCCTCTCTTGTGGAACGGTACATGGGGCTGAGCATTCACTGTCACATACATGGACATACTTTCTTGTCAAGCAAGCAGCCACCACGCAAATATTTTTTACATATTTGGCTCTCTTGCAATGCTTTACCTGATTGGGGAACAGAGCTCTGTGGCACACTGTGCAGACATGTGTGGGCCCATGTCGAATCCTTTCCCGGAACGAAGATATAGCAGCTTCCATTGCATGGTTGACCACAGGCTGCGTTTCCGGGCAGCGGCTTACAGTGTCCATGTATTTCCTCTTGATTCTCAGTGCACACTGCAACTTGTGACGAAGACGAAGTCCAGGATTTGTAGCGAGTCTATCCTTTTTGCTCTGGGTGCAGCGTCGTACATGCTGCAGCCTGAATTCTAGGTTGTTGCTGTACCTCTCCCTCTGGTACATGTTGTGTCTGCATTGAAGAGCAGGATTGTTGCTGTACCTCTCCCTCTGGTACTTTTTCTGTCTGCTCTGAACAGCAGGATTGTTGCTGTACATCTCCCTCTGGTACATGCTGTGTCTGCATTGAAGAGCAGGATTGTTGCTGTACCTCTCCCTCTGGTACTTTTTCATGAACATGTTGTGTCTGCGTTGAAGAGCAGGATTGTTGCCGTCCCTCTCCCTCTGGTACTTTTTCTGTCTGCTCTGAACAGCAGGATTGTTGCTGTACATCTCCCTCTGGTACATGCTGTGTCTGCATTGAAGAGCAGGATTGTTGCTGTACCTCTCCCTCTGGTACTTTTTCATGAACATGTTGTGTCTGCGTTGAAGAGCAGGATTGTTGCTGTACCTCTCCCTCTGGTACTTTTTCTGTCTGCTCTGAACAGCAGGATCCATATTGTATTTTCTGGTGCTGTATTCCTTCTTTTGTTTTTGGTGATCAAAGTCTTGTGCATATTTGGTTTTCATTGCCTGCACTTTTTTCAGACAAAATTCCAAACTGCTGGCATATTTCAGTTTCTGATATTGTCGTCTTTTCCAGGTTCTTGGGACATTGTCTCCAGGTGGTACATGTTGCTTTTTGCACTCACTTCCTCTACGCATAGCTTTTCTTTGCATTCGTTTGCTCAGTTTGGAAAACTCCTGCACTGTTTTTGTTGTGTGATGCATTATGTTGACTCCCTGATTGAAGTCCAGATTGTTTGCTTGTCCGTCACCAGTTTCGCTCCCTGGGATGTTGGCTTCCACACACATTTGTGCTTCTGGTACTGCTGTAGTTGATTTTGTGACTGTCACATCTGCTGACTGTCCAGGGGTCTCACTGGAACCGTGGTCACTTTCAAAGGAAACAGAAACAAACTCATAGGGTGCATTAGGACCACAAGCTTTAAAAAGCTCATGCAAGTGGTCAACCATGTCACTGAGGTTGCAGAAAGTCATCATAATTGCAGTTCCCCTAGCTTCTGGCAAACCAGTTGCAGATCTTGAGTGGGAATCAAACAATCCATAGCGTCCTGATCTGCCGCGAAACACTGCAATGCACTCGGGATCTACAATGATAAATGCATGGCTGACAGCTTGTGACAGGATCCTCAGTTGTGTGGCAAGGGGAAATCCAATTGGGCTTTCTACTCTCAAGAGACCGAGACTCTCTTCCGCCATGTCTACACTGTAACAATTTGAATCCGTGACAACCTTTTTCGGCATCTCCTTTGTGGTCAAGTGGTCTCTTTGGTAGGTGTTGTCCGACACAAGCTTCTGTTTAGTCTCTGCATAGAGTGCATTTCCCCGTTGAAGCACTCTGTCAAGGGTGCTTGTGTCTAAATGCAACCCCTCATTGTGGTAGGCCAGAAAGGTGAGAGCCATGCAGGTGCACTGATGGTTACGAGAAAAAACTTCATATCTCTGATCCATCTGGGAATGAGTTGCCCTCACGGATTGACTCGGTCCAATGGTGGAATCCTGAAATTATTTTATGAAGGAATGTTGTCATTTTGATTTTAATGTACATATTTATTTTATAAGTGACAGTTACATAATTATTAATATCATTAATCCTTATTATTTTATATTATTTATATTATTATTTTCATTATCATTGTTGTTATATTCTGTTTAACATACGTTAGTTGCCTTCAACATATGTAACCATAAGCTTTAAAGGGCCCATTATTATGCTTTTCCTACTTTTCAGACATATAAATAGTGTTAATATGTTGGATAGTCGTGCTAGACGATGTCAAAGTGTCATATAATGAGGTAGGTTTTAGATGGCTCTGAACACCAGGTTTTCAAAGTTTTTCTAAATTTATGAAGCATTGACGTCACAAGTACGGACTTTGCTATATGGTCACAGGAGCGAAGTGCTGAGCAGCGCGCAGAGCAGAGCGGGGTTGTCTTTCAGGTTTGAGTGAGAGAGCCAAACGGGGATTTCTCGAAAACGTCACAATTTAGTGGATAACGCCAGAGGAGTGTAGGGAACAATTCGACGTATAACAACTGCTGTAGGAACGGCGTAACGGAGACGAATGCGCGGTGTTTATGTGGCTACAGCTGTGCTACAGAAACGTCCTCAATCTATCTACCAATATCTTTATTTGGGGAGTGACTTTTTATATAATTACTGGACTATAATTTAACAAATGTATGCTTGCAGTATAACAACTGTACAGAACTTTTTACAATGTTTAGTTTTTACAGAAATTTTTTACAGCCATTTCTTCTATCAACAGACCAGACCGGAAGTTCTTGTGCAAGTCGATAATCAAACGACGCCATCTTGCACACCTACCCTATTATCCTCCCACCGCACAGCCAGCGCTTTGGCATTTTATTCACTTCATTAGTTTCTTACAAAACACCTTTTATTTCGGCTGGCGCAGCCCCGGCTTCGCTAGGGGTTCAGTGTCTCCTCTGCTCAGCAGCGTTGTGTGCTGAAGGCAGCCAGAAGTTGCCCAAATAAAGCAGAGTGGGCTCGGCGGAGGGGGGAAAAGGGGGAAGAGGAAATTACACAGACCATCTGAGAAGACTGCAAAAAATAGGAAAAAGAGCGCATAGCACAAGTATAGGATAAATAAGGAGTTTTTTTAAGAATAAATTGTGCAAAGCTGCTCTACTGGATCACATTTAAAAGCCCTGGAAATTAGTCTAATACATTATATAATTATATTCATTTCCAGGGCTTTTAAATGTGATATTGGGATCCAGTAGAGCAGCTTTGCATGATTTATTGTTCAGAAAAACTCCTTATTTATCTTATACTGACCCTCTGTCTTCCGCCCCCTTTTGCGCTATTTTCAGCAGCCTTGTCATACGGTCTGTGAAAGCTTCCTCCTCCCCCTTTTGCCCCCCTCCGCCGAGCCCACTCTGTTGTATTTGGTCATTTTCGGGGGGCAGCACGCATCGCAGCTGAGCTCCACCCCCCTCTCTTACCGTTGTGGAAATTCTGTTTGTAAACAGTACGTGCACAAGGTGATTGTTGTGGTTTGGAAATGTGACTTCACTAATCCAACCTTACGTTTTGGACCCCGAAGCCGACCCAGATAGTGAGAGCGTGAACCTCCGTCGCAACAGAGACTATTGCAAAACGTCTCTGATTGGTAATTATTATCCGCATTACCGGCTTACCACAGAATAGTCGATTTCATCTTTTCATTATAAGCCGCTTTTACCAACTTTCCAATATATTTCCTGCACAAAAGCTACATTACTATCCACTTTATTTAAATAAATGATATCCCAATAAACACAATGAGAGACATAAAGTAGAGTTAAGCAGGAGACACTGAACCCCTAACTGAGCCCGGCCGCACAAGCCAAAATAAAAGGTGTTTTGTAAGAAACTAACGAAGTGAATAAAACGCCAAAGTTCTGGCTGCGCGGTGAGAGGGAAATTCCTAGCCAAAAAGAAAAATCACTCCCCAAATAAAGATATTTGTAGATAGATTGAGAACGTAGCGACGCAGGCTCAGTGCCCCACCTACTAAAAAACACTGTGTGTGACGTGGCAGTGACGTGGACTTGTTATACGCCGGATTGTTCCCCACACTCTTCTGACGAATTTTGCGTTATCCGCCAAGTCGTGACGTTAACGGTTCGAGAAATCCCCGTTTGAATCTCGGCCGTTCATACACCGATGGCGGCCGCAGCCAAGGCTACCAACAGTGCTAACAAAGTGCTAGCTTAGCTAGCTAAACTAAAAACGTCAGATTTAAGAATGGCAAATAATTATTTTAGCACCCTATGTCTACCAGAGAGGAAAAGGTATATTGACAAACTCAATATTGTCGGGCTATCTGTGTCCCTTCTCCTTACCTTGCTCATCTTGGAGAAATTATCCCACTGAATGGCCACAAGTATCCACTTTTGTCTGCGTTTAGGCTCCGTTTTTTGGTTCGGCAGCTTATTAAAAACTTGGTTATTTTACTTGCTAGCAGACAGAGGAGACAAGGAGGCACCTTCACGCAATGCAAAGTCAATGGAAGCGGAGGGGAAGTTTCCCCTCCGGTGTGGGCGGGACTTAAATGTGCTCTGTATCTATAGAGACAGAGCGCATTTAAGTCCCGCCCACACCTTGGGGGAAGCTTCACTTCCGGTCCCCATTGACTTTGCATTGCACGAAGGTGCTTCCTTGACTGTTCCGTCTGATATCAAACAAAATAAAAATGCCTAAAAGCTGCTGTGTGGTGGGATGCACTAACAACAGGGTAAAGAACCCACAACTAAGTTTTTATAAGCTGCCGAACCAAAAAACGGAGCCTAAACGAAGATTAGTCTCATAGTTGCGGCCATGCAAGCGTTCATACACCGACAGCCGAGATTCAAACCGGGATTTCTCTTTTTTGTTGGCTATCAGACGGAAGAGACAAGTAAGCACCTTCTCGCAATGCAAAGTCAACGGAGACCGGAAGGGAAGCTTTCCCCAAGGTGTGGGCGGGAATTAGATTATGACGCGTGGCGCTCTGTAGCGGGGTGTACTGGAGCTGATGACCATATAGAGAAGTTGCATATTTATGACATCATAGTTTCACGAGTTTAGAAAAAAACGTCGAAAACCTGGCGTTCAGAGCATCTAAACCTGCCCCCAGGGACTACTTCAATATTACCTCATTATACCTCATCATTACCTCATTATATGACACTTTGGCATCGTCTAACATGACTATCCAACATATTAACACTATTTATATGTCTGAAAAGTAGGAAAAGCATAATATGGGCCCTTTAAAACATTGCTATATCTGTACTGGGTTGTACTGAGAGGGTCTGCTAGTATTTTAGCAAACCTAGTTCACATCAATTTGACGGTCAAAATATTAGGAACAGTCATATACAGATCATCGGAATCAAGTGTTCCCTCTGGGAGAATCAGGTGATAAAGAAGGCAAATAATAGCAGCGGTGATGCCTTCAGGCCACGGTTATCATGTACCTCTGAGGAGAACTAACCGATACTCCAAATCTTTTATTCCTTCTGCTATCAGGTTACTAAACTCATTAGTACTCACAGTACTCATTTTAAATTACATTTTAATGCTATGCCTTACATGTTAACACATGTAACATTGTCTATTTACTTATTATATTGCTATCTATTTTACCTTATTTAACTTATCTTGCTGTCCTTCACTGACCTTTGTTTGTTTTTGATCTGTGCTTTTTGACAAACAACATACTGGATGTGTGATTGTGGACGTGGTAAGCTGCAAATTATTTGCCCTCTTTGAGATCAATAAAGGTATCTGAATATTGTAATGCTGATAGCAGTACAATTTGAGAAGCTGTTAAAACGGTCATCAGATTACAGTTATTCACTGTTTGTAGTTTGTCACACACATAAGTGGATAAATATGTTTGGGTGACATCATGTTTAGTTGGAGATAAACTGAGGGATTTTATTAAAACCATGTCTCTGAAAGCCAAGACCATGAAAACCTACTTCATCAATGAGCTTTTGGCTATGAATTGTACGTAGATAAAAATACTATAATGTATCAAAGTTTGAACAATACTGTTTGTTCCATGAGAGATTTGATGTGTGTGTCTGCTCTGTGCTTCTCGTAGTAGATTGAAGTATTGTGTAGTACTGCAAATGCCCTGTGTGTGTGTCAATTGCGGAGGGAATAGAATTACCTTTTCAGAGTTGGAATGGGAGCAGGCTGGTGTGGCCGGCACAGGGATCTGGAGTTTGGCCATCTGATTACACATGCCATAAAGTTAGGAAAACTGGAGACTTTGATTTACACAGTGTATTTATTTAAGTGAGAGCTATACCTTCGGAGCCGGAGACTGTGAGGGGGAGGTTGCCTGGGATGGTGGTGGCGTCTCTGGCTGGACCGTCTAAAACCACAAAACCAATAAAATCCAGGGATTAAGCAGGGCTCTACAGTGCGAGTATTTGACTTGCATTTGCGCCTAAAAATGTATGTGTGCAAAGTGGAAAAATAATTTACACACACAGTGTGCGACTAAAGATTACAACCATAGACTGTATCCTACCGTTATCTTTCCCCCGCTGCTAATCATTCAAAAACTACAAACCCCACATTCCACAAGCTGCAATGCGCCAATCACAGTAGAGTTTCCTGTGATGACGCAGCTGTGTTAGACGTGAGAAAGGTACCGGTACGATAGGCTGTGCAGACAGTCACTTGACACTTAGTAGAACCACAAATTTGTCCCACATCTACTTGAATGCTTTGCAGCCTATTGTAACATGCAGCCCAAAAGCTATCTATTGTGTAAGTACCTGCTGGGGGATCTGTGGCTCTGCCGGGTTCCATCGGTTCTTCTGCCCCTGGGAACGCCTTCCCCTCCGCGGCATGTTGTCCTTGGCTTCGTAAACCTGTGAAGACTTCAAAAAAACCTTCAAAACACAGTTAGCTCACAACCAAACACAGTGAAGTGTAAAACTTAAGAAACTAACACAATATCAAGAATTACAGGAATAATACAATTTGTTTTAGATATCTGTGTGTGTGTGTATGTATGTATTTTATGTTTTGTTTGTGTGTGTAATTAAAATGAAATGCAGATGTGTGCCTCAGAGTGGGTAGCTGGAAAAGAGAAAAAAATATATTTTATAGATTGTGTGTCATATGAAATTACAGATTAAGTTCTTGAGTACATATTTACTTAGTAAAATACATATAACATTAATGAAAATATAGGCTATAATATATCATATTACCGATCATGTTTCACTGCTAACTTATACAGTACAAACAACATAATTACTAACTTTTCATTTTTGCGAGAGAGAGAGAGAGAGAGAGAGAAGCAGGGCGCTGACAACTTTAGCCAAAATATGAGATATTTGTGGTGAATGAAACATGCAAGACTTTTATTAACTTTTTGAAGTTGTGAGCACCAGTAAAAAAGTTAATTTTGAGCCTTTCAGACAACCACCACGTCCTGCATTGATGACGTATTTTCCTGTCCTTGTCAGGGACGCATCAGGACGCATTGCATTGCGTTTACACTACAAAAGATATGTGGTCAAATGCGTCCCAGACCACCTCGGCAAGTGGTTTGAGTGATCAGATCACAATGCGTCTTGGTGGTCGTTTAGAGAGAGAGAGAGAGAGAGACAGAGAGAGAGAGACTTGAATAAAACGCCAAAGCTCTGGCTGCGCGGTGAAATTCCTGCCCTGTAGCCTACTTTACAAGTGTCCTTGAATGCGTCTCCAAGGCACCTTTTTCTCTGACACATTTCCCACCGCACGGAGCTAACGCTAAAGCTAGCGTCGCCGCCGGCGTTCTGCCTTCAAAGTTCAACTATGTTCAACTTTCATCTTTACGACACTGACCTCTTCAACGCACAGCCAATCACAACACAGTTCAATATTATAACCACGAAAGCTAGCTAGCTAACTCCGTTAGCGATAGCTCCGTTACCTTAGCTGTGTTAGCTAACGTCGGAGATAGCACCGTTAATTACCACCTTAAAAAATAAAAGTGGCATTAAAACTATTAGTATCTCACCGTTAAATAAGTAGATGGTCCTTGGAATCCGTTGAATGGAATATGTTGTCAGCTCTCTGATTGTCAGGTCTCAGTTTAATTCAGCCAGTCAAGTATTTGCAAGAAATACAATGGTCTAACGTCAGGCATAGCATTATATAGTGATGTCAAATTTCAGCTCAACCAATCAGAACACTGTATCCCTAGCAACGCTAAATACATGCAACCAATGAGTAAAATAAATAAAATATGGCGATTTTTAAACTGCCACAACTCCTGCATTCTAAATCCTACCGACACATCTCATAGATCGATCTCGCCACTGAAGTCTCGGTTCACTCAAAATGATTTTTTAAAAATGTGAGTTATAGTTTTCAAGATACAGCGATTTGTTAGTCAGTTAGTAACAGTCACTTAGTTAATCAGTTAGTCAGACCGTCAGTTAGTTAGTTAAGCTAGCTAGCGCCGAAGCTAACGCTAACTAGCGCGACGAAACTAACGCAAGCTAGCGCCGAAGCTAACGCAAGCTAGCGCAACGAAGCTAACGAAAGCTAGCACCGAAGCTAACGTCAAACAAATCACACTGTATCCCTAGCAACGCTAAATACATGCAACCAATGAGTAAAATAAATAAAATATGGCGATTTTTAAACTGCCACAACTCCTGCATTCTAAATCCAACCGACACATCTCATAGATCTCATTTAACTCAAAATGATTTTAGACCTAGAGAGAGAGAGAGAGAGAGAGAGAGAGAGAGAGAGAGAGAGAGGAGGGGGGGAGGGGGTGGGCGGTTGAGTGAGCTGAGTGTGCTCAGGGACTCGTGCATGTTCTGTGTGTGTGAGAGTCTCTGTCTGTTAAAATATGAACAGTTTGATATATAATATGTCAAGGTACTGTGAAAATTGAAGGAGTAGCGGCAGTTTGTGTGTACAACTTTGTGTAAATGTTTAACTGCTTACGGCCTGAATGCTAGTGGTGAAGCTAACTGGCGCTGGTGCCGAACAAATCCATGTATCTTCAAAAGTATAAGTCAGGTCTAATTTATTTTTGTATTTTGAGCGACCCAAGACTTCAATGGCGATGTGTCTGTAGGATTTAAAATGCAGGAGCGGTGACAGTTTATAAATCACCATATTGTGCCTACTTTACGCGGCAGTTGACGCTTCAGATAACATTGGAGTCAATGAGAGCTGGATCCGGCACTCTCTGCACTTTTGGGCGATTTATTAAAAAACCATGAGTCCTATCTCAATGGAAGTAACATTGAATGAGAGAGGACACGTTTCTCTACATTATGATGTATAAATTGTTGTTGTAGAGTAGAAGCTGTGGGAGTAAGATGAGAATGTCTTGAATATTGGGTGATGTCACCGCACTCTAAAGCCACCGCAGTACACACCCATTATAAAATCTGAAAATCTCAAAAATTTCATAAAACATAAACTGTGATTTTGTAAAAACCGTAGAAGATATCAAAAAGTGTCTTTAGACCAACACAGTTCAAAGTCTTGTGACCCGTTTAAAGTATGACGAAGTGGTGTGGCTCCAAAGAGGGGTGGGTTTGATCAATTTGGGTCATTCATTCCTATGGGCAAAAATCGGTCAGTTTTTCGCATTTCGTAAGAAAACGAGATGTCGCAGAATTGAGAAAAGTCTTTCCCATCGATTCCCGTCTATTCCGGTCGTTTTGATATATATCTTGCCTGGGATTTCTCAAAGCTGTGGGAGGAGTAGCATGCCGAACTTTTGAAGGAAGAAAATTAAATAAATAAAATTATGAAGTATGGCTGAGAATATTAAGGTGTGTGCTTTTGCACTACAAAGCTGTGCTTTGTATTGCAATGCGCAGCACACAATTAAAATGAAATAAAATTATGAAGTATGGCTGAGAATATTAAGGTGTGTGCTTTTGCACTACAAAGCTCTGCTTTGTATTGCAATGCGCAGCACACAATTAAAATTAAATAAAATTATGAAGTATGGCTGAGAATATTAAGGTGTGTGCTTTTGCACTACAAAGCTCTGCTTTGTATTGCAATGCGCAGCACACAATTATGAAGTATGGCTGAGAATATTAAGGTGTGTAAGTCGCTTTGGATTAAAAGCGTCTGCCAAATGACAAATATGTAAATGTAAATGTATTTTGTTAATCTCACTATTCTCCAAATTATGTTACCAACTCCCAAAGTATCATATATCCTATATCTATACGCCTTAACCCTGCATTGCTCCCGGGGAGGATTGTCTCCTGCTTAGTCTACTCAACTGTAAGTCACTCTGGATAAAAGCGTCTGCCGAATGCCATTAATGTAATGTAGTGCTTGCACAATCCACAAGGGTCCCCATTTTTTTTTTACCTTACATAGTTAAATACATTGCATACTTAACGTTAATGTTAGTTACATAGCTAGCTAAGTAAAATGCTGTAAAGTTAGGGTATTGCTAACGATACCCTAGGTTAGCCTCATTCTGTCTTTGTAACTTAACGTTAATTAACTTAGTCCCTCAAAATTGACACTTACTTTTATTAACTGTCTTATCATGTACGTTTTTTAAACGTACCTTTTTGGTGTAATAAAGCACCTGCTTCGATCATCTTGCGGTGTCAAGATCACAATTCACAGATAATGCTGGGCAAATCCATCTACTGTGACTTCACAAGAAGCAGTCACCCGACAATGGCAGCACCCATGGAGGCAAATAGTAAATAGTAAACCATCAATTAAAAGGTGACACAAAGTATTTTTTTCCTGCATGACATTAAAATAAAGCACATAATGAACTGATGTGAAACAATGTTGCCAATGTTATTAGTTAGCTGGTTAGGGCAAATTATCTCTAAAGTTATCTTCTCTGCAAAAATATTGTTTAGGAAAATGTAAAAAATACCAAAAAACACGGAAATTTACTGACTTTTGCAGATTAGCTACCAATGTAGCGAGACCGGGCCACAGTTAATGAGTGGTATAATTTCTGCCATTGGGTCAGTGCAGGTTATACACCTGCCACATAAACACCACCAGTTCACAGCCCCCCATATGTTTTGTTTACGTTTGGCATTGTGCAACTGGACTGCTTGAAGGTCGGAAGTTGGACATTTAAACTGGGAAATTCCGATCTCCGATGGAAAACGGAACGCAGCATAACTTCTGGAATCCAGTCTGCTTAATCGTGGGGAAACCATAGGGAGAAACATTGGCTGGAGTAGTCTCAGACAGCCCACCCACAGTTACATTATCATTGGCTGTCGCAATGTCAATCACAGGCATGCTCACAGTTCCCACACTGACACCAATTTCTGCTCTCGGTTAGCTTTGGCTGCCTCATCCTCCACTCTCTGTCCCTCTTACTCACGCAATTCTTCCTCTGTAAATTCCTGTTCAAAACTGTAATGTTGTATTTCTTCATCAAAATCAAAAAAGCTCATCCTCTAACTCAGCACAGTCAGAGCTGTCCCTCATATAAACACGTCACTGGACGTGTTTGCCCTTCAAAGTTTTGCCCCATATTTAGGAAACGGCTACACTGGCAGTGATTTTAACCTACAAGGTTTTTTAAGGCCTACACACATAATTTAAGCATTTGATCCAAATCAGCTCAATTGAAAGAAGTGTGACAGTGCTCCTTCAATGAGTTATGTAGATGTACTACAAATACAACATCAGAAAAGTGTGTCGATGCATATGTTCTTGTGTGCTTTTATAGCCATGAAAAGATTTTGGATGGCTATTCACCATCTGTTGTACACATGCCTGTCTTCATTTCTGTTTTGTATTCATGTGACAGCTTCTCGGTTGATAATATCTTTCAAATTTTCTCATAGCTCATTTGTAGCACTGACACTCTGGGGGCTATATACGGTAAGTATCAGACTGCAATCCAAGTCTGCACATTTATCATATCATATCTGATCATAAGCTTTGCCAAGTGAATCTTTTTGCTGTGTCTTCCATTGCAGATGTTACACCATGAGGAAAGCAGATCCCAACTTCAGCAGCATAGTCATTAACAAAATAAAGAAGGCACTGTGCTTTAGATCTGAGAACAAGACCCCATAATTGCTCAAGCTGTTTCATGACGTTACTGATGAACATCAATTGCGGCAAATTGTATCCATGCAAAAAACAAAAAGGCTGTATTTAGTAAACGACATAGATAATAAACTATATTATGTTCAAACATATAGGGAAATTATATTAATTTATTTCAATACATTTATTCTAATTTTTCAATGTTTTTTTTAGTTTTTTTTAGCACTTTTATCCAAAGAGCTTTAGAATTGATGCCTCTCATTCACCCATTTAAACGGTGATAGGCTGCCATGCAAGGTACTAATCAACTTGTTGGGAGCAATTGGGAGTTAGATGTCTTGTTCACGGACACTTTGACACACCCAGGGTGGGAATTGAACTGCCAACCTTCAGGCTGCCAGACAAATGCCCTTACCACCTGAACTAATGTCAGACCCTGAGCTAATTTTCGATTGTTTTGGAACAACATCCATTGCAGTACAAAAAAAGACTGCGAACTCCAAGCTCGCCTACTCCCTCTCCGTCAACCTGCTATAGGTAAGGTATAGGTAACCTGCTTCTTTCCATTCAAACAAAACTTTCCAACTTTAACGCGTGCTTCACACTCATAGAACTCTATAAAGATTTCCAATTAATTTGCGAAAGTTTAGAGTACAGTCAAGAAGCCATTGAAACCCTATCCAAAAACCAATAATCACTGCAACAATTTGCAATCCCAAATATCCACCATCACAACCGAAAATAAACAGTTTAAAGAAACCGTACTGGGTAAATGGTCAGCATTTATATAGCCCCTTTATCCAAAGTGCTGTGCAATTGATGCTTTTCATTCACTCATTCATGCACACACACACACACACTAATGGCAATTGCCTACCATGCAAGGCACCAACTGACTCGTCAGGAGCATTTGGAGGTTAGGTGTCTTGCTCAGGGACACTTCGACACACCCATGGTGGGATCGAACTGGCAGCCCTCCGACTGCCAGACGACTGCTCTTACCACCAATATTGGTGTACGTGTGTGAGAGTGTGAATATGTGTATGCGCCTGAGCACTAATTTTATGCTGACAAATTCAGACATGGTTATAAGAATTGAATATGTTTATTGGCTTGAAAGACTCATGGTCAAGCATCCCTTTTTCATTTATTCATTATGAATATTATGATTTTTTAAATTTATTTCTCTTCCCTTCTGACTGCAGAAATAGGCTATGTATTTGTCTATGTGTTTCTATGTATGATGGTATGTAAAAGGTTGGCTGTGTGTGGGTGTTGGTGCGTAAGCATGTGCATGAGTGTATGTGAATATATCTAAGCGCCTGGGACTCAAATACAGGACAAGACAAACTAGCACGGTGCAACTGAAAAGGACAGGTATAAATCCATGGGGGAATGAGACAAACTAGGCGGCGCATGGGAGTGAGGGCGGTCTAACAAATAAACATCAAGTGAGACGCATGAAAGGGTGATAACACAATAACTAGGGGAAACGAAAAAGCGGACTGGATTCACAAAGATACACATGTAATACAAATGCTCTGGACTAGGGAGTAGACAATTGCACAATTGTAGAGACATGGAGAGACAGGTGTGAGTACTTTGCTGAAACTAAGCAAGTAATCAGTGATAGAATAGGGAGGCGGAGTTACAGAACAGAATTGAAACTGGAGATGCGTTAGTAAGTTAGTTACGTGATTTAAATTACAAATACCCAAAACTAGTGAATGTTAGTTTGTTAGTTTGATGAACATATTACTGTGTTAGTATAATTAGTACTGTACAAATTCTATGTTAGTTGGGATTAGTATATTAGTGCTATCTACAAACATGAAATGGAGAGAAAGCAGGAAGTAAGGAATGCAAGATTGGAAGGAAGGTGAACCCCGGAACTACTGAACAGTGGAGCACACAGACAGGGGAGTGACTTGGGCTCGTAAACATTCACTCAGATATCACAAGACGAGACGGGAAGACGAGTGCAAAGACTAATGAATATAAACAGAACATCAGACATGAATATGAAAAATAATAAATTACAAGAATAACGATAATAAACAATGATAAACTAAAAGACAGAACTCAGAAACATAATATTAAGTGCTTTGCTGCAATGGTTGATGTTTTACTGGAGCAAAATTTGATAGCAAAAAATGGAAAATGCGGCAAACAAATAAAGGAAACCAAATTGGACAGATGAGGGGAAGTGTATACTGTTGGAGGAATACGTGAAAATAAAAACCAATTTAAAAAGCGAACTCAATCAGACTGACTGACCAAAAACAAAAGATGTGGGAGGAAATAAATGATTAGATTAACGCTAGAGATATTGCCGTGAAGACAATTCAGGAGGTCGTTAAAAAATACGAGAATATGCGTATCTGCAAAACAAGAATTGAGCAATTATAGGAGGGAATCCAGCAAAACCAGTGATAAGTCATAGCTAGCTAGTTAGCTATCCATAGATCAAGTAACTTTAAAATAAAATGTTGTATTAATGTTTGAAGCCCAAATGATCGGCTACAATTCTACAGCACTGTTGAAGCCAAACTAATGTAAGTTACATTGTTTGATAGGAAGTGGACCGCCCCCAGCCGATTTATCAGAGTCCACGAAAATCGTCAAATACATTCTTGGGAAAGACTCATCGGTTCTGGCTGGTATCTCAGGCAGTTTAGAGAGTGAACTCAGTAGTGGACCACCTGAGCCGATGGAGTAGCAGAGTGAGAGTCATTTAAGAAGTAACTATGAAATATGAAATAAATGAGTATGCCTAGTATAATCACTCTCTTCTCTCTAGACCTAGCACTGCTTGAAAATATTAGCAAAAAACGCAGTGCAATTAAAAGTTGTAATATACACAGTATATTGGGCAATCTTGTAAATAGATTGATGTGCAAATCTATATTCAAGAATGAACATTTCATCTGTAATCTTTTGAGGGTTTCTGACATTTCGCTTCAGGAAAGCCTTCAGAGACACTTTGTGTAACTTCCTGTAATTGAAGGGATTAAGGGGAAATGACGCTTAAGATGTTCTTTTTTTTGTTTTTTTTTCTCTCTACGTACCCATCCCTCCAACCTCCAGCATCCTATACAACCCCCCTACTCAACTAAGCCTGCCACATTGTTTAAACACCAAGGTCACACCCTGAATTTCATAGAAATACAGAAAACCTCCTTTGCAATTGCAGATCCTCCTTCTCTTGTTATGTCTCATCCTGTCTTATCATGTTTTGTCCTGTCCTGTCAGGTCCTGTTTTACCCTGTCCCGTCTTATTTTGTCCTCTTTGGTCTTGTACCGCCCTATTAGAATTTATCATACCTGTGTCCATCAATATATGTACACCCCTGTCTTACCTGCCCCAGCCTGGCCCCAACCAAACTTACTGATCCCTACAAATACCCTTCCCCCCTTTTCCAACAACAGAAAAACAATGATTCCCATAACAACATAAACAAAACAAGATGTCACCACCACTAAAACTCAAAAGCTGGAATGTTTGTGGCATTGGCTCACCAGCAAAAATAACTAAAGTAATCAACCACCTTAAAAAACTAGAAGCTGACATTTGCCTACTTCAAGAAACCAAACTATCCCAAAAAGAACACACCAAACTTAAAACCCAACAATTTAATAAGGTCTACTCATCCAGTTCTAGCAAAAGAGGCATTTCAATCATGATTAATAAAAGAATACAATATATCAATAACAATACTATAACAGATTCAGAAGGCAGATACATCATTATTAATGGTACAATTAACAACATTAATATGACAATAGCCAGTATCCACGGCCCAAACACAGATGACCCTGCATTTTTTCATAGCTTTTTTACATCTATAAGAGAACTACCCCACGCTTGTTTGTAATTGACATTAACATTAAAAGCTACCGTAGAACTCTAGTTTATAATTTTATTATGCAATAGTGCAGTGGCATTCCTTAGGATTCAAGGTTCTCCTATAGCATAATGTAGATGTAGTCCCAAAATCATAGCTCTCGATTTCCAGCATGAATAATATCTAGCCTCATTTGATTTTTTTAAATGATTAAAGTAAATGCTTAAGTTACCTTTCATTTAAAAATGGAAAAAGTAAGAGTATTTTAATAAACCAATACTGCAACGTGATTCAAATGTCAAAACTTTGTAACTTTGTTTACAAATAAAGTTATAATTATTATTCTTGAGCCGCAGATGCAGTTTAAGCCTAGTCTTAGACTGAATTTAATTGGAGATTATCCATACAACGCTGCTTTTAGTCCAGGATTAATCTTAATCTGTGTTCATGTAACTGGCCCCTATTTTGCTATTGACCATCATCTTATATTACAGTCCATGGTATTGCTTACATTATGAGTCACATGAGTCACACAGAGTTCTTAAAAAATAGAATGGTTATTTATTTTATCTTATTTGAATAGATCTTATTGTGGCTACACCGGGGATGGAACCACTGACCTTGCGGGTCCCAGTCATGTACCTTAACCACTACGCTACAGGACACCATATTAAATTACCAGTACAATACCATTCAAAAATGTGAATTCTTCCAAACAATAACTATCTATTCAACATGATTCCCACCCAACCGACCTCTAACTGGTTTCAAACTTCACTCATCACAAAACTCTACTGGAAAAACAAAAAACCAAGCATAAAACTGGCTACCCTACAGAAACTAAAATCAACAGGTGGTCTAGAGGTACCCAATTTCTAACCAGTATTACTTAGCAACTCAGCTTACATTCCTAGCAAAAAGGCTTCACTCTACACCTCCCCTTCAACCTTGGTTAGACATAGAACGAACAGAATATAAAGAGTTATTAATCAGTGACCTACCCATTCTCAGGAAATCCATTAAAAAAACAAAGCTGCTTCAAAAACCCGGCTATTGCCAACACTTTAACAGCATGGTGGAAATCAAACAATATGAGTAATTGCACACTCACTCCATGTGCACTAGCTCCAATATGGAACAACCAGGATTTCCTAATGAATAACCATCCAATTAGAGGTATACAGTGGAGGGATCACCCACATTCATCTCTTTTCAAACAACACTGTAAGGCAGACTGATTGTAATACCCTGTAACAATTTCAATATTACCAGAGAGCGGGTGAAGTTGCCTTCCTCTTGTGACGGTGCCATAAAATTTTACAACCTTCTCCAACCGCACATGATTCTAAATCCAGTAGGCTATAGTTCCTTCTCTGCACCTTTGTAGGAAGCAGGAAGGGTAGTCAAGGGAAGACATCTGTTCTCTTGCGGAATTACCACCTCTCTTGTCACATTCCTATCAGGGCTCAGGCCTTAAAACTCATCACGACATGGTGCAACGTCCTTTACAGCACAGGAAGGTTTGTGAGCACCTCCTGCTGGGCCCACACATTATTGTCTTGAACCCCCCTTAATTACTCTCTCCCTCTTTCCTCAGTCACTGAAATGATGCAGAAAGCATTGGATGTTTCACGGCAAAGCCAGTTTAGATAATATTCATGTTTGGTATAAATGTCCTTGGCGCAGTGTGACTGGTGCAATGGTATAATTTCCGCAACAGTATACCTAGGACATCATAACCATCCAGGAACCTAGGGAAAACCGTGTGGAAATCTGTCCCTGTGGAAGCCATTTGCCTCAACCCCCTAACCGAAATCTCACTGCCTAGGGAGGCCTGGCTCTAAATTCCAAATAGTTATAAACGCCAAATGGTTCATTGCAGACCCATTTTTATGGTCAAGATCAAAGGCCTGGTTGTGCTTAAGCAATCAATCTGGGAGAATGTAGTGAGACTCCCATGCACCCATAGTGTATGTAGCCTTTGTTACCAGGTATGACTTTTAAGACTGCAATTTGGTTTGTATTGTAATACTTTTATTTATATTTTATTTTGAATTATAAAGTGATCAACTAAGTAACCTGCCTAGAAAAATAAATTGTTAAAACTTGATCTGTGTGGTTTCGTTTACTGAACACTCACTTTTATACAGAAAATGCTTCGATGCCCCTCTCGAGTTGGTCTAGGGAGGATGCAAATTTACACTTACTGTATCACAGTGTATTGCACCCATAGACCTCTGACAGTAAATCAATCTCCTCCGCCTTACCTTATCATTCATGTTGAGAACGGGGATAGCTAATGTTGGTGGTCTTGGATCCCAGAGCCGATCGGACACACCCAAAAGCAGCATCTTACGCAACCACTGAAATGACCCTAGACATCTAGCCAGCTCGTGAGACGTGCAGATAACTCGCGATGTGACATGCGGCGGGACCAGCAGAGGACTGTTCAGGGAGTCTGTTACGATACAGGAATCCTTTCATGATCAAGTCTAAATCACCAATAATACTAAAATTTGATATATAAATTACATCATATTACTAAAATGGAGTCAGATATAACAAAGGTAGATTTATTGGCCCTATTGTGGAGATTCTTGGCGGGGATTCTTCTTCCCCACCCCCCAACAAAAATAAAAATATAAAATTTGGGCCCATCTTGTGTTACATGTTTTTTTTTTGTGAGTATTTCTGTGTGGCTATTTGTGTTGTTTTAGTTTTTTTAATTAGCTTTTAATTACCTTTTTTAAATGTTATTTATTCATACTTTAAAAAAATGATTATTATTTTTGGTGGTGGGCCAAAAAAAAATAGTGAAAGTCTGGTAATTGGTACAAAACGATAAATGCTGTAAATGGTTAAACATACCACTTAGCACTGTAAGATTATGCTGATACAGTATGGGACATATTTTTTGGCTAAATGGGTTTACGTTGTCAAGGGTCCAAGGTATCAAATGAGCCTCAAGCCATCATGCTGTTGCCAGATATGCTGAAGATACTACAAAAATTGTTTCTCTTGACTAATTTTCCTGTTAGTCCTGAAGTCAATGGAAAGAATATTCAGGAGAAACAATTCTTGTGGGATCTAGGGCATATCTGGCAGCATCACAGTGGTTTGAGGCTTATTTGATACCTTATTTGATAACTTAAACCCATTTGGCCAACAAATATGTTCCATACTGTATCAGCATAATTTACAGATTAATCTAGTCCCACCCCCCAATTCCCATAGAGAACCATTAAAATGCAAAGAGTCATGGCATGCAAAGCATATGCAACCAAATACAAGTCATGACTCTTTTATTTTACATTATGTTAATTTGTCTCAACCATTGAAATGGTTGAAAAAGTCCAGTAATTACAACATGGCAAATCCAAAAATACCATTTAATAAAAGCTTACAGTCTGCACTTTGACCACATGATAAATGGTTGGCATTCATATAGCGCCTTTATCCAAAGCGCTGTACAATTGATGCTTCTCATTCACCCATTCATACACACACTCACACACCAACGGCGATTGGCTGCCATGCAATGCACCAACCATCTTCGGGACACTTCGACACACCCAGGTTGGGATCGAACCGGCATTGTGTGAATTCTTAGATTTCAAATACAGAAAATAAATTATTAAATCAGAAAAAGCTGAAAAAACAAGGTGATTCCAAACATTTGAACAGTAGTGTTTCATTTTCCAACATGCGTAAACCAGTGAGCTTTATTCATGATTCAATGGAATCAGACAAAGTCAATGGAAGAAAACATTTTTCAAATAAATAAAATATTTCCCCAAAAGGCAGGTTACGCAATTATTCACACCGTCGGTTTAATAATTACTGCAAAAACCCACAGCAAAGATAACAGCCATGAGTCTTTTCCTATAATTTGTCGAGAGAACACATTTGGAGGTGTGCTGTATAATCTGCCAAGTCTCATCTTCCGGGCAGAGGCAACCAGATTTTCTGCAATCATTTCATGGTACTTAGTTGTGCTTGAATAGTGCCCCTGGACCACTGGCAGCAAAACATTTCCAAAACATCAATGACCCACCACCATTTGACTGCAGTTATGAGGTGCTTCTCCTTGTATGTATTTCATTTTGCCGCCAAACATGTTGATGGTGTGTATGGCCAAAACATTCCATTTTGGTCTCATCTGACTCTTCCAGTCATAATTCCAATGAGATTTGGTAAACTCAAGATGCGTGTTTATTGTGCTCAGTAAGGGCTGTCTTTGTACCACCCTTCCAAACTGTTTGTTGGTATGGAGGTTACATTTTAAAAAAGATTTTTTTGAGACTTTGTGACCCCAAGACACAACCAATCTGTTATTCTTTGCCTGCCGTCCTTGGCTTACTTATCGCGTCCCTCACCATCGTCCTTACCGTCCTTGAGCATAATATGCACTTCCTGTCACCTGACACCTCTTGCTGTCAACTTTGCAATCATTCCATGTTTTCAGCATTTTTGATTTTGCCTTTACAGTGCTGAGTGGTATGTTTAACCATTTATGTATTTTTGTACTCATTACTCGATGGTCAATTTACCATCTACGTCTTCTGAATTGATAGTTCTTGGTTGACAAAGGGATTTTGCATGCTTGCGACCTCATTATTTATACTCTAGTGGAACTGAGACTGAGATGAACTAAATTAAGTAAAATTGTTTTGGCAATTTCACTTTGTTTGATTTTATTTACAATAAATGTTTGGGGTAAATGTTTATTAACAAATGTTTTACAAATAATTTCGGAACCTGTGGTTTTTAGAAAAAATTGAGTACTTACAGTAATAAAAAACATTGAAACATGAGAGTAAATGTATTGAAATAAAAGTATATAGCTTTCCTATGTGTTTGAACATAAAATAGAGATGATTATCCATGTATCCATTTTTATTATATGCAGCCATTTTTCTCAATTTTTATTAACGGTGGCAATAATTCTGGAGCCCACTGTATGTAACTTGTCTTAGCAAATTGGGTCTGTAAAACATTCTGTTCCTGGATGAAACTCAGAGAATGTTTTTGCACTCTTGCTACAGTAAAAGGACAGTCTCAACATGTCATGCTATTGCTACAAATGACGGGAACAATTGCAAAATCTTCAGCCTTCTGTCTGCACAAGATTTAATGAGGGAGATTCTGAACTCCTCTACAATGTATAATGAGAGCACCCCATGCCCTGGCAAACCGGAATCTCTAGTGCGGTCTTTCATACTGTAGATGGTGGGATGCCAGCTCATTACTCCCTCTTCGGGCAAAATGTCATTACGCTCCAGGAGACAAATAAGTGTACACAAGACTTGGTTTGGTCATCCCCATTACAATAAATACCAGTACTACAGAGGCCAGAATTCTCAGAATGCTCTTTTTCTGCACAGCAAAAGTAATCAAAACAGATGTGTCTCTTTCCACTGTGGATACATGCCAGTGAATTACAGCAGGTTTTACTAGACCTTGGGCAGAACAATTACAGGCAACCGGCGAGTTGCACGTTGTTGCATCATTATTTTACATGGACAGGATTGTAGTGCACATTTAAAGCTGGGTAAGATGGGAAAACTAATAAAAGAATGCATATATGATTGAAATAATGAAAGATGTCAAATAATCAACCTGACAACAGAGCATAATAATAATAATAATAATAATAATAATAATAATAATAATAATAATAATAATATAATAATAATAATAATAATAATAATAATAATAATAATGGCACGGATGGTGCAGTGGGTAGCACTGCCGCCTCACAGCAAGGAGGTCCTGAGTTCGAATCCCCGTCGGCCTCTGTGCGGAGTTTGCATGTTCTCCCCGTGTCTGTGTGGGTTTCCTCCGGGTACTCCGGTTTCCTCCCACAGTCCAAAGACATGCAGGTTAGGCTGATTGGAGAGTCTAAATTGCCCATAGGTGTGAGTGTGTGAGTGGATGGTGTGTGTGCCCTGCGATGGACTGGCGACCTGTCCAGGGTGTATTCCTGCCTTTCGCCCAGTGTATGCTGGGATAGGCTCCAGCCCCCTGCGACCCTGTTCAGGATAAGCGGGTTCAGATAATGGATGGATGGATGGATGGATGGATGCTGATGATGATGATGATGATGATGATGATGATGATAATAATAAATTTAAAAAGCAACCAAGAGACAAATCACTCAGACATGTTACCTACTTTCCAAACACTACTGTACACCCTACATCTATTTTAAGCTTCAGTGCTGATTGATAAAAAGATAGATAGCTTTGTGGTGTCTTGGTGGCGCAGCCTGTAGAGTACTGACCGCATGCTCATTGCGAGCCGCGATGTCAGCGGTTCGAATCCGACCGTCTGACATTTGTCGCATGTCTTTCCCTCTCTCGCTCCCATTCTTCCTGTCTCTCTATACTATACTGTCCAATAAAGCTAAAAAAGGCCGAAAAAATATCTTTAAAAAAAAAGATAGACAGATAAACAGATAAATAACCTCAGTGGAGGATGGGGCAATGTGGGAGATCACACATCTCAAGATTCCTTGAGGCTGACATTTTCTCGCAATTTCCAGTCACTTTTTTGCTATTCCCAAGGGAATGCACAGACAACTTGTCCATTGCATAGTGGGTTATTAATTGGGCGTCTGCTGCTGTTAATTGCAGAAACACATTCTGTTGCAGAGAAGATACAATCCCGCACTCTGCTTAAGTTAAGCAATGTCGATAAAGCTACGTTTGAAGCATGCTGTCACCAATTATGTTTTTACTGCATTTTTTAGGGAGGGGAGTGGATCTAAAATAAGATCAAGATATTTAGTAATGGTAGTATGGTGATGGTAGAAAATCACCTCTCCTTTTGTAATCCCATGGTTTAAATGGTGAATAAGGAATCCATTTTGGAATACAGACTGATTTACTTATGGGAGAACAACCTTGGAACTTGTTACAATTTGGAACGGTGCAGAATCTTCCCAGGGGTGACTGGCCTTCCTCTAAGAGCACAACTCATCCAGGAAGTCAAAGTGATCCCAGAAGAACATCCAAAGACCTGCAGGCCTCTCTAGCCTCAGCTAAGGTCAGTGTTCATGACAATAAGAAAGAGACTGGGCAAAGATGGGATTCATGTCAGAAGAGCAAGGCAGAAGCCACTGCCAAGTCTCACAACTTTGGATGATCCCCAAGCTTTTGGGATATGATATACGAGAAAATTAGTCAAAAGTGGAACCTTTTGAACCATATGGGTCCCATTATGTCTGGCATAAAGCAAATACAGCATTTCAGCATATGCACGTCATAGTGAAAGTCATGCACGGTGGTGGTATTGTGATGGTGTGCTTTGCTGTTTCAGGACCTGGACAACTTTTGCCATTATTGAACCATGAATTGCGGTCTGTACCAGATTCTTGGACATGTCTGGTCATCTGTCCATGAGCTGGAGCTGAAGCATAATTGGGTAATAAGGCAAGACAATGATCTAAAATACAATCACATCACAAGTGCAATGTAATATTTCATGAAAATACATATAATGAGTGTGTAGTGTGGTTATTGGTAGCTAGCAGGTGTTTTCGGCAGCAAGGTTTCGAATACTTAGCTATCGGAAATAAATTATGGAAATTATGGAAACAAGTAGACTAAGTGCATTGGGGTAGGATGTGCACATAAAAATGCAGTAAATGATATAGAGATATATTTTCAAGAGTTATATAATTTGCAGAGTGAACTTTGCAGTGAGGAGATCACAATAGTCTTGAGCACTGCCATCTTATTCTGGAGGAGCATGTCCATTTGCTTTTTTGATGAATTTAGCTACAGGCATATTAAAAACCCTTGGGTCACATTGAACCGCTGCTCATTAATATAGCTAAAGTTACTTTATGCGGTATAAAGCAAACCGTTACAAAGAAAATGATGCAGGATAATCCAGCGCGGTATGGCTTCAGGCTATATGGAAATATACACTCACTGAGCACTTTATTAGGAACATTTTTTTTAAAACTTTATTACACCTACTTATTCATGCGACTATCTCATCAGCCAATCGTGTGGCAGCAGGGCAATGCATAGAATCATGTAGATATGGGTCAGGAGCTTCAGTTTTCCCCATTCGGATGGTTGATCAGAATGGGGAAAAAATGGGATATAAGTGATTTTGACCATGGAATGCTTGTTGGTAGCAGACAGCATAGTTTGAGTATCAGACAGCGGTCTGTAGCGTAGTGGTTAAGGTAAATGACTGGGACACGGAAGGTTGGTGGTTCTAATCCCGGTGTAGCCACAATAAGAACCGCACAGCCCTTGGGCCCTTGAGCAAGGCCCTTAACCCTGCATTGCTCCAGGGGAGGATTGTCTCCTGCTTAGTGTAATCAACTGTACGTTGCTCTTGATAAGAGCGTCAACAAATGCCAATAATGTAATGTAATGTAATGTAATGTATCTCAGAATCTGCTGATCTCCTGGGATTTTCACACACACTAGCCTCTAGAGCAGCGTTTCTCAACCTTTGGGACATTCTGAAAGGGTCGCGGACTGAGTTATGATTTTTTTTTTTTTTAATAAAAAAAAACAAAACAAATTAACAATTTGCTCAGTCTAAAAACGTCCAAGCCCCTATTCTAAATTTAAGCTATCTGAACCTGGTTCTGCACATGGTTACCAACAGTTTTGAACATTCAACCAATCAAATGTTAAGCCTATCAGATTTAATTTCAAATGTATCAACATATCCAGCGTCACTTACTTTGGCGCGCTACACTGACCTCTCGCAAGATCTAGCCTGCTAGTGTAATAAGCTACGATGGATAAATTTCTTAAAAATACCGCTAAATCTCCCTGTACACCTGGTACCAGCTCAGAACATTGTTCTTCAGAAGATCCCCGTAAAAAATACAAACGGATGTACGACCCGGATTTTCTCAAATATGGATTTACTTACACTGTGAAGCATGGTGAGCATAAGCAGTTGTGTGTGCTGTGCAATGAAGTACTGGCTAATGAAAGCATGAAGCCTTCGAAATTACAGAGACATTTAGAAACAAAACATGCCAGCCATGAGGATAAACGCCTGGCCTTTTTCCAAGGTAAGAGCCAAAATCTTGAGGTGTCCCAGAAGACATCTGAACGTGCACGTACCGTGCAGGAGCAGGCACCTATCTGGTTTCCTACAGAATCGCCAAGAGTAAAAAGGCCCACACTCTCGCAGAAGAGCTTATCCTTCCATGTGCAATAGACATGTGCTCTGCACTCATTGGTGAAAAAGAAGCTGCAAAATTAAAGACAATCCCGTTGTCTAATGATACAGTTCATAGGAGGATCTGTGACATGTCTAATGATGTTGAGCACCAGCTAACCGAGCGTCTCTCCACCAACTGTTTCGCTAATGTGTGGAATAATGATTTTGAAGAGCAGTTTTTGTTTAGTGCAGATTTGCTGAAATCTACCACTGCAGTAGAGATTTTTTCTGCAATGGATGCATATTTGAATTCAGTGGGGCTCTGCTGGTCAGTGTGTTGGCGTGACAACGGATGGGGCAGCCTCAATGACAGGAAGACATTCAGGGGTTGTCAAACGAAGTTTGGATGTAGCTGCACCAAACGCGATGTGGAATCATTGCTTTATGCACAGAGAAGCATTAGCTGCCAAAGACATGGTACCGGAGATTCATGAAACATTGCGGGAGGTCGTGAAAGTTGTCAATTACATCAAGCACAGCGCAAAGAATGCAAGGTGTTTTCAAGCCTTCTGTCAAGAGATGGGTAGCGGCCATGAACAACTGCTTTATCACGCCGAGGTCTGTTGGTTATCCAGGGGCAAAGTGTTATCCCCAGTTTACGAGCTCAGAAACAAATTGGCAGCATTTCTAGCGGAGAAAAAGTCAGAGCTGGCAGAACATTTTAACGATGACCTGTGGATCGCATGTCTCTCCTATCTTGCTGACATTTTTGATCATTTGAATCTGAATGTGTCATTACAAGGGAAGGGACACAACAGATTTGAACAAATTGACAAAATCCATGCATTTAAGAAAAAGTTGCGTCTGTGGTCCAAGCATGTTACCAGCGACAGGTTGGACATGTTACCGACCGTGTGTCATGAGTTAAAAATCCTGATGGATACAGACAGATCAGAACTGAAAAGGGTCATGCGATCTCATTTGGAGAGACTGCACACGCGCTTCTCTGATTATTTTCCAGAGGAGGAGAATGCACTGGCTCACGCTTGGATAACGGACCCTTTTGGAACTGACGTGGAAACGGTGGCAATGTCATCCGAAGCGGAATCTCAATTGGTGGACCTATCATGTGATCGCGGCCTGCAGAAGAAGTTTTCAGAGTTGACTCTCCCTCAGTTCTGGTGCAGCGTTGTGCACGAATATCCTGCCCTTGACCACCATGCAATCAGAGTGCTTTTGCCTTTCAGTACCACCTATTTATGCGAAGCTGGCTTCTCTGCCCTCACGCAGCTAAAGAACAAATACAGAAACAAACTGAATGTCGAACATGATCTTCGGATCGCACTGTCTTCAATCACCCCAGGGTGACAGGCAGGGGGGTGAGTGAGAACAAAATTTTGAAGAGAAGTAGTACTTTACACTTCATAAACAACCCATAATATTATTTAGTTTACATGTGTCCTTTTGCAGTCTCCAAATATCCTTTTTGGAAACCTGCCTAGACATACCTTAGAAAGAGGAATGCAAAAGGCAAATTTTTGTGATATTGTCATCAAAAGGTATTTGTCCAGCGTTTTTGTTGTGGTTTCAATGTGTTTCTAAGCCCACTAGACACAGCCATGAGCACCTGTATCCACAAAATACAGAGCATCTTTTCAGTAAAAAAAAAAAAGCTTCTTTTCAATGTCCACTTTGTTTTCGTAATATTTAGAGTAATTCTGGCTTTTAACAAACCTAGGGTTACCTTTCAAAACAGACCAAGATTGTGCCTGTAGTGTGCCAGAAGAGTTCAAGAGTAGTAACCGGTTTCATTGATACCTTTGCTTGCCTCGTTCTTGGGTCCCTCTGTGCATTATATTTAAATACTCCTTCTCCACCAGTAGTGCTAATTTTATCTGTACCAAGTGTGAGCTTAATGCTATGTTGAGGGAGAAGATTGCAGAGCTTGAAACATGCACCTTATATAATATAACGGCTAATGAGGATTTAATTGTCTTTTTCAGTCCCGGCTGCGTCAGTGTGCTATATAGACAAAGGTCATGCTTTTTGGGGCAGGCCTGACCTTTTTAAAATAGATAGCATTCAACCCACACGGGAGGGCGCTGTTCTTATATCTAGAAATGTGGCCTATAGTTCAAAACATTCAAAACCTTGACTCACCAGGGCTGAGGCCAGGCAGCAGATTCTCTGTCCAACGCAGATCAATGCTTCTTCCCTTGAATCGCCACTTATGTTAAATTCCATTGAGACACTATCCATTCCCGATTTTCTGATCCAAAATTTCTTAATCATTGCGGAAATCATGTGTTGCTATTCTGCTCACGCCACGTGACAGAAAACGGGTTTATTAGCTTATTTGTCCCTATCAAAATGTCATATTCCGTCATAGCAACTACATAACACAAAGAAAGCCCAAATCATTTTCCTTTACAGTAGTGAAAAATGCTGCTATCTGAATAGAAAAATAAACTAGTGTCATTTCTTGTCAACTTTCCAATATCAATATCTCTAAGTAAATATGCAATACATATACAATGTTACTGCTGACTTTAAACATAGAGATGCCCTTTTCAAGATGTGGTGGTCATTCATGGTTTTGGACAATCTGATTTAGAATAACAACTTCATTTCTACAGCATGTCAAATCATCTGAAGGAGTCGCGCGTAACACCACACTTCCTGTTATTCTGTGGTGGGACGTTTCATTGTTTTACAATTTCAGTGAAATGTAACTCATCCTGTAGAATACTTTATCTAGCTTCAAATGATGTATCACATGTCGCATTTGTGCTTCTATTGTAGAATCTGGAGGCAAGTGTATATATGAACTCAGGTTTTCTATGAGTCTGCATAAAAGACTGGCTGCTCGTAGGACATGCACAACATATAACATCGTCATTGTTATATAATGACTTCTATGCATCAAAATATTGATTTCTGAGAACGTCTTGGCATGGCTAAGGCATATTCTTAGAGAAAGCTACGGATTTGTATATGACACGAACTGTAAATATTTACTAGTTTTTCGCTAACATTAATGTTTGCACTATTTTAATTATATAGCTAGCTTGCTAGCCAAGTTAGCTACATATTTTTTTTCCACTTTGCTTTCTATTTACATACATGTAACTTACCGTATTTGTTTGGAGGATTCATATAACGTTAGCTAACATGCTCTACAGCTTAGCTAGTGTTTCAACTTAGGGACGCTGGCGTTTTCACTATTTTACAGTAATTTTCTTTTCTCCTTGCACTGTTAATTTTACTGTTAATTTTGTATGCCTTCTAAAGTGCCTTCTCCGCCATAGAAAGTGGTAACAGCACATTGTCTTCTTACAGGTTGATGTTATAGTGCCTTTCTTTTTTGTTAATACTTATTGTGATGAGTAACTGTGCTTGCTAACGGGGCTGTGGTGGAAAAATGTCTAATAGAAATGCTTTATACTGGACAAAGTACATTTACTTCTACTTTGGACACTTGGATTTTTTAAGACCATATGCTGAAATATAGTAAATATAGTAATGTTGTGTCTAGGAAACGACAGAGTTCACATCTCCAATTTATCGAAAAACATCTTCACGAGGGAGAAGACACCACGGCAGCAAGCTCTTCAGGAAAATCTGACTTTATTTAGCACAAGTGCATAAAGCCGGACCAAAAACATGGACCTGGAATGTAATTTTTACACCCATTTTATACACCCTCCAACTCCTCCTACAACCTCCTTGTAGCAAATCACCCCCACTGTTCTTATCTTAACTCCTCCCACAGCTCCTCCCCCCAACAGGTGCAAACATCATTGTGGCAAATCGCCCAAAGTCCTCATGCTCTGCCAACTGTGTACAAAGTTCAGTCATGCTCTGCCAAATCTCTATAAAGTTCAGGGCGCCCCCGCCCTCGCGAACTGCCCTCTAACACACACGCCATGGTTTTTTCTAAACATACACGTCACTCTGTTTTTTCCACATATGGGTGGAACCCTTCTACCATGAACTTATGAGCAGTAAATCATTGAAAATATACAGGCATACTAAACATTTGATTAATATACTCTTCTAAGTGAGTAAATGTACGTTGCATTCTTTGCTCTCTTTTCAACAGTTTTCACTGTGGTTTCTTGCATTTTCATAAGCTCAGCTATAATTAATGTTCTAGGTTCATTTGATTTGATAACAAGCAGCGTACATGTGATATATTGATTATAATGAGATGGGTGCGTGGGGGGTTTGGACCCAAAATGCACGACTCAGAAACAATGATGTAATAAAGTCCTGTTAGGGCTTTATTCGGGGAATATCCAGAGAGCGTGGTCAAAAAACAAGCAATGTTCATACACAAAAATATCCAGCCAGAAAACCAAAGTGCAGTACCGAAGGAGAAGGCAGTCTCGTCGTTGGTACACCATGCGGGAAGTCCGGTAGCCAGGAAAGCTGTCAGCGGGGCAGGGTCGATGATAGCGCAAGAGTCAAGACCGAAGTCTGCTCCGCGGGGCAAAAGCACAAAAACAGCAGGCAAAGTCGTGGTACAGGCAGGCAATGGTCAACAAAACAGAAGTCAATAAACAATGGTCAAAAAAACAGGCTTGGATCGTAATGGGTAGAAAATGGCTTGGTTTAACCTGACAAACATGAAACATATAGATACACTTCTAGCATAAATCATCGAGAATTCTGGAGGAACCAGCCTGCTCATCAAGCTGGAGTCTGATTTTGACTTGTGATTGTTTATCATGCTTTTAGGAGGGAGATCTTTTGTTCTGTGAATTTTCCCCTACAGTAATTCCAACTTTGAAATGATGTAGAAGTGAGTTTCATGAACCAAAACAACAAAAACGTTGCACTACACAAACTACTACAGTTTTGCATTCTGTTTTTGTTAAGTTAACACCAAGGCTGTGCTGGGGTTAACAATGAAGAGACGGAGAGCCATGTATACAATGCCTGAACATTTACTCTAGACTCAACACTCCTGTGTACCCCCAATAGGGTCTGTGTTACAACAATAGCATAGCTCAGCTATAATCCCCTTTTACAGAACAGTTATGCAGGTCATCTCTATTTAATCTTGATCTGGTTAAACTTAACATTCATTAAAAACTGTGCGTGAACAATTTTACAAGGGACACTTTTGGCTGAGCTGTATAAGCCTGCCGGTTCATATCAGCACCACTAACTGCTTTGCCATCAAATTTCAAATTTCAGTTTTGGTACTAATAATAGTCTGCAAGGGAGTTTTTTCTAATTAATATAAATGAGATTGCTGCTTGCAAACAATACACATAAAATATATATTTTTAACAGTGGTTAGCAACAGCAATGCAATGAGCCACAGGATTTGTAAAGAAAGGAAATATTCACTGCGAGTATTACCCTTAAAACAGCTGATTGTGGTGTGCTTCGAATGACAACACAAGCGGTAGATGTTGACCATGCTGAAAGAAGCACAGAACAAACAAAGCACAAAGTATAAACAGATCAGACACCTTTGCCAACCCGGTAAGTACATTGCACCAGTTTACCACTTCTTATACTTTGTTACACAAGCAGTAGTATAAAATAAGCCTAAGACATAATAAAACTTGAAATACCATTCTCCAGGAAGTCATCTTTTCTTCCAGCTGATCCCAACCCTGCCAGCTTATCCAATTCTAATGAACATTACATTGTCATGAGCACGGACCCCGTGCCGAGCTCAGACCTCACGTTTGGACGAGCAGTACCCCACGAGGAGGTGTCTCGGAGACAAACTCTCTTTTCCTTTAAGTACTTTCGAACGTCCTGGAGAACTGGTAAGTTCTACTGAACTTCCAGCCCAGTCTCGAAGTGAAGTGGTGTGACGCAACACTGTTATATGATCTCCTGTATTCACTGTAGTTTTTCTAGTTGACTCAATTCCACTCAATTATAATTATGATTAAGCATATTTTATTGTAGTCAAGTAAATAGAATTATACAGTTCACAGGTTAAATATGATCTTTCAGTTTGCTAGTCACATACATTGCTTTATATTCTTTCAACCATATACCGGTGCCTTTACGTGATTCACATAAGGTTCATATAACCCCTTTGTTTTCTAATTCACCTTTCCACCAGATGTTAATGTCAAGATACACCCTTCAAATATCCATCCTCTTTGGCCTTTACCTTATCCTATAACTCCCCCTTCAGGGAGATAAAAGCTACTCCTAGAATATTGTGGGCACGAACACCCCTAAACTTTTCTACTTTATTCCTACCTTATATAGTATCTTACTGAAAAATAAAAGACATAAAAATGAAAGGAAACTTATAACTTTAAATCACCTAACAATGCTACCTTCTACCTTATAAGCAATATAAAATATAATTACCACCCATGCCCTAAATATAGCCATCTCGTTTTCCGCGGGATTTGATCCCTCCTCCTTGCTGTTGATGAGCTCTTTGAACAGCTGCATTGGTTTGGGAATCTGGGGCAGGATAAGGACCCGGACTTTCAAAAGACGTGACTTTGCTCCAGTCACTGGCTCCAATGCCGCAGATGTCCTTGGAGACAGCCTTCACCTGCACTTCGTACCGCGAGTGCCTGTTGTATGGGATGTGCACTGGTGTGTCCGGTAAACTATACTTCTCCTGCCAGTTAGAGGACCCGCTGCTTCTGTAGCGGTACATGTACTTCCAGCAGTCTTCAAACACGTCGGGGGGGTTGCAGTGCAGCCGCAGCATGTGCCTCTCCTCACTGACACTGAGGTTAGGGGGGGGGGGCTTCAGGTTCTTGCGTGGGTCTAGCAGGAAGGTGTTCTGTAGCGTGGAGGGACCCCGCGTCCCGTCTGTTGGCCGACAGGTGCAGTTCATGGCTCCAAGCATGTCGTAAAAGCACTTAAACTCTTTTACCAGCTTTTCTGTACGATGAGGGATGCGCATGAACACCTCTTCGCTATCAGTCCTGTTGCCACAACTCTTGGGCTGAGTACGTCACTCCATTCTACATATCCAGACATTCCTGGTAATGCGTAGATTACTCCGTACGGGACTCCGGGTCGCCAGCCTGCCCAGCTGTTACTGTAATGTGGTATTGAACGCCACATGTACTGCTGTTCAATTTCTCCGGTGGGCTCCAGGTCAAGTTCACGCAGAAGTCATTGGGGAATTGCAGATACACATCACTAGGCAGAGGGAGCGCGCCACTCCAGCTTGATTATAGTTGTCCTGCGTTGCTCTCTCCTCAACAGCCCGTAGATATCTTGTAAAGCGAAATCCTTTCTTAACGTCTAAAAGCTCACTCCTTATATCCTGAACCTTGTATAGAAGTGTACTTATTTTGGTAAGACATTCATCCAGAAATATCCCCATTATACCGAGTGGGAAAACACTAGCTCTTATGCAACTTATTTAATGAGCCTATTCATCACTGTTATCTGCCTCACTGTCATAGTCTCTCTTAGACTCTCTCCACACTTTGATTTCATACAAGCCAGCAGTAAGTGCCTTCCACCAGCTCAATACATTCTTCAGGTGCTCTTTCTTGTGGCGCCTTAAGGAATCTACAAAGGACATCCAATTAATAGCCGAGTGTAATTCATCACCCAACTCCTCATACTCTTTCATTTCCCGATCGTCCACATTGTTTTTCTCATCTCTTTGCTTTAACCAGGCCTTATGCTCCTCCCCTGTAGGAGCAAGCCCACACTTCTCAACCAAGAATGTTATTATATTTACCGTTTCTTTGAAAGCCAGACCCCCTGGGTCACCAATCACTCGTTCAGTATGTTGAGTCTCCTCCAAGGTCATGCTGGAACACATTCTACGCATGGCCTCAGTCAGACCTCTAGCCTTGCTCTCTAGTACTCTAAATCTAAGTCCTCTGACTTCAGACTTCTCTGCTGACAAGTAGGGCTGCACATTAGCTCTGAACCACATATTTTTCCTCTTACGGGCATTCTTACTACCACCTCAATGGCGTGTGCGAGGGGTTAACAATGCATTCCTGCCTAACCCCTCTTCTGTCAATCTCTCATCAGGCGGGCCTAGGGCCGGGTCCTCGACAACATTACATTAACATCCAATACAGGGTGCAGTAGCCTGTTAACCTTAGCTCCCAACTGCTGCCTCACATGTTGGTGTGCCAGTCTCAAACTTCCCTGATGCTTCTGGACCCAGTCTTCAGGAGCAGCTTCTCCCTTGGCTTCCCAGCCACAGCTAAACATCACATAATACGGGGTTGAGCCTGTCATCTAGTTTACAGTTGTGTTTCAGTTGAGGTAGGTGGTGTGGCCAATACTTCAAAATCATGCATGGTGTGGTGAAACCACTCACATTGACCATTTCCCTGGGGGTGGTAGGGTGTAGTGTAATGAAGAGTAGAACTACACACAGAGTTGCTGGATCAATGTTTCTGCTCTGATCAGAGCGTGCGACTAGGTGGGCCAAACTGATTCAACCAATGCTGCACTAGAGCTTATGTCACAGTGTTAGCCCTTTTGTTCCTAGTGGCAAGAACCTGGGTGCATGTAGAGAACACGTTGGTTAGGACGAGTACATTTTCTTGACCATCACTGGCAGACTCCAACACAGTAAAGTCCAGGGCAAGTCATTGGTACTCAGTATGCCCAAACTTTGGGTTTCACAGCCTTACTGAGTATCTACCTCTTGCACTTTTGGCACCACTGTTCTACATGCTTGGTCATGCCAAAAGCAATGGTCACACACTAACTGGAATGTTTGGTAACCCCCTTTCTGCTCCGGGCTCTGGTCTGGAATTGTAGCTCAAGCACCACGACCTGGAGAGGGCATTTTTATTATCCTTTTCTTTCCTTTTTTGTGTTTCCTTTTTAGACTTTTGACTCCTCAGAACCTTGTACTTTAAATGGGAGCTTCAGTTAATGTTCACATCAACTGTAAGAATGGGGAAAAAATGTGATCTCAGTGGCTGATTGTTGGTGCTGATTTGAGTATTTCTGTAACTGCTGATATCCTGGTATTTTCACACACAACAGTCTCTAGAGTTTACTGAATGGTACGAAAAACAAAAAACATCCGGTGAGCGGCAGTTCTGCGGACAGAAACGCCTTGTTGATGAGAACGGTAAATGGAGAATGGCCAGACTGGTTTGAGCTGACAGAAAGGCTACAGTAACTCAGATAACCACTCTGTACAATTGTGGTGAGCAGAAAAGCATCTCAAAATGCACAACATGTTGAACCTTGAGGCAGATTGTTTGTCCAAAACAATTGAACGAGCTGATTCTAATCAACTCTCTTCTTTCTTTCCCAAGAATCACCTGCTAGACCACCTGGCTTCAGACCTGGCCACTCGACAGAGGCCGCACTCCTCTCCGTCAGTGAATTACTCCATACCACGCAAGCAGCTTCCCTCTCTGCTGCCTTTGACACTGTGGATCACTCCATGCTCCTGTCCTCACTGTCAGCAACAGGGATCTGTGGCACAGCCCTGAACTGGATTTAGTCCTACCTCTCTGGTCGCTCCTTCCAGGTTGCCTGGGCTGGCACAGTATCGACACCTTGGCCCCTAGCCACAGGAGTTCCCCAGGACTCTGTCCTTGGCCCGCTTCTTTTCTCTCTTTACACTAGATCCCTTAGTCCCGTTATTATAGCTCTTGGTCTGTCCTACCACTTCTATGCTGATGATGAACTATTTTTCTCATTCCCACCATCTGACACACAGGTTTCAGCCCGTATCTCTGCTTGCCTGAGTGACATCCAGAGCTGGATGGACAACCACTATCTAAAGCACAACCCAGGTAAGACTGAAATGATCTTCATTCCTGTCCAACCTCTCCCCATCTGGATCTTTCCATTTCCCTAGGGGATACCTCAGTAACACCATCACCCTGTGCAATGAACCTTGGCAGGGTGATGGACAACACACTGTCCCTCTCCGAGAACATTGTGGCAGTGATCCGGTCTTGCAGATTCCTCCTATACAACTTCCGGAGAATCTGCCCCTTTCTCACCCCTTACTCGACTAGCTCCTGGTCCAAGCGATTGTTTTGACCTGCCTGGACTACTGCAACTCTCTCCTGGCTGGCCTTCCTGCATCTGCCATCAGACCCCTCCAATTCATCCAGAATGCAGCAGCTGGTCTGGTCTTCAACCTCATGTCACTCCCCTGCTTACATTGGTGCTAGCTTTCCAAGCAGTTAAGGGATCAGCCCCAGCGTACATGATCAGACCCTACACACCTGCCAGACCTCTTTGTTTGGCCACCACAGGACGCCTGGCATATCCCCCTCTCCGAACTTCCACCTCCCGCTCAAGTCTACTGTCTGTTCTGGCTCCACAGTGGTGGAAAGAATGTGGAGCTCAGAACAGCAGAATCACTTACTACCTTCAAGCGCAGACTGAAGACACACCTCTTCAAGCTGCACCTCTCCCCACCCCCTCCTACCTCCCAGTAAACCTCAAAGGTACAATAGGTAATTTTGGACTTCTAACAGTCAAGAGAGGAATAGCAGCAACAAACACCTTCAAACTACAACACTGTTTATCCCTCCCCCTTCTCTGTAAACATGCTGACATTGAAACACCATTAGCTGTGGCAATTAACATCAAATTTCAACCAATGAGCTTGAAATATTGTACAGTTGTGTCGGGCTGTCAACTGTATATTTTGAAACCGGAATTTCTGGACTATAAACACAGGTAGAGGCTGAGTCAACATGTCATTGGGCCTTTTTCAATGATAGGAATGGTCTTGTAACTGTTTTAACACAAAAAGCTTACCTATTGTACCTTTAACTGTTGTTGCAATCTTGTTATTATGCTAGGATGATACCTTTGCTAGTTTTTTTTGACTAGGTAAGCTGTTTATTATTCAATATATTTGCGTGGTTCGGTATTTAAAAAAAATGGCATTAATGTAATGTTATGTAATAATGGTTGGGCTACAACAGCACAAGACCATGTCGGGTTCCACTTCTGTCACCCAAGAGCAGAAAGCTGAGGCTCCAGTGGGCACAGGCTCACCAAAACTGGACAGTTGAAGACTAGAAAACGTAGCCTGGACCAATGGATCTTGTTTTCTGCTGAGGCATATAAATGGTAGGGACAGAATTTTGCGGCAACAGCATGAATCCATGGACCCAATCTGCTTGTTTCAACCATCTAGGCTGATGGTGGTGGTGTAATGTTTTCTTGGCACACTTTGGGCCCATTAATACCAATCAATCATCACTTGAATGCCACAGCCTATCCCTTCATGGCCACAATGTACCCATCTTCTAATGGCTACTTCCAACATGATAATGCACCATGTCACAAAACAAAAGTCATCTCAAACTAGTTTCATGAACATGACAATGAGTTCAGTGTTCTTCAGTGGACTTCCCAGTCACAAGATCTGAATCCAATAGAACACCTTTGGGATGTGGTAGAACAGGAGATTCACAGCATGAATGTGCAGATGACAAATCTGCAGTTAATTGTGTGATGCAATCATGTCAACGTGGAACAGAATGGAATGTTTTCAACATCTATAGGAATCCATGGCATGAAGAATTGAGGTTTTTAGAGCAAAGGGAGGCCCCACCCAGTATTCGTATATTGTTCCTAATAAAGTGCTAAATGAGTGTATTTGTGAGTGGATATATAAAACACATTTTGATATGTCTCTTGTTTCGGGATCATGTTACACGCATTTTTGAATAATATTGAGACTAATCTCTCTCCGTATTACCCATACAATTTGCTTTTTAACAGTACTTGGTCAGTAGAACAATGAAAACTAAAGCATTTGATTATGGTCAACAGCACCGAAAATGTATTTTGCAAAATCTATAAACAGCAAAAGTTCCACTATAGGATTGATTTATATCTTTAAAAAATATATACGAGATGTAAGTGCTAACGAGGTCTGCAATGAAAGATATAGCTTATAACCTCACATTTGCCACCTGGCAAACCCGAAACCACTACTGCTGGAGGCTAGCAATTCTTTTCTCCCGACCGGCAAAATTCATACTGCAGAAGCAAACCGCTAAATGAAACACAAATCCACTGTATACAGGTGAAGTAAATATGGTGACTTGCAAAGTAAACTTGAAGGCCTCTTGGCTGTAACATGATCTCCAAAACAAGACATACATTTTTTGTATTTTTAAAATGAGAACCCATTTTGTCAAGCAGACAAATAACCTGTTTCAACCTTTTCACATTCGCCACGTGTTCCCCCTCTGACGAATGTTCAACTGAAATATGCCATGAGGTGATTAACAAACCTATCTTAGAATTCCCTGCATGGACAATCAGGACAACTGAAACCACACCACAAAACTGAATACTTCCCCAGTTAATTACACACAATAGTGAATGTTGAAATTGGTCATTAAGATAATTATATTCCTCATGTTCTGTAAAACTCATCAATGTCAGGTTCCAACAGCTTGCTCTTTGATGGGGCTCATTTAAGTGCTGGCTGACATCCATCTTATCGGTTTTCTTCCCAATCAAGAAGTAATGAAGGCAATTACAGATATCCACATTAACATGGAGAGATGGTTGGTTCAAATTAGTAAAATGTGCACTTTCAAGAAACCATAATATTTTTGTCATAGTTTCCCCATTCATCCATGTGTCAGGGCTTTAGAATTGTTGTCACCTTTGATAAATGTGCGAAAGAAATACTGTGAACTAAAAAAGTAATAATTATTGACATAATAATAATTTATTTTTTAAACGTGTAAAATTGTGTGCTTTTTAATGATTCAATGGAATAAACCAGTCTTAGATTTTTCAAATACATTTTTATTTATTTATTTTTTTAAACTAGGTTTCACAATAACACCCCTGGGAAAGATAACAGTCTTTTCCTATAATTTGTGATTATAGAACACATTTGGAGGTTAGAGAACACATTTGGATGGATTTTTGACCATTCCTCCAAGCAGAATTGTTGAGAATCATTGATATCTTTGGGTTTGTGCTTATGAACCCTCCTCTTCAGTTTAGACCACAGGTTAAAGTGTGGAGACAGGGATGGCCATTGTAGAACATAGATGTTATTTTCACTTATACATCAAAATCCACACAGAAATGGTTGTTTGGAGTCTCATTTATCAAACATGAGCCGAACAAACTTCACCGTAAATCCATCGGAAATGCATTTCCACAAATAACGTGGGAATTCTTTGGATGTCAGTTTTTTGTAGGAGCCGAACAAACTTCACGAGTGGTCTCAGCTGTTGTTATTTAAATATGTTAAGTATGTACTGGTGTTCACGATGATGTCTATCTTAACAGATGCTCCAGGACCAGTATGATTCTTCATATTTAACAAATAAAGACCACCCACCATATTTAAAAATGCATGGCATCTAATCCTACATCAGTTTCACCCTTCTTCCTTCCGTTGGAATTACAGGGTACTGCATGTGGTGAAATTTATGTTGGAATAGATCCCATGCATTTTTAAATATGGCAGGTCTTTATTTTTTTCATTTGTTCATTCATTATCCTAACCCACTTATCCTGAACAGGGTCGCAGGGGGGCTGGAGCCTATCCCAGCATGCATTGGACGAAAGGCAGGAATACACCCTGGACAGGTCGCCAGTCCATCGCAGGGCACACACACCATTCACTCACACACTCATACACTCATACCTATGGGCAATTTAGACTCTCCAATCATCCTAACCTGCATGTCTTTGGACTGTGGGAGGAAACCGGAGTACCCGGAGGAAACCCACGCAAACACGGGGAGAACATGCAAACTCCACACAGAGAGGCCCCGGCCGACCGGGATTCAAACCCAGGACCTCCTTGCTGTGAGGCGGCAGTGCTACCCACTGCACCATCCGTGCCGCCCTTTATTTTTTTTCAATTCAAAAAATTCTATAGGTCCTGGTTTAAGCGGGTGGTTTTAATGTTATGGCTGATCGGTGTATGTTTTTTGCTTGTTTTACTTCCATTAACAGAATTTCAATCTCCGTTTCAGAGAAGCTTGTTTCTTTTTTCAACTATCTCTTTAAAAAGCTGAAATTCCATATATGGGGCGTCAATTCACGCTAATCAGAAATTTTGTGCACGCACCTTTGTATTTCAATTACTTTATCAAGATACACGCGTGGATACAAAAAAAAGCTGTCTCGTCTTTCATGAATCTGGCGAAAGTTGTTAGTTTGTTTCCTATCACACATAGATTTGCACACAAATTTATGAAAATATTGATAAATGAGGCCCATTGTCCAGCAGGACAATCTACCAATGACCAAATCATAGCTTCTGAGCAGAGACAACCTGATTTCCTGCCAGAATTTCCAGATATTATAGTTCCCAGTAAATACACTGCTCAAAAGAATTATCATCACAGTGTCAAGTCAGTTAAACTTCAGGGATATCAATCTGTCCATTTAGGAAGCACAAGTGATTGTGTATCAATTTCACCTGCTTTGGTGCAAATGAAAGTGACAACAGGTGCAATGGTGATGCAAAAGCTAGCCAACCCCAAAAAAAGGTCATGATTTTGCATTTGGTGGCCACAGACAATTGCTCTATCCTTATCCTTCCTGACTGATTCTTCTCTAGTTCTGCTAGTGTCCTTGTCACTACTGGTAGCATGAGGCGGTACCTGCAGCCCAATCAGGTTGTACAGGTAGTCCACATCCATACGTGCGGTCACAAGAAGGTTTGCAGTGTCTCCCAGCACAAGAGTCTCAAGAGCATGGAGGAGATACCAGGAGACCGGCCGTTACACAAAGAGGGCTGGACAGGGCCGTAGAAGGGCATCAACCCTGCAGCAGGACCGGTATCTGCTCCTTTGTGTGAGAATGTACAGGAGGAGCACTGCCAGAGCCCTACAAAAAGCAGGCTACTGCTGTGCATGTTTCTAACCAAACTGTCAGAAACAGACTCCATGAGGGTGGCAGGAGGGCCTGACATCCTAGTGGGACCTGTGCTCACAGCCCAGCACCGTGCAGCTTGATTGGCATTTGCGAGAGACCACCAGAATTGGCAGGTCCACCATTGGCACCCTGTTCTCTTCACAGATGAGAGCAGGTTCACACTGGCCACATGTGACAGGCGTGAAAGAGTGGTAAACGTTATGCTGCTTGTACCATCATCCAGCATGACCGGGTTTGGCGGTGGGTTAGTGATGGTCTGGGGAGTTCCTCCTGGTGCAGGACAATGCCTGACCTCATGAGGCTAGAGTGTGTAGGCAGTTCCTGGATGAGGAAGGCATCGATGCCATTGACTGGCCCTGACGTTCCCATGATAAATCCAAATGAGCACCTATGGGACATCATGTATCGGTGCAACCGATGTCACCAAGTACCTCCACAGACTGTCCAGGAGCTCACTGATGCCCTGATCCAAGTCTGGGAGGAGATCCCCCAGGACACCGTCCGCTGACTCATCTGGAGCATACGCAGACGTTGTTGGGAGTGCGTACTGGCACGTGGAGGCCATACACACTACCGAGTCACATTATGAGTTGCAGTGATAAAATTCACACAAATTGGATCAGCCTGTGATTTCTATTTTTTACTTAGATTTTCGGTGTGATTTTGAATCCAGTCCTCAGTGGGTTGATGATTTTGGTTTCATTTAACCATTGTTACGTAATTTTGTTCTCAACAACTTATGCAATGTACATCAGTCAAGATTTTCAACAAGCAGTGTAGTTCCCCTGAACCACAGGCAGCAAAACATCTCCAAAATGTATGCATTCCTCTTTTGCCGCCAAACATTTTGCTGTGTATGGCTAAAATGTTCAATTTTGGTCTCATCTGACCATAGCACTCTCTTCCAGTCTTAATTCCAATGATGTTTGGCAAACTCCAGATATTTGAATTGGTTTATTGTGCTGTCTTTGTGCCACCCTTCCAACGAGTTTGTTTGTGAGGAGGTGCTATTTTATGGTTCTTTTTGAGACTTGGCGAGCCTGCTACTCTTAAACTGTGATCCCTAGGTTCTTTATGTCCTACATAAGTATTCAGACCTTTTGCTGTTGCACTAATTGTGGTCCAGTGCATCCTGTTTGCTTAAATTATTCTTGAGATGTGTCTATAACTTGACTGAAGTCCACCTGTGGGAAATTTTGTTGATTGGACATAGTTTAGAAAGGCACACACATTTGTATCTAAGGCCCTACAATTCATACTGCATGCCAGGACAAAAATCAAGCCATGGTGAGGTATAGATAAGGGCAAGGGTATAAAACCATTTCTAAAGCTTTGAGACTTCCTAGGAGCAAAGTAGTCTCAGTAATAAAAGAAAATTTGGAACTACCAGGACTCTTCGTAGAGTTGGCCGTCCAGCCTAATTGAGCAACTGGGCTACAAGGGCCTTTGTCATGGAGGTGACACTAACAGAGCTTTGGAAGTCCTTTTTTAGAGATAGGAGAACCTGCTGGAAGGTTTGACGCCCATCTTGGCAGCACCCCATCAATCAGGCCTTTATGGTAGAGTGACTAGACGGAAGCCACTCATGAGTAAAAGGCGTATGACAGCCCGCTTGGAGAGTGGCAAACGGCATTTAAAGGACTCTGACAGCAAGGAATTCTCTGGTCTGATCAGACAAGAATTGAACTCTTTGGGCAGAACTCCAAGCATTATGTTTAGTGAACACCTGGCACTGCTCATCACCTGGCTAATACCACTCCCACGATGAAGCATGGTGGTGGTAGCATCATGCTATGAGGTTGCTTCTCAGCCGCAGGGACAGGGAGACTAGTCAGAATTGAGGGAAGGATGAATGCAGCCAAATACAGCGGCCCTTGAAGAAAACCTGTTCCAGAGGGCATGCAACCTCGGACTAGGGTGACCATTCACCTTTCACGACAATGACCCAAAGCATACAGCCAAGACAATGCTGGAGTGGCTTCCATACAAGTCTCTGACTGTCCTTGAGTGGCCCAGCCAAAGCACAGACTTAAACTCCACTGAACATCTGTGGCAGTTCACAGACGTTTCCCATCCAATCTGACTGAGCTTGAGAGAATCTGCCAGGAAGAATGGAATAAACTGCCCAAATCTAGGTGTGCAAGGCTTGTAGAGACTTACCCAAGATGATGCCAAGATGCAATTGCAAGAGTTTCAATACTTATAAATTTGTGATTTAAAGAGATTTAAAACCTTGTTTTCACTTGTCATTGTGGGTTATTGACTGTAGACTGATGGGCAAAATGGCAATAAAGTGTGCAAAAAATGAAGGGGTCTGAATACTTTCTGAAGGCACAGTACTAAACCAGGGGTGCCAATAATTATGGATCCTTGATTTTGGTGAAATCTATTATGCCGTATTTTCTATTATCGAGTGACTGACTCACCTTGTTGAAAAAAGGGGATGTGCAGAATCGGTTCAAATTTGCCAAGGAACACATCGATTGAGAAGAGAAATGGTGCAACATTCTGTGGACGGATGAGAGTAAAATTGTTCTTTTTGGGTCTATCTTGGTTCCAGACAAAAAGGATTGAGGTAATGGAGTGGTCAGCTCAATCCCCTGACCTCAACCCGAGTTGGCGAGTAGGGAGTGATTAAGGATTGTATGTAATGTGGGGCAGTCCCCTCAGCAGCCTGAAATGCCAACACTAGGGCCTTGAAGCGGATGCCTGCACCAATAGGAAGCCAGTGGAGGCCAATGAGGAGTGGGGTGACATGAGCCGACCTGGGCTGACTGGTGATCAGGCGGGCTGCAGCATTCTGGACCAGCTGGAGGGGCTTGATGGTACAAGCTGGGAGACCGGCTAGGAGGGAGTTGCAGTAATCCAGGCGGGAAATGACGAGCGCCTGGACTAGGAGCTGGGTGGCTTTCTCTGTCAGGAGATGACTTGTACTGTAGAATCTCTCCCCACCTTCAAACACAAGCTGAAGACACACCTCTTCAAGCAGCACCTCTCCCCATCCCTCCCTACCTCCCTGTGAACCTTAATTGTTGTCTCTGTGACTTGCTTTGTGTATCGGTATTTTTTAGTTGGCTAGGTAAGCAGTGTTTTGATAGTTAACTTTGGTCACTTTTGCTCTTTGTTTCTTGTTTAAAAAAAAAAAATAATAATAATAATAATAATAATTGGCCCTCGTCCTTATCTTTGTTGTACAGGTAGCAGTTCAAATTGTACTTCCCTCTAGGGTCTTTCAGCGAACTTATCCCTGGTTATGGATATGCACTTTGTTGTACGTCGCTCTGGATAAGAGCGTCTGCCAAATGCCAATAATGTAATGTAAAAGATGACGGATACGGCGCATATTGTAGAGGAAGAACCTGCAGGTTCTGGTAGTGGAGGATACATGTGGAGTGAGGGTGAGGCAGTTATCAAGAGTCACCCCAAGATTCTTGGCCGTATGGGAGGAGGATACTACAAAGTCCTCAACAATCAATGAGAGGTTGATTGTTGGAGAGGACTTAGCAGGGATGTAGAGAAGCTTGGTCTTGGCAAGGTTAAGCTTCAGGTGGTGGGAAGTCATCCAAGCAGAGATATCAGCCAAGCAGGCAGAGATCTGTGTGGTGAGCTGGGTATTGGGGGTGAAGGAAAGAAAGTGTTGAGTGTCATCAGCGTAAGAATGGTAAGAAAAGCCATGGGAAGAGATAACAGAATCAAGAGACATGGTGTATAGAGAGAGGAGGAGAGGACCAAGAACTGAGCCCTGTGGGACTCCAGTTTGTAGGGGGTGTGGGTCAGAGACTGAGCCCCTCCAAGTCACCTGGTAGGAACGACCAGAGAGGTAGGAGGAAAACCATACCAGTGTAGATCCTGTGACACTCATCCCAGTCAGCGATGAGAGCAGAATCTCATGGTTGACTGTATCGAAGGCGGCCGACAGGTCAAGGAAGATGAGGGACAGAGGAGACGGAATTTGGCTTTAGCAGAGTGGAGTGCCTCAGTGACCGTGAGCAGGGCGGTCTCAGTGAAGTGGCCACTCTTGAAGCCAGACTGGTTGGGATCATGGAGATTGTTCTGGAGAAGGTAAGTGGACAGTTGGGAGCAGACCGCCCATTCCAGAGTTTTAGATAGAAAGGGAAAAAGAGAGACAGGCCGGTAGTTGTTCAAAGCAGAGGGGTCAAGAGTAGGTTTTTTGAGCAGGGGAGTGACTCTGGCCCTCTTCAGGGAGAAGGGAAAAGAGGGAGGTGTTGATTAGAGAGGAGAGGAAAGGGAGACTGTCATTAGAGATGGATTGTAGAAGGGGAGAGAGCAGAATCACTACAGTGACTAAGCTTAGATAGAAACAGCACGAACAAGTGATATTTAGCTAATCCTGGAGAACAGTAATGCACACAAAGCATTAGCAAATTGCTAATGACTTGATTCAACGCAGATGTGCAGCAGTTATCAAAACCAATGGTTATGCAACTAAATATTAGTTCAGTAATTTAAAATGAAGTTAAATCTTTCAAAATGTCTTCAGTTTGAAGAGAGTTTGAAGAGAAAAATGTCGACACTGACATTAATATTTATTTTCTTTGCTTCCTGTAAAGAAATAACGCAGACTTGATAAAATTTTCTAATGCTTTGATTTGGAATCGAACGTGTAATGTTTCCACTACATTTGAAATATGGAACTAAAAATATTTAAAAATATTTGCACCTTATTCACGTTTTTTAAACGCACTGCTATTTATTTGAACACAACTGTACAACCCTACAACTCTGACCAACAGATCTAATATATTAGACAACAAAACCTAGATGTATGTAAATAAACTGACAAACAAGAAATCACTAACTGTTGCAAATTGTTCTGACAAAGACAAGATACAGCAAGACTTATTTCCTCAAATGATGAAGTTAATCCTAGAATTAGCTGCCTGGCTAGCTTGCCATCTAGCCAAGGAAATACACACCAGCAAGATGCACTTCTAAACAGGGTAAGTTTCGATTTGTAAATGTTAACCAGCGATGCCGTTCAGTTATGAAACGCATAACCGAACGGCATCGCTGGTTAACATTTACAAATCGAAACTTACCCTGTTTAGAAGGCAGCAGCATGACACCAAAAACACTTGCAAAGCTGTAGCAATCTTCCCTTTCTTATTGATGATAGTCTTTACAGTTACCTTTTAGGCTCCACAAAATATTAAAATAGGAAAATAGGAAAGACTTGCAAATCCAGTCCTTACATTCTTCATGTGTGCTTTTGTCTCCTCCTAATTTACTAATCAGGTAATATGTCACCAAGCTGCCATTCAGACCCAAACAGGGTAACACACATTTTTACAGAACATGAACATGTTTTTTCATACTTTTACATAGCTTGTGAACTTAAACAATCACATAAACAGTTACTTAATACCGCATTGTCAATAATACCGCATTGTCACTTAAAAAGTATTTCACAGTGGATTTTTACAGTGGATTATTGTGTGGTCTTTGGCAATTTATATAATGATCTCAATGTAATGACACAAAAAAGAAAACCTAATGTATATCACCCATTACAGTATGGACATTTCAATAAAAAATGTTTTTTCACATTCATTCATAGTAAGCCATATTGTGTGCCACAAGCTAATTACCTAGGGACGACATGGCTCAGGCAGTAACAGCAGTCGTCTGGCAGTTGGAGGGTTGCCAGTTCGATCCCCCGTCTGGGCTGTGTCAAAGTGTCCCTGAGCAAGACACCTAACCCCTAAATGCTCCTGACGAGCTGGTTGGCGCCTTGCATGTCCGCCTTGCATGTCAGCCAATCGCCGTTGGTGTGTGAGTGTATGTATGAATGGGTGAATAAGAAGCATTAATTGTACAGCGCTTTGGATAAAGGCGCTATATAAATGCCAACCATTTACCTGTGTCAGTCAATACTAGTACTAATAAGCCTACAATACTTCTATTAAATATGAACTTGGTTGTGGACTCCCTTATCCAGTGTGAGTAACACAACTTTATGGTTGCATAAAGGTGCATTTTCTTTATATTTTGTTTTAGTTCTCCAAATATATTTCCTTTTGAATGTACATTTTGTATCTTAATTTTAAAATAAATATTGATTCTGATTCCTGATTCTTGGTGACAAAATGCATGTTTACTTTATAGCACAGATTATAAACCCACTGAGTAAGTGTCTAAGGTCTAGTATTTGATAAATAACCTATTTATCTCACCTAGTAATCCTACATGACCCAAACATTGTAGACAGAATGACAAAAAGTTGGAAGCTTTTCATTTTTAATTGACAGTTTTGGTAATGTTAATACTGCAAATAGATTTCTCATACCTAACATTGAATATTCTGTGTTTATTCAACTACAATGTCAAGCAGGCTGTTGATGGATCCTTTCAAAAAGCAAATGTAAAATGTAAAAAGCAAACACTACGTGGGTAGCACTGCCACCTCACAGAAAGGAGGTTGTGGGTTTGAATCTCAGTCGGCCGGGGCCTCTCTGTGTGGAGTTTGCATGTTCTCCCTGTGTTTGCGTGGGTTTCCTCTGGGTACTCCGGGTTTCCTCCCACAGTCCAAAGACATGCAGATTAGGCTGATTGGAGAGTCTAAATTGCCCGTGGGTATGAGTGTGTGAGTGAATGGTATATGTGCCCTGCGATGGACTGGAGACCTGTCCAGAGTGTATTCCTGCCTTTCGCCCAATGTATGCTGGGATAGGCTCCAGCCCTCCTGTGACCCTGTTCAGGATAAGCGGTTAAGATAATGGATGGATGGATGGATGGATGGCATTCACACAGATGTATGAAGAATCCCTATAACTCTCATGTGAGGGATGGTTAATCGTTCATTAAACAACGGAACTGGAAGTAACCAACAATTTGAAGTAACATTACATTCAGTAAACATGGACAATCCTGAGAGATTCAACCCTGTTGAAAAGGATTACATATAACCATATACATATACATATATATCAAAGCACTTTATTATGAAAATTTTTACTTTATTACACCTACTTATTCATGTGATTCATTATCTACTTGTCAAAGCTGGCAGGAAGGTGACAGTAACGCAAATAACCACACATTACAACAGTGGTATGCAGAAGAGCATCTCTGAAGAGATAAGTGGATAGGCTAAAAGTATCTGCATTTTTTATTTTTTATCTGCATTTTGTATCTGAATTTTTTACAATTTTCAAGACCTGTTGCTATCTGAGGAGAGCACAAGGAGAGGGAGAGGTAGGGGAAGGGTCACAGGCGGGGGGAAGTTGAAAACCTTTTTATTTTCAGAATAAAAAGTGTTGCAAAATACACTATTTTACACTATTTTACCAATGATATCATTTAGTTTCCATTTGTCCTTTTGGAGTCTCCAAATGTCCTTTTTGGAAACTGCTTAGACATCATAGCTTAGAAAAACTATTCATTTTTGGCGACATTTGTTCAGTGTTTTGGCTGTGGTTCCATTGTGTTTCTAAGCCACAATAAGCTGTATCAAATATGTCATGGTGGGAGGTAATGACCCTTTGTGACCACCAGAGGGCTGGGGCTCATTGTTTTCACCTGGACTTCATTAGCACCAGGGGAATTCTCCTCCTGAAGAGTATTTAAGGCCAGTGCTGGCAGTCCTTCAATGCTTTTGTGTCCAACTGTTCGCTCTTGCACAAAGCTGGTAAAAGCACAAGGTAGACGCTGTTCCTTTACGAGTCAGGTACTGTGCTGGTGTGTGTGCGCGCCATTACAAAGTAAAATGGTAAGGAAGGCATTCAGTTATTAAGTGTTCTGTACACTGACGCCTTCCTAAAGGGTCTTTGTTTTTCTTCTTTATTTCGGGCTCGTGTGAGCCGGTGGTAGAGGGACGTTGTCCCCGGTAATGTATTTTGGTTTGTATTTCTTCCTGCGCCTCAAGGGTTTTATTTTCGTGTCTAGTATTTTTTCGCTAGGTTGTACTTTTATTTTGATCCCCGGTCTGCGACCGTCAGTGCTCACATTATAAGCACTAATTTTGGTTTGGTGGTTCGCCCTGTTTTTCTAAGGGTCGTTTTATTGTCTAATAGCCGTTTTGGGCTTTATTTGTTTTTTTTATTCAAAATTTCTTTCATGTTATTTTCTGTTCCTCCCCCTGTTCCGGGAGAAGTTCCTGTTTTGTATCTGTGTATCCCTGTTCCCTTTCCTCCCGGGATTTAGAAGGGTTTTACCCTTAGTCACTTCTGGCTCTCCGCCCAGCCCTGACATCACAAAATAGAGAAACTCTTTTCAGTGAGATCATTTTTTCTTCTACTGTTTGAGCTTCTGTAACTTTGATTTAGTAATACTTAGAGTAATTCTGACTCTTAGAGTAATTGGAAAACACACTCCAAAGAGTTACCTCTCAGAAGACACCAGGAGTATGCCTGTCGTCAAAAGGGTTCAAGAATAGTAGGCACTTAACTTTGGGGTGATATTTAAGGGGTTAAAGATTTTTAAAAAAGGACTTTTGCTGTTTATGGGTGGTGCAACATACATTTTTGGTGCCGTTGACCGTAATTGAAGGCTTTTGTTTTCATCGTTCTACTGATCATATCATTAAAAAGCAAATGGTAATGGTATGTTATTATTGCTATTGGTTTAGGCTAGCTACATCATATTAACCAGATCCGGGGATCAGTAAAGGCTAATAACACATTAGCACTTACTTCTTTGAAGTTTTATCACCACTGCTGTGAAGTAAAAAAGGTTTCAAAAAAAAGTTTGAGAGAAATGTATTGGTGAGTGCACACACAGCAGTTTACATTCTAAAGCTCCATTTTGCCCTCCCTAATTAAAGTGACTGCAAAGTGGCTTGACATTTTTTCAATAACCATAAATTATCATAATAATAATAATAATAATAATAAATTTTATTTGTATTGCGCTTTATATATTTTTTTAAAATCTCAAAGTGCTACAGATGAAAAAGCAGAAGTGCTAAAAAAGAAATACAAAACATGAGAAAAAAATAAATAAATTTTAAATCTAGCAGAAGGCTCTAGAAAAAAGGTAGGTTTTTAGACCTCGTTTAAAAGTATCCACAGTCTGTGGTGCCCTTAGGTGGTCGGGGAGAGCATTCCACAAACTGGGAGCGGCCGAGCAGAATGCCCGATCCCCCATTGTGCGGAGCTTGGTCCTGGGGGGTTTGAGGAGGTTGGTGGTTGCAGAGCGGAGGTTACGTGAGGAGGTCTGAGGGGTAAGGAGTTCCTTGAGGTAGCGGGGGGCATTTCCATGTATGCACTGGTGGGTGAGGAGGGAGACCTTGAACTCAATCCTAAGTGAGATGGGGAGCCAGTGAAGCGATTTGAGGATGGGGGTGATGTGATCATATTTGCGCACCCTCATCAGGATCCTAGCAGCGCTGTTTTGGACATACTGTAGTTTCTGGAGGCCGTTACTAGGAATCCCGATGAGGAGTGCATTACAGTAGTCAAGCCTGGAGGAGACAAAGGCGTGGACGAGCTTCTCTGCATCTGTCAGGGTGAGTGTGGGACGGAGTTTGGCAATGTTCCTAAGGTGGTAGAAAGACGTTTTACACAGATGTTTGATGTGAGTCTCGAAGGTGAGGTGAGAGTCCATTCTAACACCCAGGTTAGTGACTGATGTGGAGAGGGGGATGTTCTGGCCAGAGAAGGTGATGCTGGTGATGGTGGATGAGTGGACCTGGTGTGGTGTGCCGACTAGGATGGCTTCAGTCTTGGAGCTGTTCAGCTGTAGGAAGTTGAGCTTCATCCACGCCTCTATCTCCTCCAGGCAGGCGGTTAATGTGGATAATGGCAGGAGTGCAGATGGGATGGGGTCTGTTTTTAGATAGAGCTGTGTGTCATCAGCATAGCAATGGAAAGACATTCCATGTCTGCTGATGACACGGCCAAGGGGGAGCATGTAAAGCGTGAACAGAGTGGGGCCCAGCACTGAACCCTGGGGGACACCACAGGTGACATTGTGGGTGTGGGATTTTGCCTTTCCCAGGGCTACGTGCTCAGTTCTGCCAGTGAGGTATGAAGTGAACCAGTTGTGGACAGTGCCAGAAAGGCCAATGGTGGAGTGCAGACAGTGGAGGAGGACGTTGTGGTCCACAGTGTCGAATGCTGCTGTTAGATTCAGGAGGATGAGGAGGGATGGGGAGCCAGTGTCTGCTGTCATCAGGAGGTCGTTGGTGACCCTGACCAGAGCCGTTTCCGTGCTGTGGCCAGGGCGGAAACCAGACTGAAATGTCTCAAATAGATTGTTATTTTTTAGATGAACTTGAAGTTGAGCGGCAACTGCTTTTTCCAGTACCTTGGATATAAATGGAAGGTTGGAGATGGGCCTGTAGTTGCTGAGAACTTCAGGATCTAAGGTGGGTTTTTTGAGGAGTGGTTTGATGACCGCAGTTTTCAACGCAGGTGGAACATGACCGGCTTGGAGGGAGTGGTTGATGACCTTGGTGATGAGGGGGCTTATGGCGAAGAGGTTGGACTTCACCAGGGCTGTGGGGAAGGGGTCCAGGGTGCAGGTGGACGGCTTCATCGTCCTAATAATGTCCTCAACCTCTCGCTGAGTGAGGTCAAAAAAACAGCAGAGAGGTTGGGCACTTCCAGGCTGTGGGTCAGCAGTCGGGACAGGTAGGACGGCAGAGCTGGAGAGGAGGGAGCGGATGTCATCTACTTTTTTTGTGAAAAAAGTGATGTAGTTGTTGCACCTCTCCTCTGTTGCCTCTGAGTGCGAGAGAGTTGGTGGTTTGAGAAGGTGATTTATGGTAGAAAAAAGTTGCTTGGAGTTGCCAGGGCTATTTTTTATGATGTTGGAATAGAATTTTGACCGTGCATCCCTGAGGGACTTAGCGTAGGCCTTTTGATGTTCTCTGTGTTTATGAAGAGTCAGTCCTGAAGCCTTGAGACGCCGCTCAAGGACACGCCAAGCCGTCTTCATCTTCCGCAGCTCGCAGGTGTACCAGGGGGCTGAGCGCGAGAAGGAGACTGTTCGGGATTTGAGAGGGGCGTGGAGATCCAGGAGACTGCTCAGAGATTGGTTATAGAAGTCCACTGACTCAGTGACTGAGGGGAGCCAGAGGAGAGATATTGGAGGTCCAGGGTCAGGGCGTCTGGGTTGATGTTTTTCAGGCTCCTGAAATGGATTTGCCGCTTGGGCTTGGTGTAAGGGGAGGGTATGTGTCCCCTGGAGTGTGTGGGGACGTCGACATGCTGTTGGAGGTTGAGACAATCCAGTAGTTGAAGGAACTCAGCTGCAGAGTGACAGGAGGGGGTGTCGACATGAATATTTATATCTCCAAGAATTATGATATTAGCAGAGGTTGTACAGAGTGTAGTGAGAAGGTCGTGCATCTCTGGGATGAAAGCTGAGTTGGGTTTGGGAGGCCGGTAGATGAGAAGTATGGTCATAGGGAAGGGGGGCTTACATTTAACTGCAAGACATTCAAATGAAGACTGTGTAAGCAGAGGGATGGGGGACAGCTCCAGTTTCTGTCGGTGTATAACAGCTAGGCCACCACCACGACCAGTGCTGCAGGCTTTCTCCAGATAGCTGTAACCAGGAGGACAGGCTTCATTTAGGGCAGAGTAAACCTCTGGCTGGTGCCATGTTTCTGTAAGGCACATGAAGTCTAGGCCCTTGTCCATGATATGGTCTTGAATGTAGGAGGATTTGTTATTGATGGACTGTGCATTAAAAAGTTCCAGCTTGACCATCAATGAGGAGGTGAATCTCTGTAGGGGTCGTAATACATTAAAATCCACTCCACGCACACTGGAATCCACTCCACGTTGTCTGTCATGCTGGGTATGCAGAGATCTCGCGGTGTTTCCTGTATAAACACCGAGTGCGACAATGGTCTGATGACGCGTCAGGCGTGCGACAGTGGACCAGATAGATGGAATGGTTGGAGCAGAAAGGCTAGGCTGGTGGTAAATAAACTTTCGACGAGAACTTCTATGGATATAACGGGGTCGGCGCAGAATTCCAAGCTCTGCGATAGCCGAGATACACGTTGGAATGGCGCAGGTGTTAAGATTCAGAAGTTGCGAGACGGAGTATCTGAAACTCATGCCGGACGCCAAAAGTGTTAGCCTGGGGCTAGCCGTTTAGCCAAACACAGAGATGGACTGGCTGGAGATTGTCGGGCAGCTGATGTAGCTTCTAGCCGCTTGATGTCTGAGGTCGGCTAGCTGCTCGGTAGCTAGCTAGCTAACTGCAGAGGTAACTTTTAGCGGTCCTGGGCCAAACCGCACCGGGACAGTTGAGGGGCTGCTCCAGGAGTATACCTCGCAGCGCTGGATAAATGGCAAAGTGTCAAATTGGCCGTGGGAGGAAGAACAGCTAGCTAGCTAGCTAGCTAACTGCAAGGCAGCGGTCCTAGGCTCGAAGCCAAACCGCACCAGGACAGCTGAGGGGCTGCCCGGGAATATACCTCGCAGTAGTAGTGCTGGATAGACAGAGGGATGTATTGAAATATCTATACAAAGTAATGTAAATAATTATAACAACACACATTTCAAGTCAGACATAAAATCTATATGGAAAACAATGTTGTATGGGCATGGTCTGGACTGCCTCACCACCCCTCCTTCCTCAACTCCTCCTAAGTTGTTGTACCCACAAGTAAATTATATTTGAGGAGGAGGGAGACTGGGAGAAGTATAAAGTTGGTAGAGGGATTAAGATCAGGAAAATAGCAAAATGCAAACTGCAGACTCAACACACAAAGGCCCCTCATGAATCTCATGAATCTATGGGAGGAGATATGCAATGAAACTAAAATATTTGTTGGCCATTAGGTCAGGGAATTCTTGATGTCATCAAGGACCCTGATCCAACAGCTCAGAGTCTGGTAATAAATTGAACTCCACCCATTTAATCCCCACAAGGAATAGATGGAAATGTTTAGACTGATATAAATTGACATTGCAATGCATTTGCTTTCTCCAATTTTGCTGAAGCTTAATACATACCATAATAACCTCATACAATATAGTCTGAATCGATTCATTGAAGAGTTAAATACATGAACTACTATTTTATACATTATCAAAACAAATGCTAAACATATTATTTCGTAATGATTAACAAATGTGTTGGCTGTTTTTATTCCAATATGATTTGGAATGAACTGTTAGTTGTTAGTTTTTGTTAGTTGTTAATTGTCTCAATCACTGGTTCTACAGTATCAGCTAAATATAGAAGTCTAAAAAACAAGTTTAATAAATACCTAATAAAGTGTTTGGTGATTGTACATATATAATTATTTTTGTATTCATATATTTTGGTTATTTCATACAAAAAAAGAGGAAGTGAGCAAGTTTCACAGTGTGCATTAAACCTTTTTCCAGAATGCCTCTGCAGTGATTCATAGTGACACAAACTCATCTTTTCACCATAAGCTGTTTACTGTGGAGGAGGATAGGCCCTGGCACCGTGTGTCCATGAATATGGGAGGGGCAGGAATAATAGCAGCTGTCAGACCTGTACCTACATGGGCAGCTCTTATAAAGTGTACAGAAGACATACAGTTTAAATAAACTTGCCGTCCACATTATTACATTTTCTATATTTTAAAAAGACAAAGATATTTACAATGAGCAGGGAGAGAAGCGTTATTTCATAAATATCTTTATATTATACCCCATAGGATTAGTACCTCAATTCTTATAAGAATTACATTTAACATTTTTTCATTTTCCTATTCAAACGAAGACAATAAGGTTCATGATATATCATATAGATTTTTCTAAATAAACATTCAGTGGAAAACAAGTTATAAAAAGTGCTCTAACCCTGAAGAAATTGCAAACAACATAATCATGAATCATCCATGAGTCCTGGGATATGGAAAATACAATAGACAGACGTAACCCTTTCTCTTAACAATCTCAAATACATATTTCCTGTTCTGTAAATACATTTCCCATACAATGCCATGAAATCCACAATGAATGCTCACTGAACTGGCTCTGCATAGTGCCAATGGACACTGTGTGTCCAGGTCCACAATGTCAGCCATTTCTTTCAGCCTGTTGCACTTTCTGTTCAAAAACCAGTGGGGGAAATTTAACCTGTGTGCTAAACCCTGATGGTTTGCAAAGCTCGACACTGGGCATGTCCAAAGAGACACGCACACCAGCACAATAGTACAGGGTGCAGAGTAAAAAACTGTGAAACAATGAGACGTTTTCACACTTGTTGTAATGCTCCAAAAATGCGCTGTAACAGAGTGGACATAGGTCACACATAGTGGACCCATCCTTCCCAGTGCATAAAACTTCATATTTCCTAATTTGGTGTGTGTGTACAGTACTGTGCAAGTAATCTTTATCAGTCATTGGATGTTATTCTTTGTATTTATCCATCAGCATATTGCAGTTGGACATTAAATTCATGTAGCAGTTTAATATTGAAACATGTTCTTGGTGTGAAATACACTGAATGATTCAACGTACAAGATCAAACATGGATAATTGTAGTATTTTTATATTTTAATATTTGCCCCTGAAAGTTTAACTGCAGATTACTCTGCATCATTACTGAATGCATTAGCTTATCCTTGACACGAGAAAAGTAGTTTTGTCTAACTGCGTCAGAGCTCTTCTGATGCAGCAGTGACACAGAGCAAAATGTGCTCAACATTATGTAAATTAGGCAAATTAAGTATTCACTCTGATTTACTAAACCATGCATTAATTGCAACTCCCTCCTTTATGTGAGAATTAATGGAACTCCCATCACTCAGATGGACATCCTCCTTAGCTCCTCACCAGTCAATGGCACTCCCCTGACCCTCCTGGGTGACTTCAACCCAGTCTACCTTTCTCTCCCTCCTTTCTTCTTTTGACCTTACCCTCACACTTTCCCCTCCCACCCACAAAGCAGGCAACCTTCTTGACCTGATCTTCACAAGGAGCTGCACAACAACCAACCTCTCTGTAACACCACTCTATATATCTGACCACTCCTTGATCTCTTTTTCTCTTCCACTCTCCTCTAACACCCATCCATCTCTCCCACCATCCACTGTCACCTGTCGGCGGAACCTACGCCACCTGTCTACCTCCGCCCTCTCGTCTACAATCCTTTCCTCCCTACCATCTGCAGAGTCTTTCTCTCGACTGTCTCCCGACGATGCTGCTACAACCCTCATGTCCTCCTTCTCATCTTCCTTTGACTCTCTGTGTCCCCTCACCACCAAATTAGCCACCACCACTACGAGCCGTCCGAATCAAACCGCGGAGAGAAAATGGAAAAGGTCCTGTTTCCCCAGTGATATAGCTTCCGCAAACTGTTTCCTTACCTTCTCCTCTCTTCTGGTGACTTTGTCTCCTTCTTTGAAAAGAAGGTTGATGCCATTCGCAAATTCCTTCTTCCAAATACCCAGGTCACCACACAGATCTCTGCCTGCTTGGCTGATATCTCTGCGTGGATGACTTCCCACCACCTGAAGCTTAACCTGGCCAAGACTGAGCGTCTCTACATCCCTGCTAAGTCCTCTCCGACCTCTCACTGACTGTTGAGGACTTTGTAGTTTCCTCCTCCCATACGGTAAAGAATCTTGGGGTGACTCTTGATAACAGCCTCACCCTGGCTCCATAAGTATCCTCCACGGCCAGAACCTGCAGGTTCGTCCGCTACAATATACGCCGTATCCGTCATCTCCTGATGGAGAAAGCCACCCAGCTTATAGTCCAGGTGTTTCTGACAGTTTGGTCAGAAACAGGCACACCAGTAGCCTGCTGGAGGTCATTTTGTAGGGCTCTGGCAGTGCTCCTCCTGTTCCTTCTCACACAAAGGAGCAGATACCGGTCCTGCTGCTGGGTTGATGCCCTTCTACGGCCCTGTCCAGCCCTCTTTGTGTAACGGCCAGTCTCCTGGTATCTCCTCCATGCTCTTGAGACTCTTGTGCTGGGAGACACAGCAAACCTTCTTGCGACCGCACGTATGGATGTGGACTACCTGTACAACCTGATTGGGCTGCAGGTACCGCCTCATGCTTCCAGGACACTAGCAGAACACAAAACTAGAGAAGAATCAGTCAGGAAGGATAAGGAGAGAGCAATTGTCTGTGGCCACCACAGGCAAAACCATTACCTTTTTGGGGGTTGTCTGGCTTTTGCATCTCCATTGCACCTGTTGTCACTTTCATTTGCACCAAAGCTGGTGAAATTGATTCACAATCACTTGTCTTCCTAAATGGACAGACTGATATCCTTGAAGTGTAACTGAATTGCTGTTACACTGTGATGATTAAAATGGAATGCATACAAAGAGAAACACCTCATACCTACTCAAATATTCAATTCAATTTTTCAATTCAATTTTATTTGTATAGGGCCTATATATTTTACAAAGGGCCTTTGTCGCAAAGCAGCTTTACAGAGAAACCAGGCCCCAAGAGTATGTTGGGCAACAGTGGTAAGGAAAAACTCCCTGGAAACAGGAAGAAACCTTGAGCAGAACCTGACTCAGTAGGGAACCCATCTGCCGCTGGTTGACACCGGTTTGTAGAAAGAATGGTTTTAAACAGAAAACTAGATTAAATAAAAGTACATAAATGTCCAATTATAAACTTGAAGCAGAGATGAGGTTGAGGGATGGCAGGAACACAAACAGCACTGTCAGGCAAGGGGACAGCCTTGGTGATACAGCTGAATCAGCAGTGGCAGGAGGGAGTTGTACGGCTGGTCTTGGGCTGGAGCTCTGGGCCAGGAGGGGGTGCGCAGGAAAAGTTGGGCTAGTGCTCCGGGCAGGTGACCAGAGTGGGGAGAAGAGGATGTAACAAGTAACAAATATGGAAGTGAGTTATTGATGTTTTGCTGCCATTGGTCCAGGGGCACTATTTAAGATCAGTGGCACAATGAATTCAACAAGTACCAGGTAATCTTGGCAGAAAATCTGGTTGCCTCTGCTAGGAAGCTGAGAGACTTGGTATATATTTAAGGTAGAGTAAGGTAGAGTAGGTAAGGTCTAAGGTAGATTGCCCAGCAGGACTCCAAACATACATCAAAATCGCCACAGAAATTGTTCAGTAAAAACAATATGCTCAACAAAGGCCATCTCAGTCTCCAATCCCATGGGATATCTGTGGTCTGAATTGAAGAGGGAAGAGGCATCCCGAGGATATCAATAATTCAGAAATGTTCTGCATGGAGGAATGGTCAAAAATCCCTCCAAATTATAGGAAAAGGCTGATGGCTGTCATCTTTGCCTGGAGTATTAGCACAAAGTATTAAACCAGGTGTGCCAATAATTGTGAAATTTATTTTTCTTGTGGTAACTCCATACATATTTCTCAGTGCTTTGTAATCTGGACATGTAAGCACACCATATTTATGTTTTATCGGTATTTCCCAATGCAAAACTGCAAATTAGGGTGTTTAATTTATTCAACTGCGTAATTATTAAATCAGTCGATAATGTGTTGGTATCTGCAACCGCAAACAAGTCACAAAAGTGCAAATGTTTTTGCATTGTGTTCCCTTAGTAAATCTGGCCTTGAGTCTTGCTTTGATTTGGGCATTTTCTTATCAAGCTTTTACTGAAATTGTTTTATCACTGGCCGTCACTATCACACCTGTCAAAATGGTTCCAAAACGCTTCCAAAATTGTCTGAGGCCATGAAAATAAAATGGGCTCTTTCCCTCTCTAAGAATTATGGATGGCAATGCATTTTCTTTGGACAGGTTACTCCATCAGAGATTGGTTCCACTTGCCATTTCTGCCTCAACAGGTGCATTAGCCCAATCCTCCTCTTGTTATATAGGACACAGGAGAGGTGATCAATCAATGTGCCCAGCCATTCAGTCTTTCTACTACCGAATAAAAACTGACTGTGATTGATGTACAGATTAAATAAAAACAAAACAAGAGTAATAGTAGCAGCCACAAGAATACAAAGCTCAAGTCAACATAGTTTTATTCTGAATTTACAGTGAATTGCATGAGAGGGAGATGACAGAAGAAGCACAGCGTGTGAAGGGCATGTCACAAGGTCATGTGAGTCAAACAATATCCCAGAGGTCTGTGCATAAAAATACAAGCTGTGTCAACTGTGGCCTAGAAGTCCCATGGTGTAGTGCATGACTGACTGAACAATGTTAAATTGCTAAGTTAAGTGTACTGGCGTTTGCCCAGGGTTGGTGAGTGGGGGGGGGGGGGCTATTTGGCACCATACACCTGTGACCCACACCCAGCCACTGCACAGGGGTGGATTTCTGGCTGCTTATATAATCGATTGGCTGCAGGAGAGCCCTGTGTGGGACTGTTTTTTAAATATTTTAATCAATGATTCACCCTGTTTACGGTCCTGAATATTTTTCTACTTACCATTTCTACTTACTAACTATATCAGTTTGCTTTGCTTTCAATTGGAAATTGTACTGCTGTCCATTGTATAGAAGAATAATGAAAGATGTCAGTAGGCTACAAAAACCCACTTTCAAACAGAAACTAATACAAAACAATTTAATTTGTGATATTATTTCTACTAAACCAACATAAGTGAGTCATCACTGTTGTCATGGCCTATGTTAATAGATTTTTGTGGCCTTTTAGACAAAAAGTTGGCTGTAATGTCTGCCACTTCCCCCCTCCAGTACATGACCACATGCCACCCCCTTGGCAACTGAAAGTCCCTGCATTTAGTGTTTTATACATTGAGCACAGAAAACAGGGTGGTTCTTCATATTGTTACTTTTTGTTTGTTTTCTTGTATTATTCACAGATGCCTATTTCAGAAGGCCATCCTATACTATAAAAGAGGATCTACTGCATTCAAGACTAGCAAGGAGAAACATTTTCAGAAGGCAGAAATTACCTTCACAGCATCACCAAGGTCCAGTATACAATTCAGAAACAGGATTTGTTTTGTTCTCTTGGGTAAGGTTGATTGCATGGAAGCAGCAATCTCTCTTGTAATTGAAAGAGAGAATATGGAATCACATCGCTGACAGCCTTTCATTTGCAATTTACTGCAACAAGACCAAATCAACATGGTTTCATTTTCAGGTTGACAGTTAGCTGGCAGTCATTTATTTACTTCTTTTCAGTATAATATATCTGTCATTGCTGTTATTCCAGATATTGAATAAGAATGAGCTTTTATATTTTGCAGAAAGGCTCACATACCTCAGGAATCATCTAAAATTCAAACAAACCGCTTGTAAAATTTACCTGGTTTCTATTCATACCAATCCAGGTACTACTACTAGCAGAGAATGAAAATAAAACGAAATGTCCCTTTCAACGATTTCCGACAGAAATATAGCTGCAAGCAGCAATTCCCGGGGGCTAAGCAGCATGACACTTCGACACTCAATCACAGACCGATGTTCCAACAGACATGCTGGACCATGCCATTAACCGAGGGACCAGTCTGACAGAATAACGATGCAATACAAGCAAGGTTTGTGGAAGTGTTAAACTGTTAAGTTGTGAAAATGTGCTTGTAAAAGAGGCTGAATGAATAAGGTGTATGGCTCAAAAGTAATGTGTATGGTTCAAAAGTTATGATCGTTTAAATATTTACATTTTGACTTAACGCTATTACACCACCAACTGCCCAATGGGTAAGATTTTAATAGCAATTGTAGCAGCCATCAGCCTCAATAGGTTTTCACATTTTCAAGAGTTTTCACCAGTCCAAACACAAGTTATAGACCTTGAAGCGGAGACTAATAATAATAACAAGGCCAAAGACATCTCCCAAGTTTGATGTAGATGTTGCTATTTCATCTTTTAGGCACTGTAATGAAAGACAAGTCATGAAACTGATATGTCTTTCAACTGATACATCTGAAAACTCTCAGGTCATGAAGCCCACAAGACATCTCAAGTTTACTGTGGGTCAGGTGAACATCCCCTGAAAACCCTAGAAATCAGAAAGGCTAAATACTACAGAACCGCGCCCAAACTGTCAAATTGCATCTTTCGTCATTCTAACTTACCTCAATGTAAGCACTCAAATATAAAAATGGATGCAGGCCATCACATTATAATCATACGCATATCACACACATATAATAACCTATTTTCATCAACTGACAAGAACATCACTGGTATGTTGAAAATGATAGCTTTTGATAAGTATAAATGAGGACGAATCATGATGTAAGGCAATAACTATAATTTTATAGTGGAAATTACACAAGCTGACAAAAATAATGTACGAATGTATAACAGCACTTCCTGTTCAGCATTGTCTCCAACAATGTCATCTTTTGAATATTTGATGACAAAATATATGAACAAAATGATGACTATGAATAACTACTTAATTGTAAATTTTGGCCATCATAAATCCCAAAATTGTTACAAATCCTCTGGAAATAGTTATAAACCCTCTGGAAATAGTTATAAACATGTCAAATATTGTGTTCATATGCAACTGTTGCCAAGTAATTACACCTGACCTTCAGAATTTCATGGGTTGTTGTCAAAATCCCTAGAATCAAGAAATATGAAATGATTATTGTAAGACAACTATGAAATGTTCCTTTGACTTTACCACTATGTGGTGCTATGCAGTGTGGGATTTATCAAAGTTTTCAGAAGTTTTCAGAAGTTTTCAAAGTTTTCATGAAAGGTTCTAAAACCTGTTTTGTTATTTTATTATTCCATTAATTCATATTTTATTAATGTTGTTAAATTATTTTTAGTTTAGTTGAAAAAATAATGGTTATTTATGTATTCGCAATGAACTACCACACCTGAGCCTATGTTTGGGAAAAGCCTTTGTCAAGGTGGCTGGAGAAAGGCTTTGCCAAAACTATTGTAGTTCATTGATATACATTACATTACATTAATGGCATTTGGCAGACGCTCTTATCCAGAACAACATACAACAAAGTGCATACCCATAACCAGTGATAATTGTGCTGAAATACCCTAGAACAGGGCTCTCCAACCCTGGTCCTGGAGAGCTACTGGGTCTGCTGGTTTTTGTTTTCACCTTAAAATCAGCACCCTGCTGAGACCCAGGTAACTAGGTGAGGTGAGTTCATTAATCAATTAGAGCAGTTGATTACAGTTAAGTGCAGAGTAACAATGAAAACCAGCAGACCCTGTAGCTCTCCAGGACCAGGGTTGGAGACCCATGCCCTAGAGGGAAGTACAATTTAAACTGCTACCTGCACAACAAAGATAAGGACCAGGGCTCATTTTAATTTTCTTTTTTTTAAACAAACAAACAAACAAACAAACAAACCAAAAGTATGACCAAACCCCTTACCTAGCCAAACTAAAAATACTGATACACAAAAAAATAAATCACACAATTAAGGTTCACAGGGAGGTAGGGAGGGACGGATATACCATTTATTGAATAAATGAATAAATGTTTTTTAAGAACTCTGTGTGACTCATGTGACATAATGTAAACATTACCATGACCTGTAAAATAAGCTGAGGATCACTAACAAACTAGAGGCTACATGGACACAGATTGAGCTTAATCCTGGACTAAACGCAGCTTTGTATGGAGAATCTAGGCATAATTTGCATCTGTGAAACAGGCCACTTATATATTAAAACTTAATAATAATAACTTTATTTCTAAACAAAGTTACAAACTGCTGAAATTAGAGTCATGCTGCAGTATTGGTTTATTAATATACTCTTGAGCTGTAAAATGAAAAATATCAAGCAGAATTGACGCTACAGTCGTCAATTAAAACTTAAACTTAAGACTTAATTTAAGTCAAGGGCAAATCCTGCCCAATTTGCGAACTGTGCACTTTCAGTGCCATCAAAATAATTATCCGACTTAACAAACAAAAAAACAAAAAAACCTGCAGAATGTGCATTGCCTTATGCAACAAAGCATAAGGCAATAAAAAATAAAAAATCTAACTTGAAACGGGTGCACTTGTGCCAGGTACAGCTAACACTTTCATAGCCACCTGGTACAGTCTTGGCAACTCTTTCATATGGCTTCCCCAAAACTCCAGACAGTCCACTTCATCAGTCTCTGAGGCCAATTTAATGTAGGTGTGCACTTCAGAGTTGGCGCTGCCACTGCAACCAGTTCCCTTCTTCCTGCCTCTGTTGCCATAGCCTACGAAAAGCCATGGTGTTTTCAGGGGTGGCTGGTCTTTCTCGTCTTCTCCACTGCTGCTCGCAGTTGGAGTCATTTTTGCAGCACTGTGGTCACTAGTCCTGAAAACACATTGAAAACACACTGAAAACAAGTTAATTTGTTAAGCTTTATCCAAGATAAATAATGCTCTTTTAACATTCATAGTAAATTTCATATTGTCATAAGAAAATATAAATATTAGATTTAAATTTGAACACAAGTGGGCCTCATTTATCAATATATTTGGAAATCCGTGTGCAAATGTATGTGTGATCAGAAACTAACTATAAATTTGCACGCGATTCATGAAACAGCTACTTTGTAACATGTCTTTGCGAACATGAAAATAATAAACTTGAACTTGAACTTTCCATTATTGTTTGTTTATTCTTTTCAAAGTCAGATGAGGAAATTAAGCTGATTGTCAAACAAGAAACATAAAGCGATGAAATCAATTCCAGGCCATTTAAAGAGATGTCATTTTAAAATATTTATATATTTTGTTTATCATTATATGACTGTGTGGGCGAACATGAAAATATATTTGAAAACTTATTTAGGACTTAACATCTTCTATGCCATTCATATAGGCTACATAAACTACATATATGCCACACATTTAAACGTAATGAAAAGAGAGTCTAATGCTGCCGTCACGTCATATCGGAATGACCAAATTACCACCTTCCGATTGGGAAAAACAGTTCACGTGAATCTCGGAAATTAAACGCAAGGCAAAAAACAAAACTGATTAACAAATGAAGTGCCCACATACCATGCCACTTCGATACCATGATTGTTTGAACGTGAACTTGCTGTTATTGTTTGCTGTTTCTTCTGTGTGCCTTACCAATCGACTTGGTATTTGAATATGCGCTTTTTCTGAAGTAAATCTTCTAATAGGCTAAAATAATACATACTTACTTATAATATCCCTGCCCTTTAATTGCACGATCCACCCTTAAATTCATATGCATTAATGACATAAGCGTATCTTGCAGTGACTCACCTAGATCACTCACATACTGTGGTTCCAGCCTCCTGCGTCATTTTGATACATACGATGCATGTTTTCTGGGCAGAATGCATCATATGTGTGCCTGAAAATATCTATTTGTTTGCTGTAGCATCTCTAGTGGCCAAATGGCTCAAGATTTGGTTGACATCCCAAAGCAGAGGTGTCCAATCTTATCCTAAAAGGGCCGGCGTGGGTGCAGGTTTTTGTTTTAACCCAGCAGTAACACACCTGATTTTACTAATTAACTAAACGTGGTCTTTAATCAAGACCTTGATGAGTAGAATCAGCTGTCTTAGTCCTATACACTATAAGGCCAAAAGTATGTGGAAAGCCCTACTAATTATTTAGTTTAGGTGTTTCATAAAATCCCGCACATAGTCATGAAATTTACATAGACAAACATTGGCAGAAGAATGGGTCACACTGAAGAGCTTGTGGCACTGTCATAGGATGCCACCTTGCCTACAAGTCAGTGTCCTACTAGATCTGTGGTGTAAAGCATGCCGCCACTGGACTCTGGAGCAGTGCAAACGTGTTCTCTGGAGTGATGAATCATGCTTCACTACCTGGCAGTCTGATGGACGAATCTGGGTTTGGCGGATGCTGGAATGCATAGTGTCTACTGTAAAGTGGAGGAGGGATAATGGTCTGGGGCTGTCTTTCAGGGTTTGGGCTAGGCCCCTTAGTTCCAATGAGGATTAATCTTAATGCTAAAAGGTACAAAGACATTTTAGACAATTTGGTGCTTCCAACTGGCAACAGTTTTTGGAAGACCCATTCCTGTTCCAACTGTGCTCTTGTGCACAAAGCGAGGTCTGGAAAGACATGGCTTGACGAGTTTGGTGTGGGCCAGGCCTTCTTGTCCAACATCAGCGCCGGACCTCACAAATGCATCAACACATCAAAGCGTTGCTGAGATATGTCCTCACTTCCTGTTTGGCGGCTTCACCACCGATTTGGATTGGCTTTACTGAACAAACAATTTCATTTTGAAAATCAAAAATCTATCAGATAACTTTGGTCATTTCATTACATTTAAGCTCTGACTGTCTCAGCTCAGCTGTGATTTGCATCATGAACCTTATTTTGTGTTTGACACAATTATTATAACCAGAATTGTGTTCTAGCACTGCAGAGTTATATATTTTGTCTACTGCCATTGTTAATTATACCAGCTGTTATTGAAGCAAACAAAATGTAATTGCGTGGTGATAAACTGGATATAGACTAGATATTGAACGCAATGACGATGTAGTCATCTGGACATTTCAATACTTTTTGCGATATCTAGGGGACAGCACAAAAGTGTACCTTTTTGATAAGAAATGTCCCCAATATTTCAAGCGGGAAGACATTTATCTCTTATGTAACTTGTTTTTTAATGACCATATTCATTATTTCTGTTTTTCCCACTGTCATTTTCTCATACCTCAAAAGAAATTTCCCCAATACTTTATCTCATGTGCCCCTCCGGTTTGGGAATTTCCACCATCTTAATATACGAGTGGAAAAACATTAGCTATTATGTAATTTTTTAATGAACCTATTCATCACTGGTATTTGTCTCCCTGTCATAATCTCTCCTTGGACTCTCTCCAAACTCTCTCTTCATACAAGCCAGAAGTTAGTGCCCTCCACCATCTCAACACACTGTTCAGGTGCCCCTCTCCGCGACACCTTAAGGGATCTACAAAGGACATCCAGCCAATAGCTGAGTGTAAATCATCCCCCAACTTCTTCTATAGTCAGTCCTTTGAATCTATCCGATAAATTATTTGTGCTATAATCAGGAAGGCCCTTGAAGCCTCTTAATCTTCTTTCGGTATTGACATCCCTTCCGTTTTCCTTATTATTTTTTTTGCTTTAGCCATGCATTGTGCCCCTCCCCTGTAGGGTTGGGGTATTCTCAGTCAGAACTTTAACCTTGCACCTTAAAACCCTAAATCTAAGTCCCCCGACTTCAGACTCCTCTACTGACAAGTATGGCTGCTCATTATCTCTGAACCACATATTTTTCTTCTTACGGGCGTTCTTACTACCACCTCGATGGCGTGTGCGAGGGGTTAACAATGCATTCCTTCCTAACCCATCCCCCGTCAATCTCTCATCAGCTCCAAGCAACCTTTTTCTTGGAATATTCAGGCAATGGAGTAAGCACATTCCATCCAAATACATCCATAAAATGCCAATGTGTAAAAATGTAATTCAGTTATCCAAGCCCAACACAGTAGTCAAGTGAAATTTCCTTTGTGCAATTGGTAGATGCATTACTTCCTATCAATGAACTGACTGAGAACATACACGTTTGTGTGTGAAAATGGGAAGGCTACCACTCGGTAAAAATCGCACTCACAAAAGTCAGAGCCTATGTGATTCCACTTACAAAGTATGCTATAAGATGCTGCGGTTAAATAAACTGGGAGCACACACAACAGTTACATTTGAAGCAACTGTTATTTGGGTCACTGCTTCATCACAGGTGATGTTACTAATGGATGGCATCTAGGTGACAGTGTTATGTTTCATTTGGATATTACAAATAACAAAACACCTAATGTTACTATAAAGTATAGGCTATGATATTTGGTGTACCAGAAAGACGTAATAGTTCAAATAAAACAAACCATTAAAATGACATTTTTTACATTTAACGTAGTTAAATCTTTTTTTATCTAATGCAAGATACATTTTTCCACTCTTTGGATACACTTTATCGGTGTCTGACACCCATGGCCAGCCCACTTAGCTGAGGAGCGCTAATGCTGCACACAAATGCTAAACTTCAATAGAAAACCAAAAGGAAGCAGGCGGATAACGATAGCCAATTTAATGATTGCCAACATGGATGCGCTTGCGACATGCGTTTGAGGCTTGCAATTGCGATTTCTACGTGAAATGCTCCAAAAACTGCAGGAGAAATCTGTCGCATCTCGCAGATCTCAGCTCGCACGTCCCAACTTTCGTGAAACAAGCCCCAGACTGTTAGGGGTCACCTTTAATTACCTCATTAGTGGTCTAGCACTCTGAATTATGAACTCAGGGTAACTGGAGATTACCCAGTTTATTCTCCATCCTGAATGAATGTCAAATGTCATAAAGCTAAAACAAGTCACTTTATGCATTCAGAGGGCCTCATTTATCAATATTTTTGGAAATCCGTGTGCAAATGTATGTGTGATTGGGAACTAAATATTTGCGCCGGATTTATGAAACAGGAGTAGACACAGCTTTTTTCCATATCCACGTGTGTATGTTGATAAATACCAATCAATTGTAAACAAAAAGCATGCACACAAAATGTATAATTAGCATAAATTGACACCCCTAAAATACATTATTAGGACCAAGGATATCAATTTCAGGCAATTTAAAGAATTTAAAATATAAAAAAACTTTGTTTTAAAATACTTTGATCTGATATTTTTTTTTATCATCATGACTGTGTGTGCTACAGTTATTTTGTAACATGACTTTGCGAACATGAAAATAATAAACTTGAACTTGAACTTTATATAGGCTACATAAACTGCATATGTGCCACATAGGACTGGAATAAAAACAGTGTAAAATGTGGAGCGGTATCCAACCTGCTGCATTGGCCTACACATCAAAGATATTGCTGTTTTTGTAATATCTGTCTTGAGTTCCACATACTGTGGAACAGGTTAAAAAAAACTGGTTTGACATAAAACTGGAGGCAAAGTTATACAATTATAGGAGAGACGTTACAGTCTGGGATTATCTGTAATGTTCCTGTTATTCTGTCTGTTAGTTATTTTCGATATTCTTGTCATTTATTATTTTTCATTCATTCATATCTGGTTATTCATTTACACTATCTATCTCCCCTGTGATGTCTGTGTCTGTATGTTTCTGACCCCAAGTCATTCCCCTGTCTGCGTGCTGCACTATTCTGGTGGTTTCGGGTTTCTACGATTCCTTCTCAGCCTCGCTTTTTCTTACTTCCTGCTTTTTCGCTAGTTCATGTTGTTAATAGCACTAACTTACTATTAACAACTAACATAGATGTTGTACAGTACTAGTTATATTAAAGCACTGTATATCTAATGAACTAACAGTCACTAGTTTTGGGTAGATTAGATTTAATCACGTAACTAACATACTAATGTTATCTCCAGTTTCGATTCTGCGCTGTAACTCCGCCTCTCTATTCTATGACTGATTACTTGCCTTGATTCAGCGAAGTGTTCGCACCTGCCTCCCGCTATCACCACGTCTCTTAACTCTGTGCAATTGTCCACTCCCTAATCCGGAGCCATTTGTATTACATGTGGGTCTATGTGTGTCCAGTCTGCTTTTTTAGTTTCCCCCTTGTTATTACTACCCAATTATGTTCCTCATCTGTTGTTTATTTGTTAGGCCCTCCTCACTCCCGGGTCCCACCTAGTATTTCACCTCCCTTCATGTATTTAAACCCGTCTCTGCTAGAAACTTTGTCAGAACGTTGATCATCATTTCAGTGCAGAGTTTAAGTAAACCTGTTATTTATTGAGATTCCTGAGACACACCTTTGCCCGATTCCGAGTTTGTCTTTGCACTTTCGATTTGACGCCTTTCTGAGTTTTTGGCTTTGATCTACGCTTTGTGTTTTCAACATCTCGCTTGCCTTGCCCCTTTGTACTTTTGCCTTTCTGCCCTCCTGGATTTTTTGACTTTGGACTGTTTATTTACCATTCTTTTTTGCAACTCGATTTGGCACTGTGTTTATTGGATTACCTGGCTTTGACACTTGGACTGAATAAAACTATGATTCCTGATTATAACTTGGTCTGCACTTGGGTCTTTGAATGGACATAACATTATCAAGGAGCAATATATTTTCACTGTTCTGTGCCAGTCTACAAGCAGCTGAGGATGGAGAGCACTGAGAAGGAGGTGTCTGGGCAGTCAGAACCGACTCCTGAGTCTCACTAAATAAATCGGCTCGGTCTTTGAATATGAATATGAAGTAAGCCATAAACTTCTATTAAAAAAATACATGTAAATGTAATGTAAAACTGTGTCCACGTCATATCAGAATGACCGAATTACCACCTTCCAACTGGGAAAAGCAGTTCACGTAAACCTCTGACATTAAACGCAAGTCAAAAAACTAAACACATAAACAAATGAAGCACATCAGCCACATGTTATGCCACTTCCATACCATGATGTTTGAACTTGCTGTTAGTGTTCGTTGTTTTTTTTGTGAGCCTCACCAAATAAATTGCCGCGGTCTTTCCGAAGTAGACTACGCCATGCTCCATACGTGTTTTATGGAATTTATATTAAATTCCACTTAAACATTAATTAATCAGAATTATGGGAATGAAACATCACCCATTTCAATATTGAATCTTGTTGCATTTTTATAATATCCAATTGGCATATTAAAATTATTTAGTCACTCTAAATCAAAATAAAATATTAATTAATGCAATAATAAAATAACAAAACAAGATTTACAACTGTGTGCTTTCATTTCCGTGCACAATACGAATAGCTGAGACCACTTGTAAAGTTTGTTTGGCTGCTTAGAAAACTGACATCCAAAAACTTTGATAATCCCACATTTCTGATGGATTTACGGTGAATTTCATTTGGCTGACAATTGATAAATGAGGCCCAGAGAGAGGACTATGGAAAAATAAATTGACAATTGACAATTACCCTACACAATATGAATAATATAAACTTTTGCCGTGCTGACTGGAAATCTGACAGAACAATATTTCTTGTGAGGCCATTGTCCAAATTTTGATTATTCAAACTATCTTCTTGCCCTCTTTATTACTACAGGAAAACTATATAAATATACCTTTTTTGGACTTACCCGGACTTCCATTTTCATTTCAAAAATGTTTGTGCATTCACTGGCTCAATTTCCATGTTAGCAAAACGTGTTAGCTGAGTATAAAGACTGGAACCCTATTTGAGTCTGTATCCTAGCTCCTTCAAAGTGAAGAAATACACCTTACAGCAACATTGAAGCTGTCTTATTTACACAAGGTATTGTGTATTTGAAATATTCAATCAGTATTTATTTCTGCGCATCCGCACATCTTCTGAAAGTAGTTATAAAAAGTAGAACTTCTCTGAAAACGTCTCGTTTAAAAAAAAAATGTTCCCACACGTGAATTTCAAATACACATGATACCTTGTGTAAATAAGACACACATGTGCGCACACACACACACACACACACAGACAAGGAATAAGGGGCTGCTATTTATTCTTAAGCCTTGTGCTGTGTTTGTGCCATATTTATTTTTTCTTTTACATCTTTTGTGTTCCCGTCCTAAATTGGGAATTCAATTTTAACTATTTCTGAAGCAATCATAAAACAAAATTATCACCTAATGTTGTGTTTCACATTCTAAACTAATTTAATCCCCAGTCATTATCACAAGTTCTTTATTTCTTTTTGAAATTATTGGTGTATAGGCATAATTTACCTAATATTACTCATGAATGGGTAAAATAAGAACAATTTACAGTATTATTTTGATCAACTGATCCAAATGGATTTTCTGCCCAGGTTATCCTGTACTGTGAGGCAGAGGTGCCATGAAAAGATCTTACAATGGACCAATCACCACCAAAGAATATTCCAATATTTTCAAATATTTTTGAGGGCCCTCTCTCAATTGTCCTAACCCCAAAGGGTGACCTTGATTTCATATAAAATCAAAAGTTTTACTGAATAGGAGAGCAGGATTGGCATAACAAACAGTATGCAACACTTATCAAGGGTTTTTCCATTATATTCCATATTAAGTATCAAACAGCCCTAACATTATTACAGAGGCATCGCTGATCCTCGACCACAGCTCTTTCATTTAACAGGCATTGATACTTACTTTAAAAAAAAAGGAAAAGTAAATAAACTATAAAAATATTAGCATCATTCTTGGTCTCTCTCTCATGGGACCAGATCTGAGGTATATCACGTATTATGAGTCTGTTATGTCACCACATTGTGAACAAACTTGAATGAGCTACTTTAAAATGCAGCTAGCCCAAATTTGTCCCACGCATAATGCCTTATTATTTTGAATTAATGGTTGGTTTGGACTCTTCTTATGCAGGCCTTTCCTCTCAGCAATGTCGAAATTTTTTAAATGAAACTGATTCAACCCCTGAGAAGGTCCTGCACAAATTACATTAATTATTGAACTGAGCCCATTAAGCTGGGAAAAGAGCACCACAAATTGCCCATAGACAAGCTATATGAACAGAGGTTTCTTAATATCAGCACCTCTCTGGGGATGAAAAAAATAATAATCTACTAAAATTATATTTGAGTCCAGTTGCATTTCCTGTTGGTCCTCCACGTTCTTCTTTGTGGGTGCATCAGCTGTAGCTTTGCAAATTAACTGCCACTGAAAATGATGTAAGGTACTGTGCAAACGTCTTAGGCACCCTAGACTTTATTATATACATGTTTATTTTTGTGTGTGTGTTAGTATAAAAGAACACATTTGAGATTTCCAAATATTCATTTTCAAAAAGATTAAATTTTAGAGACATTTTTGTATTTAATTTAAAATAAGTAACATATTACTGTAGCAATTTACTACTTTTTACATAAAAACTTGACCAAGGCTGTCTGTCAGAAGCAAGGAGCTAACCAAAGTCTGCAAAAGAACTGTGCAAGTTCTCCAACATGCTTGGAACAACCTCCCTGCTGATTGTCTTAGCCAACGCTGTCCAGCCATTCTATATCTCAGAGAAGAGATGCAGTTTTAACATCGAAGGGTGTTTTTTAGGCCTTTTTCAGCTTTATTGGACAGTTTATAGTATAGAGAGACAGGAAGGATGGGAGCGAGAGAGAGGGGAAGACATGCAACAAATGTCAGACGGTCAGATTTGAACCGCCAACGTTGCGGCTCGCAATGAGCATGCTCTACAGGCTGCGCCACCGAGACACCCCCGATTTGATTCAGTTCTGAAGAAGTTTGTTTTAACATTACTGTACCTTACTCTCGTGGTTCTCTTGCTTGCATAGCCTTTCAAGATCAACCATTTGAAATGCAGGCCAACATTGCTATAACCTGGCAGTCAACAAAATAAGAAAATATGCGCTTCTGTTATGCTGATTAAATGGTGTTTACAGAGTTTACCCACCTTGTTATATACCTTATAATATTGAAGCCAGATAGTTTATTATTTTGTGTTTGAACTCTGATGTTCCTTGTTCTTGATTTAACACATTTCTCTGTAACCAAGATGATCAGTATTTATTTTCTGCAGCGACGAATACAAGGTCATACATCCAAAACATAAAATACGACAATATCTGGGTCATTAGCTGGCTGAGGGAACATAGGGCCTAATTTGGATGGGGGAAAAAAATCATAGGGCTGAGGGAACATAGGACAGACCCCGCTGAGACATTAGCAAAATCAGATATGGTATGGATGCCTTGCCATATGCTGTGTGTCATTCCCACTAAGCTGGTTCTCAATCTTCTCCTTGTACTCCCTCTTGGCTGATTTAATCTCTCTGTGGAGATTGTTTCGAAGAATCTCTGTACCTCTGATTGTTTTTGTTTGGACAATATCCTCTACACTCTTCCATACAAACAACATAACTGCATCTGAATATTCATGGATGTCATCTGATGTCTCATAGAACAGTCTACGTCATCAAAACAACCATGCAACTTAGCATCTGATTGGTCAGACCAGCAGTGGATCTTCTTCACTGTGGGTGCTGCCTGATTTAGCTTCTGCTTATAGGTTGGCAGGAGTAGTATGGAGGCGTGGTCTGACTTGCCAAACGGTGGACGGAGGAGAGGCTTGTTGGCATTGCGGAAGCAGGAGTAACAGTGGTCTAATGTCGTTGCCTCGTGTGTTCATCTGGATATGTTAAATACTTTATATGGATATGTTGAAGTACTTTTTTCAGTGACGGCTGATTAAAATCACTGAGGACGATGGAAGCTGCCTCTGGATGTTTATTTTCCATGTTGCTCTTTCAGTACTTGCTCTGTGTCAGTTTGTGGAGGTATATGTGCAGCTGTTATAATGATGGACGTAAATTCCCTCAGCAACCAGAATGGTCTACATAGCAACATCAGATATTCCACATCAGGTGAGCAGAAAGAGTTCAACAAGTGAACACTAGCAGAATTACACCATGCGTCGTATCATAAAACATACGCCTCCTCCTTCACTTTCCCGGACAGGAACAAGGGATCAATGTGGATAAATTCCGGAATGGGGTGATTGATCGTTGAGTTCCGAATTCTCAGCAATGTTTTTCTGTCATACATCAAATAGCCGGAAACTTTGACAATATAACAAGTGCAGAAATACAGCAAAACTAGCACAAAGCTGCTCGGTAAGACACAGCAGCCCTGTACGGCACCATCCAATGAATTAACTAATGTCATTGTTACAGTCTTTCTCAATCACTGAAACTGGTTCTACAGTATCAGCTAAACATCACAACTGACAGCAACCTCCAAACTATAAATGCTATTCACAAAAAATATATAACATCAGAATGAATAAAAAGGGCCACAGGTGAGTTAATGTCGATATTGTCAGACAATCTTCTCCTCCCTCATTAACAACGTGCTTTTCACACCATATTGTTATGTTCTGTCTGTTAGTTTCATTGTTTATTATCGTTATTTTTGTAATATATTATTTTTCATATTCATGTCTGGTGTTCTGTTTATATTCATTAGTCTTTGCACACGTCTTCCTCTGTGATGTCTGAGTCTGAATGTTTACGAGCCCGAGTCACTCCCCTGTCTGCGTGCTCCACTATTCGGGTGTTTACAGTAGTTCTGGGGTTTAACCTTCCTTCCAATCTTGGATTCCTTACTTCCTGCTTTCTCTCCATTTCATGTTTGTAGATAGCACTAATATACTAATCCCAACTAACATAGAATTTGTTACTAATTATACTAGCATGCTAATATGTTTGTCAAACTAACAAACTAACATTCACTAGTTTCGGGTATTTGTAATTTAAATCACATAACTAACTTACTAACACATCTCCAGTTTCAATTCTGTTCTGTACCTCTGCCTCCCTATTCTATCATTGATTACTTACTTCAGCAAAGTGTTCGCTCCTGTCTCTCCGTATCTCCGGATTCTGTGCAATTGTCTACTCCCTAGTCCGGAGCCGTTTGTATTACATGTGTCTTTGTGAATCCAGTCCGCGTTTTCGTTTCCCCCTCATTATTGTGCTATTACCCTTTCATGTGTCTCACCTGATGTTTCTTTGTTAGTTTGTCTCATTCCCCTGTGTTTTTATACCTGTCCTTTTCAGTTGCACCTGGCTAGTTCGTCTTGTCCTGTTTCTCAGTCCCGAGCCCTTTTCTTCGGTCCCCTAGTTCTAGCCTCCTTGTTTCTGAGCCCTTGCTCTTGTGGCATCCCGTCTTGTTGTATTGATTTTGGTATCTGGATTCCCGTTGATGACCCCTGCCTGCTTCCCTGGACTCTTCTTTGGTTTTTGTGGATCTCTGTACCTCTGCATTATTTGGACTGACCTCTCGATTTTTTCACTCTGCCTGTTTTGATTATCCTCCTGCCATTAAACCTGCCAGTCTTCTACAATTGATTCTTGTTATGAAAGAGAGCACAGGGACCAGTTCCATGTGAAAAAATGTCTTCCAAGGTTAATGGTATGATATATTTATGCATGTATGTACAGAGTGTTCTACTTACAGCTCCATGAAACTAACCTTTTGATCCAATTTGATCATCTGCTCAGACTACAATCTAGTATTGCCCCTTGGGGGCAGGGGATGAGTTTCTCCCTTGACAGATTTTCCCAGTATCCCACACTCTAGCTGCAATGTACACTGCAAGCAATAGTAAAGCATCCACCCCCTATGCCAGGACAGAGTACTGGCACTGGTCTTGAAATGAAGCAAGTGCATGGACAGCTGGCACATCAGCTGGGGCCACGGTGGCAGACGGCAGGCAGTGTCAGTCATGACCTTGGCCTAAATGCCCATTCAGTCCGGAAGCAACATAAGCAGCAGCTGGAGGACACAAGCAATGCCGAGCGGTTTATGAAATGCATGTAAGCATCAAACACATTTCTCAAGAGACTACAGTGGGCCAAAACTGGCAGCTCTTTACTGGTTCAAAGGACAGATTTTACTCACAGTATAAAGGCTATAAAGGTGGTACTCATCAAGGGTTATGGAGGAAGAGCTATGCCAAGACAAACTTTTGGTTAAGATTGAAAAGGTTTTGTACTTTAGTTTCTGAGCTATCAAATTTAATTGTGCTTGGATTCACTTCATTTCTGGAATGTGGAATTAAGATCACATCAGAATGGTCTGAGAGTTGCCTTTGTACCACATATGCATGGGAAAGTTGTATAGGCAGTGATCTGAGAACTACAAAATAGAAAATCTTAAATGAAAGCTAAAAGAGGCTGCGGACATGAGGAGTGTAGCAAAAGATTATCAGTTGATATAAATAGATATTTAGTTTTTTCTGCTTCTTTTAATCAGAACGAGAAGGGGTGTTCCACTCTGATTTGACAAGAGACGAATGTACAGCAGCAAATTAACAGCCAGTCTCAAGGGCAATGATCAACAGCTGATCCGCAAAGCCTTACAATCAATGGCTGACTCAAAGGAATCTTAAACACAGTGAATATGAAAATAAGAAGAAATAGTGAACTAGCAAAAAATGAAATAAGATGCACTAATGGAAACAAACAGGAAACTAACAAGACACAGCATAGTATATATTGGCATTATAGCTACACTATGGTGATCCTACTGTACCGTGATGCTGTCCTTCCAGGACCACTCATTATTTAGCAATACAAGTACCATTTCAGACTGACACCATTTTGTAATTAGAACTGGACAGCCATTGAGCTGAATTAACGGAATGGCACTGAAATATAAAAACATATTAATAAATTATATGGTCACACTTAACTAATGTATTTGTTAACATTAATTAATGATGGACAAATACATTAATTAAGCATGAAGTTATCTTTTCATTAGTGCATGCATTTGTTACCAACTAACAAATGTGTTACATGCATATTTATACATTAGCAAACCACAGGAAACCATAGTATGAACATATAATTAGTTAATCATTAACGGTACAATAGGTCATTTCGGACTTCTCACGGCCAAGAGAGCAATTACACCTCAAACCACAACACTTTATCCCTCCCCCTTTTCTGTGAATACGCTGATGTTGAACCCCCCCCCCCCCCAATCCATTGCCTGTGGCAATTAGAACCAATTTTCAACCAATGAGCTTCAATTATTGTACAGCTATACAATGTTTTGGTACTGAGTGACCATCAACTGTATATTTTGAAACATGAATTTAAGGACTATAAACACAGTCAGAGGGTGAGTCAACATGTCGGTGAGCCTTATAGGAAGGGATTTACAATGGTCTTGTAACAATGTTTTAACATAAAAATCTTACCTATTGTTCCTTTAACAAATATATTAACTGATGTTTTCATGAATTGGCAATAACCAGACATCCCACCTTTAGGAAAATTACACTGCTCAAAAAATTAAGGGAACACTTAAGGGACACATCAGATCTTGAACGATTTATTCAAGTTGAAAATCTTTACTCATGTACATTGTATAATTTGTTGAGAACAAAATGATGTAACAGCGGTCAAAGGAAAGCAAAATCATCAACCCATTGAGGGCTGGATTCAAAATCACACCAAAAATTTTTAAATCACAGGCTGATCCAACTTGTGTGAATCTTATCACTCATAATATGGGTAGTGTGTATGGCCCATGTGCCTGTATGCACTTCCAACAACATCTGGGCATGCTCCTGATGAGTTGTGGATGGTGTATAAACACAGTCAGAGGGTGAGTCAACATGTCGGTGAGCCTTATAGGAAGGGATTCACAATGGTCTTGTAACAATGTTTTAACATAAAAATCTTACCTATTGTTACCTATAGTTGTGGATGGTGTTCTAGGGGATCTCTTCCCAGACCTGGATCAGGGCATCAGTGAACTCCTGGACAGTCTGTGGCGGTACCTGGCGGCGTCGGATGCACCGATACATAACGTCCCATAGGTGCTAAATTGGATTTAGGTCAGGAGAACGTGAGGGCCAGTCAATGGCATCAATGCCTTCCTCATCCAGGAACTGCCTACACAGGCCGGGCATTGTCCTGCACCAGGAGGAACCCAGAGACCACTGCACCAGTGTAAGGTCTGACAATCAGTCTGAGGATTTAATCCCGGTACCTAACAGTAGTCAGGGTACCATTGGCTATGACATGGAGGTCTGTGTGACCCTCCAAGGATATGCCTCCGCAGACCATCACTGACCCACCGCCAAACCGGTCATGCTGGATGATGTCGCAGGCAGCATAACATTTACCACTGCATCTTCAGACTCTTGCACGCCTGTCACATGCGCTCAGTGTGAACCTGCTCTCATCTGTGAAGAGAACAGGGCACCAAAGGTGGACCTGCCAATTCTAGTGGTCTCTCGCGAATGCCAGTCGAGCTGCACAGTGCTGGGCTGTGAGCACAGGTCCCACTAGAGGACGTCGGGCCCTCATGCCACCGTCATTGAGTCTGTTTCTGACAGTTTGGCCAGAAACATGCACATTAGTAGCCTGCTTTTTGTAGGGCTCTGGCAGTGCTCCTCCTGTACATTCTCACACAAAGGAGCAGATACCGGTCCTGCTGCTGGGTGGATGCCCTTCTACGGCCCTGTCCAGCTCTCCTTGTGTAACGGCCAGTCTCCTGGTATCTCCTCCATGCTCTTGAGACAGTGCTGGGAGACACAGCAAACCTTCTTGTGACCGCACATATGGATGTGTCATCCTGGAGGAGCTGGACTACCTGTGCAACCTGATTGGGCTGCAGGTACTGCAGAATCAGCCAGGAAAGATAAGGAGAGAGCAATTGTCTGTGGCCACCATATGCAAAACCATGAACTTTTTGGGGGTTGTCTTGCTTTTGCATCTCCCTTGCACCTGTTGTCACTTTCATTTGCACCAAAGCAGGTAAAATTGATTCACAATCACTTTTCTTCCTAAATGGACAGATTGACATCCCTGAAGTTTAACTGACTTGACACTGTTGCCTTAATTTTATTGAGCAGTGTATTATTAGAAAATGGAAGATAAATGGAACAGTTGAAGTCAAGGCAAGTTCTGGAAGACCAAGAACATTTTCAGATAGAATGGCCAGAGACCTAGTGAGAAATGCCCAGAGGAACCCACACATCATTGTAAAAGAGCTGTTCACAGGACAACAATACAATGTACTTTAAACAACAAAGCCCTACATGGCAGAGTGGCCAGAAAGAATGACCTCAACACAAAATTTAGCATCTGAAGTATGCAAAAGAAAATACTGAGAAGCCCAAAGCCTTTTGGAACAATGTGCTTTGGACTGACGAAACCAAAACTGAACTTTTTGATCACCACCAAAGAAGGTATGCTTGGAGAAAAAAGGGTGAAGCTTGCCAACTGTGAAGCATGGAGGTCAATCCATTATGCTTTGAGGTTGTGTGGCAACTGGGGACACAGGACATATTGCGCTAGTGGAAGGAAGAATGGATTCCGCCAAATATCAATAAATTCTAGAGGCCACTGTTCAAATGTCATTCCAGACATTCAAGTTGAAGAGAGGTTAGGTATTCCAGCAAGACAATGATTTAAAGCATACCTCGAAATCAACCATGAAGTACCTCCAGGAAAGACGGATGAAGATTTTGGAATGACCACCACACTCCCCAGACTTGAGTTTATTGAAAATCTGTGGAGAGATCTCAAACATGCCGTACATGCCAGGAGGCCATAGAATATTTCTGAGCTAGAGATGTTCTGCCAGGAAGAATGGGGGAAAATTCCAAAAGCGAGAACTGAAAGACTCTTAGCTGGTTACAGTAAGCATTTGCAAGCTATTATATTTGCCCAAGGAGGAGTTACAAAGTACTAACTGACAGGCTTCTCAAAGTATTTCTTTATTATTTTGAAACTGTACGAAATTGAAATAACAAGTTTTAAAATGTGAAGAAATCCGTCATATTTAACTTGGTACCATTTAGAGGTCAGTTTCACTTCTGTTCACCAAGACATTGATTGTAAAAGGCTTTTTGACCTAGGGTGCCCACATTTTTGCATACGACTGTATCTTTTGGAATCAATTCATCAATTGTCCTGTGACCTTGGAGGGGTGGAGAAATTCCCCTCATGATGAGCTGTGAATAGACACAGTAGGTGCAACAGCGGCCTGAGCCTAGGAGACCAAGTTGCTGCCAAGCCACTATAACCAGGTGTACATTCTTTCACAATATCAAGTGGGGCCGTCACGCTTTGAAAAAAATAAACAACATTAATTCACCCCCAGTGAGGCACAAACTGCACAAGGGCACCCTAGGAGAGGCAGGTTTGGACAAGAATTGATTTATCAAACAAAAGCACCTGGGTACATTCCAGCTCCACTCCTGAACAGCTGCCCTTTTCAAAAGTGGGGGAATAAAAGGAATATTGAAGTTCCTGCATTACTTAAAAACAGGGGCTCATCAGTTAGAGGCAAGCCAGCTTGGCCAGCTGTTTCTAGAACTGCAGTAAGAAAGTGGAGCAAATTGCCTTTCCAGTTTTAATTTGCTCTCTCTGAGATGGAGGTGATGGTGTGAGAGGGCTCATTGGTTCCAAAATTTCATTATCTATCTTTCTATTGCTCTTGTTTTCCTACTGGTTTAAATTGATAATTAGTTGCTTAATTTATTTCTTCTTTGTTTACTGGGTTCAAGGGGATTTGTGGGTTAGGTGGGCGGGGGGTTTAGGACGCTGTGATTGGGTCTCAGCTAAGAGAGTTGCGTCCGAAATGAAATACTACACTATACTATACTACATACATGTATACTATCATTTGGCCAGCTTTAGTATACCATTAAAAAGTATGAAGGATTTCTGGAAACACTACATTGCCATAGAACACTGATACTTTAAACACAGTGCATGTTCATGATGACAGCTAGTTGATGAAAACAGAAAAAAGATTGAAAACATGAATATAGGCATTGATTTTAACTACGTTCAGCTAAGCAAAGTTACATTTAGTACTTGCGTTTAAATTTCAACTATCTCATGGCTTTGGTTTGAGCACTGCTTCTGTTTGCTTGGGTCATGACCTTGCGCAATCCACTGTGGGATACTCATGCCAGAATCGTGTCCAGTGTTCGCGGACTTTGCTATTCCACCGAATGTGTAGTGTGTCTTTTGGGTAGCTTTAGACAGCTATGGTTTCAGACATACTAATACTATTTTGACATCCTAAATAGTAAGATAGTATGCGATTTCGGACACAGCATTTGTATTTCTGACATGGTGTGAAGTGTGTAGCTAACAGCAGTATGCATGAGGATGTGTTACTCGCTATTCCAGAGCAGGTAAGAGGCAAAAATATTGATTACCAAACTTGTGGTGAGTGGAATTTGGGTGAGTGGAGTGTTTGCACAGTTTGTGAGGTGGCGCATGACTAAGGCATCAAACCTTGATTCAGGCTTTAGTTTGATGCAGTTGCACACTGAGGACCAGGGTTCGTGTCCCAGTCCTGCCGAAGCCGAGTTTGGCTGACACACGAGGGAGCGGCATAATTGGCCTGAGGGTGGGGGGAGGGACTCGGCAAGGTCAGCAGGGTTCGCATATACAACAAGCACCGGATCGCCTCGGAATCATGGTCTGGGGCATCGAGACGATTAGTAGAAGCATGTGGTTTTCTTCCCAGCTACTGGGGTACCAGTGTTTCCGTTACAATTACACACCGAGGACTGGAAAATGGGAAAGTTAAAAAAGAAAATTTCAAGGACATCCTTTCGTTTGAAGCAATTTGAATTTGAAGCAAACTCAGTCGGAGGATCCCATAGAAATGTACCCAAGGAAGTGGACTCCAAACGCAGAACATGCTTTCTCCAATCTGAGGAGGGCCTTGTTTTCCGGACCAGTCCTCACTGCCCCGGACTTCAGCAGGGAGTTTGTGGTCCAAGTGGAAGCCTCTGAGTTGAGTCTGGGGGCTGTGCTCTCCCACTTCTAGGAAGGTGAGGAACACCCCATCCTTTATTTGAGTCGGAAACTATGTGCGTTTGGAAGTGAAGTGGGCCCTAGAAACCCTTAAGTATTATCTGCTGGGAAGGAAGTTCAGCCTGGTGACCAATCACTAGCAGGGTGACTAGGTGGTTCCTGAGCCTGCAGGCTTAAAATTTTTTTTGGTTCACAGGCTAGGCCGGCACCATGGGCACGCTGATACCCTTTCTCGCAGATGCACGGGCAAGCCGTCTCCTACCTGTGTTCTTCATTTTTGTTCTGTTTTGTTCTGCGTCTCTGTTCACTGGTAATGTCCCGATCACCAAGCCTTACAGAATATCCGTAAGTGCAACAAAGCTCTGTGTGAAGGGAATTTGGCTGACCAGAAGCTTTACCCCTCTCCTCTACTCTCAGCAATACCAGCCAGCATTTGCCAACCCCCATGTATGCTCCACTGTGGGAATCACCGCCGAAGACAGGGGAAGATAGGAGGTGTCTTGGTAAAGATCTTCATGCTAACGACTGCTCTCTTGTGCTTGGTGGGCATTGCCACTTCATCTCTTAGTGGTACTGAGATATGCCTGGTTATAGCCTATCATCCTGGATTCGGCAGTCTCTCCCTTGCGCTACCTTCGCTGGATAGCGCATCATCGCAACAGTGGTGTTGCAGATACCCAGAACCTCCGCTTGCTGAAATTTGCCTCATCCTTGGTCAGCGAGTCGGTACCTACAAGGATGGCTCTGGTTAATGCCAGATCACTATCCAACAAGACATTCATTCTGAATGATTTCTTCATCTCCCGTGGTTTGGACTTTCTATTTGTGACAGAGATCTGGCTCAATTTTGGTGAGTTAAGCCCACTTTCTGAACTTTCTCCATTGGAATGACAGGACTAACAGTGATATTCAAGAATTGTGTCAAATGCTGTTTGTTGTCGGTAGAAATTTATTCAAGTTTTGAAGTTTAATTAATTTAACTGGAACTGTCAAATCCAGTGCTATGTGCCTTTGTATACAGACCACCCAAATCAACCAGCAGGGTCACACCCTTGATCTTGTGTTTTCCTTGAGCCGTCCTATTCTGTCCCAGTTATGTGCGTTCCAGCTATGCAAAACCGACAGATAGCTAACAGGATTCAGAAAAGTTGAAGGGTTTTTACTGTCCAATTTGTCTGAAATCAATACAAAGTTACAAAATTGGTTTCAAAATGTTCACAGAATAAACACAAATGCACTTCCATTGCATACAAATAACATCAATGCACATGCTAATACAAGAAGCCTCCGCTAACCTCTGCAAACGCAATTATCACAAATAGTTTGTTTTTAATTAAACCTTTAACCTTAGTGTCACATGACTTGAACTAAGGCGAAATACTTATTTCTGGTAACACTGTTTTTACAACAAGCCGCCACAAGGTGGTGCTAATAAAATATACTATATCAGAGAATGTGTGTCATGACACTTACCATTTGTAATGTTGCAATTTGCAATGCTTGCATCTCTGATCATAAACCCATTACCTTTGATGCAAATCTGCCTTCCTTAACTCCTTGGAAAAGCTGAGTGCAAATGGAAAAAACGTCCTGTCCAATTGTCTTGCTGACATCAAAGACTGGATGACTTTCTGCTGCTAAATGAAAGACGGAGGTGATCCTGTTCAGTCCAACTGACTCTCTTCGAGGTCTCTCTATTGACCTAGGGCCTCTTGTACTAAACCCCTTGCCAACCCATGGCCCCTGGTTAGTTTTAGGATTGATTTAAAATCTTGTAGTTAATTTTTAAAGCACTCCATGATTTAGCCCAGTTGTTTTTGTTTCATGGACCCTGATTTATGACACATTTTTGTGTCCATTAGTCTCCGGGTGAAACCCAGAAGACAGGCTCACTGATGCCCCCAGGAGGGAGCAAAAGGCACGCCAAAACCGGGCCGTAAACTGGGGGCCATGATCTTGTCTTGGGGAAGGCCGTGGAACACATGATCAACCACCAGCAGGGTGGTCTTGGGAGCGGACAGCAGCCTGAGAAGGGGGATGAAATAGCTCCAAGGATGGCTCGGGTTGAGCAATGGTATGAGAAGATTGGGCGGCGGGACCTGTGACGTCTTGTGGGCACATACCGGACAGGCCAACATGAACTCCCGCATGTCCTTCTCCATTCCAGGCCACTATAACCGCCTGCCCAGGAACTTGTGGGTCCGGTGGACTCCTGGATGACCCGGGAAGAATGATCGCACCATAGCACCTGAGCACATGCCCCAACTGACACTGAGCCTCCTGCACAACAGTCTCGATATGTCACAAGACACTGGAACCAGGATCTGGGTGGCGGGAACAATGGGCTCAAGGGGGGCATCCAACCCGTTGTACAGCTGGGGAAGGGCATCCAGCTTGGTGTTCTTTGAACCAGGATGGTAGATCAGGAGGAAGTTAAACCGCAAGAAGAACACTGACCAGCAGGCCTGCCGCGAGTTCCTCCTCTGAGAACCCTGGATATACTCCCAAGTTCTTATGATCTGTCCAGACTGTAAATGGGTGCTCAGCCCCCTCCAACCAGTGTCGCCACTTTTCACCGAAATGCAGTTTAAACCTCTGTAGTCAATACAGGGTCTTAGTCCCCTGTCCTTCTTCCCTACAAAAAAGAACCCAACGCCTGGAGGTGAGGTGGAAGTTCGAATAAAACCGTTAGCCAGAGATTCCTTAATGTATGCATTCATAGCTGCACTTTGTGGAATCGACAGTGAATACAGGGAACTATGTGGAGGAATAGAGCCCAGCTGCAGTTCAATAGCACAATCATAAGCTCTATGCGGTGGCAGGGTGGTGATCTTTTGTTTGTTAAATACCTCGCTGAGGTCTAAATAGATGGTGGGCACACCCTCGGGTAATGGGTATATCTCCACACTCATGATCTCAATGCTCTCTGAAGGAGGATCAGAGACACACGTAAGTGTGAGGTCATCTTTGCACAAAGATTCATCCAAGGGAGGATTGGAAGCACACTTGGGCGTGGAGAAATATTTGCACAGAGATCAATACTGTCATCCACAGGGACATCTTTGCACAAAAATTCATAATCGTACTGTGGGTCCCAATCTAAGCTCCCCTTTCTCCCATCCCATCCCATGGTTGGGAGAACGTGTCTTGGGTCAAAGGACCATTCACCGCCTCATTACATTACATTACATGACAGGGCATTTAGCAGACGCTCTTATCCAGAGCGACGTACAATGAAGTGCAAATCAAACACAAGTATGAGTGCTAAGAGGACCTGAGAGGACAGTACAGTTCCGAGTCCTAGTGTAAACATACAGATAATCAGAACCCTCGAAGAGTACAGTCAACTGCCAAACCAGCATACCACAGTTGGCAGCTAGAATACCCTGAATACAACAATACAACAGGCAATAAAAGACAAAAATATGTATACAATCTATACATAAGTGCCATTACAGTCTAAGGCGGAGAGTTAGGGAGGGAAAGGTGTAGCCTGAAGAGATGAGTCTTCAGTCAGTGCTTGAAGGAGGTCAGAGACTCTGCCGTTCTGACATCCACCGGGAGGTCATTCCACCAACGTGGGACCAGGACAGACAGCAGTCATGAGCGTGAAGTGCAGGTGTGGCGAGGGGGAGGCGCCAGATGGCACGAAGTGGCAGAATGGAGGGGTCTTGTTGGTGTATAGGTCTTTATAAGGGATTGAATATATACAGGGGCTGATCCCTTAACTACCTGGTATGCGAGCACCAAAGTTTTAAATTTGATGTGAGCCATAACAGGCAGCCAGTGGAGGTTGCTGAGCAGGGGGGTGACATGTGAATGTCTGGGAACATTGAATACCAGACGGGCTGCAGCATTGTGGATCAGTTGTAGGGGTCTGATGGCAGATGCTGGAAGGCCAGCCAGCAGAGAATTGCAATAGTCCAGGTGGGACAGGACCGTTGCTTGAACAAGGAGCTGAGTGGAGTAGGTGGTGAGAAAGGGTCGGATTCACCGGATGTTGTACAGGAAGAACCTGCACGCCCGGGTCACCGTAGCGATGTTCTCGGAGAAGGACAGCCTGTTGTCCATCACCACTCCAAGGTTTCTTGCACTAGGGGATGAGGTCACTGTGGTATCCCCTAGTGAGATGGAAAAATCGGAGAAGGGAGAGGTTAGAGCAGGGTTGAAGATTACCTCCATCTTACCTGGGTTGAGCTTTAGATGGTGGTTGCCCATCCAGCTCTGGATGTCTCTCAGGCAGGTAAATGGAGAAGAGGAGGGGTCCGAGGACTGAGCCCTGGGGGACTCATTGACGGAGAGGAGTGCAGTCTCCGTTGAGTGGCCAGGTCTGAAGCCAGACTGGTGGGGGTCCAGCAGGTTATTTTGTGAGAGGAAGGAAGAGAGTTGGTTGGAGGCAGCTCGTTCAATGGATTTGGATAGAAAAGGTTGGAGAGATACCGGACGGTAGTTTTGAATGCAGGGGGGGTCTAGAGTGGGTTTCTTTAGGAGTGGGGTGATGTAGGCCCTCTTGAATGATTAGGGAAAGCAGCCAGAGGACAGAGAGGAGTTAACAAGGGAGGTGACAAACGGAAGGATGTCAGGCATGATTGCCTGAAGGAGGTTTGAGGGGATGGGGTCCAGGGCACAAGTAGTAGGGCGGTAGGAGAGCAGGAGGTGAGACACATCAGCATCTGTAAGGGGACAGAAAGAGGAGAAACAGGGGGCAGACACAGGGAGGCAGGCATAGAAGTGGTGGTGGTCGCGAAGATGCTGTGGATATCTGCAACCTTCTCGTCAAAAAATACCGCAAAGTCATCAGCAGTGAGCGAGGACTGAGATGGTGGGGGAGGTGTGCTGAGGAGAGAGGAGAAAATAGAGAACAGTTGATGGGGGTTAGAAGTGGAATTCTGGATTTTTGTTTGGAAGTAATTTCTTTTGGCAGTGGTGATAGCGGAGGAGAATTCCGCCAGGAGAGACTGGTAGGACGACAGGTCTGATGGGTCTTTTGATTTCCTCCACTTCCTCTCAGCTGCACGTAGGCTGGGCCTGGGAGGAACGTAGAAGAAGTGCGGTGTAAGGTCAAACGCAGACCAGGATTCCGAAAAGCTAATTGCAAGCAAACAACCACTAAGGGACAGGAAAACCAAAGGATAAAGAGGAATAACCTGAAAACTGAAAATTACCCCACCGGGGAAAAACTTCTCACAATGGGAAGAATAAAGAGGGCATACTTAAATATATCCGAAATGGGCTGAAAGACAACCTTTCAAATAAACTGACCTGTACAGAGAGACTGAAATTGGATCAAAGAGACAGGTAAAAAATAAACAAACTAACAAAGGAGGAATTGGGCTCCCACAAACTCTCAGAGAAAGTAGAAGAGTAGTGTAACAAAGGGAGAGCTAGACTCCCGCAAACTGTTTTCTCAGAGAAACAGAGATACAGTTTACCAGCTTCAGCATAACGCAAATTGCACAGAAGCACCTGAGTGCTGTGAGAGGAGGGTTTATCAAGGGTGTGGACTGATTGCAGAGAAATGATTGCGCCTGCGAGTAAATAGGCTGTCAACTTACCACACCAGGTACTGCGCCGTGACAAGTTTGGAGAGAAATGGGATGTTGGAAATTTGCCTGTAGTTGGATAAGAGCTATTGGTTGAGGTTTGGTTTCTTCACGAGTGTTGTAACAGCTGCTGTTTTGAAATGGTATATTCCCAAGGGTACTCAAAGAGCTAAGTGAGATAATTTTTAGACCAATGGCAAGTATTTTGAGGCTGTCTTTACAAACTGGAGAAAGACCAGATGACTGGAAACAAGGTAATACAATACCAATATGTAAGAAAGGGGACCGTACTGATCCAGGAAACTATAACCTGTAAGTCTAACTTGCATCACATGTAAAATACAAGAATCTATCATTAGAGACAAACTGGAATTATTTTATTGGAAATAATACAATTTGAAGGGACTTCCAAGTATTTTGACGTTAGCAGGGCTTATGTTCTTGTATATTTAGATTTCCAAAAACCATTTGATAAGTTTGCGGTCATAACTCATTATCAGATTGAGGACTGGAGGAATTACAGGAGCCATTTCAGAGGATATACAAAGAGTAGTAGGAAGGACCTTATCTGAGCAGGGTATTGTGGGAAATGGAGTCCCACAGGGTTCAGTGCTGGGGCCACTGACGGAGACATTTAAAGTACTTCAGTTAAATTTGCAGATGATACAAAACTACGAGGTTGAGCTAACAGTTGAATCTAATTAAGTAATCCAGGAAGATTTAAACAGAATCCAGAAGTGGGCGGAAACATGGTAAATGAAATTCAATACAACTAAGACATACATATGGGAAGTAAAAACATATGGCAGCACGGATGGTGCAGTGGGTAGCAATGCCGCCTCACAGCAAGGAGGTCCTGGGTTCAAATCCTGGTCGGCCGGGGCCTCTCCGTGCGGAGTTTGCAGGTTCTCCCTGTGCTCGCATGGGTTTCCTCCCATAGTCCAAAGACATGCAGGTTAGGTTGTTTGGAGAGTCTAAACTGCCTGCTGTTTGTGACATGATCGCAGAAAGTAGCTACTCTGGAATGATACTTGGGAATTCTTTGTTTAAATCACCTCATTAAAATTGTACTATTTGTGGTATATCAAACTGGAATATGCACTGGACAAAATTGTGGAGGATATTCGACAACTGGAGGCTTTTACTGATAGCTACTCCAACATAGCCATGCCCGGTAAACCAGGTAAGCCTGACTCCAAACGAGGCAGAGACATGCTTATATCGAGTGAAACCGATGATGTTTCGGAGGCCGAGGAGTATATTGAGGCAGACCTCATTTTAAAAGTTAGACATGTTACATGATGTGATGCAGGATCTTGCCAAAGTGAAAATGGCTTTTGCGTTTAACAACATGCTCACTGAGAATTTAAAAAAAGAAAATGTCAAGCTCAAGGCAAGCGTGGTAAACTTGCAAAGTGTCACTGAGAGACTTGAAAGCGAAAATACGTGTCTCAAGGCGGATATTAATGGTCTAGATAACTGTGGCCTCTGCACCAAGATATCAATGTATGCAGATGACACAAGCTTCCTTCTCTCTCCATGTCCAGACTCATGAAAAAGACTTTTAGAAGACCTAGATATCTTTGCCATGTTATCAAACAAATTATGTTAAATGTACCATAAATATGATGTTTACATTACCATGCTCTCTGCCAATTAGATGGAGAGATAGTTATATAGATCTGTAAGGAGTTCACATTCCAAAGAACTTGAGCGAGCTCTCAATCATAAACTTTAGAAGAAAATGTTAAAAAATGTATAAGATACTGCAACCATGGCAAGGAAATTGTTTGAGTATATATATAGTGCTGTTAGTGCTGTTTGCCATATATATATATATATATATATATATATATATATATATATATATATATATATATATATGGCAAACAGCACTAATACACTCTCTAGTAACCTCACAGTTTATACTTATTTATTTATTTATCTAATCCTGGTGATGCCTTTTTTAGACTCTATGAACAGAAAGTTTTTAAGTTTATATGGAATGGGAAACCAGATAAAACATACCTGTATAATCAATATGACTATGGAGGGGTACAATTATTGAATATTGAAGTATTTAATTCTTCTTTCAAATCATCACTAATTTGGAAACTTTGCTCAAATCCTGACTGGTTCAGTAGTAGGTTACATCCCTTGTTTAAGGGTGACCTTTTGGCATATTTACAGCTCAAATCTGTCTAATGGTTTAAAAATGCATTTTGATTTGTCTACATTTCTCAGTGAATAAATACAAAGCTGGTTACAATTCCAATGACATCAACCAGAAAAAGTTTACCAAATATCTCAATAGATTACAGTTCAATACAAGTATAGTAATAGGTAATAAACCTACAGTATATTTATGAAACAATGGTTTGAGAATAGCATTATCTTTGTAAATGATATTTAAAATGAAGAACTACTAAAGTATATGAACAGTTTGATTCCTTGTTAAGAAGTCTGGAAAATTAATGGTCTAGAATCCAGATCCAGTATAAACAATTATAAATGGACAAAAACTAGTAATAGTAATAAAGAAATCGTTTTTATGTAAAAAAAAAAAAAAAAAAAGGTGCATTTGATATACCATATAATATTCAATACATACAATTAAAATAGCTTTATGTGAGCCTTCCAGTTGTATAGAATTTTAGCCACCAAAGAAATGTTACATAGATGGGGTTTTGAACAATCCCTATCATGCCAAGATGAAACAGAATCCATTCAACATATTTTTTGGTACTGTCCCATAGTGAGCCTTTTCTGGACTCAAATGTCAAATTCAAATGTGGCATAAAAAGTGTAATATCAAGGCTGAAATATATATATATATATATACAGACTGTTCTCCTTGGGGATTTAAAAAAATTAGCTAATGGTTGTAAATGTTATTATACTTCTGGGAAAAGTATTTATTTTCAAATGGAGCATTTTAAATCAATTGTAAAACATCACAGCACATCTCGATTTTCGAGATGACAACAAAGAGAGCACTGTATCTAGTGTGCGTGAAGCTCTTTTGGGAGCAAATAAGAGAGAGGGCTGTGAGATGGAGGATGCTCCTAGCCGGTGACACTAGTGTGGGCCACCGTGGAAACTGGTATGCAAGAGTCTGCTTCCCAAACGCATCGGTGACCTACAGTGGAGGATCCTCCACAACATTGTTCCAGACAATAGTACTGTGAATGGGTTTGACAAAACAGTGGACGAAAGATGCCCCTTCTGCTTGGCAGCAGGGAGCTGCTTTAATCTATTTACAGAGTGTTCCAGGCTTATGACTCTTGGTGTTGGAGGATTGGACTGTGCAGCCGGGGTTTTGGTTTTCCGAGGTGGTCTTTTTCTCTGGAGTAAGGTACTCCAGGAGAAAACAACAACAATGCATACTAATTCATTTTTAAGAGCCACAAAGGGAGGATGGAACTGCAAGGGACTGTGTTGACATCCTGAGAGTTCTGATTATTGCTCTGTGAAAACTGGAGTTTGCCTTCTACAAAATGAATGATAATCTGATTGAATTCAGTGACAAATTGGCTATTAATGGAGTACTTTGCAAAGTGAATGAAAGAGAATTAGTGATTATGTGTTAGGAAATTAGGATTTTTTCTGTTTCTTTCGGTTTGTTCAGTTCTTGTTTTCCTGTTCCTTTTGTAAAGTTTTTTACAAAAAAAATTGTAATGACCTTTGTTTAAAATTAGTCTGTGGAAGAGCTGAGCACAACGCAAAACCACACAAGCTGAGTGAGGTCAATTGTATGATTTACTTGTGCACTTGCATCATTGGTATATTTCCATGACGGTGAGATTGTCATTGGTAATTTTTCCTGTTTAACATTTGAAGCCTTTTCTTACTTTTTTTTAGTCTTTGGGTAGCCTGTAGCTGTGAAAGCTAGTGCCTACAATATACTCTGCACAGTACCAGTAAAATTATCCCATCAATTGTTTCACATGCTCAGTCTATCTACTATCAACCTATCCACTGCTACCAATTCAGGAGAGCGGAGACAAGCTCTTGTTCTCCACAAAAAAAAACATGATATTAGCTACCACTTCTGTCAGAGAACCACTTAAGATCGGCTAAGGTTTTGAAAGTTTTATCTGTGATCACTGATGGACCTATGATGTGTTGCCATAGGACCAAGTAGAAAAATTAGAACAGAAACTGATAAACTACAAACAATGTCCTGTGCATGATACCTCACTGAATTACATCTGACGGCCCACTTAGTACAGAGACAACCAAAATCAGTCAAGAGAAGTCTTGAGCATGGGCAATATATTTTGAATTAAAGGGCTATCCTTCCCAGGATCTGCATTACAGAATATTATTATAATCCATGCAAGGTACACTACTGCACATTATCCAATTCCTCAGCTAGCACAACAGAAGGTGGCTGCTTATGCATTCATCGTGAGGCAGGCATATTTGAGTGTGGCATGAATCTTATAAAGCATGTCATATTTTATGTCTTCAATCTTGACATGCTAATATGTTTTTGTTTATTTCTGTGCAATAAAACAAACACAGCCTCAATACCATCCCAGCAATTGTCAAATTGTCTAATTTAATTACTTTGGGCATTGATGTCTTCTTGGCTGCATACAGGTCTGTTTATTACAGTTTATTCCAGTTACTCCGATTCCCCTCTGTGTGTGTGTGTGTGTGTGTGTATGTGTGTGTGTGAGTGTGTGAGTGTGTGAGTGAGTGAGTGAGTGAGTGAGTATACTGAAAAAGTACCTGTTTTCTTCCAGGAACTCTTTTTCTGCTGACAGTGACAATGAATGAAGGTAGATATTGCCTAAGGCGCTGCCCCTGGACTTGATTCTGCATTTTGCACTAAATAATGACATTAAAAGATCTGGCCTAGCATTGTAGTTGCTGTTTGCAATGCATATATTGTTTCATTGTTGCAGAAGCCTATTTTTAGCAAGACGGTAGCAATTGTCCATAGAGTCAAGCTTTTATGAAACCAATATAGATGTATAGAAGGGTAGAACTATATATTTTTTATTTATATTTGATACAGAATTGATACAGAATTGTATACTGTATCATTCAGTGGAAGACTATAGCACACTGAGATTAATAGTTGGCATTTATATAGCGCCTTTATCCAAAGCACTGTACAATTGATGCTTCTCAATCACCCATTCATACAGACATGCACAGACCAATGGTGATTGGCACCAACCAACTCATCAGGAGCATTTGGGGGTTAGGTGTTGTGCTCAGGGACACTTCGACACACCCAGGGCAGGATTGAACCAGCAACCCTTCGACTACCAGACAACTGTTCTTACCGCCTAAGACAATGTCGCCCACAACAGATTACAGTGTATATTATAATGCACGGTGAGTGCCCGTGTTCGTGTTCATGTGGGTTTCCTCCGGGTACTCCAATTTCCTCCCACAGTCCAAAGACATGCAGGTTAGGCTGATTGGAGTCTAAATTGGCTGTGAGTATGAGTGTGTGAGACCACTCCAGGGTGTATTCCTGCCTTTCTTAGTTTATATAAAAAGTTTTCATAAAATATCCTGGTGAGTTTATATAAAAAAATCAGTTTCAGAGATTTTAATCTAGAGTTCTAAAGAAACCCAGACTCGGGAAGTCCAGATAAAAAAAGATATTTGATTTCTCTAATTCTATGCTCAATGCTCAAAAGGCATTGTAAAGTTGATTCCATCACTGGAGGGACCAGCGATGATGACAGCCTTGCTATGACAGTACTGGGAAAAATAGCACATAGATTACATAATGGGAATACAATGACTGGGCAGAAGGACAGAGAGTTAGGAGTGTGCAGAATGTTAGCGTTGGGCTGATGAGCGATAGCAAGCGTTTGAAAGGAGAGGGACAAGCCAAGTTGGGCTACAGAGACGCCAAATATAGCAATGCTGTATTTGACCAAAATGTCAATTTGCTCTCTTATGACCACCACACCTTCATTCATTCATACTTTAAATGACCAACTGAGACCGAATGAGACCAAAATTGAATGGCATGTTTGACATTTGAAACAGAGATGCATAAAAGGAGTTGCACGCCATACCCACAGTGAGGTCCAGGGCATTGGTTAAAATCCACCGATTCCACCAAGGCAATCTGGTTGGTTCTACCAGACTTGGCTGTAGGTGGACTTTCCAGCAAGACAATGACCCAAAGCATACCTCAAAATCCACAAATGGTTCTGTGACAACAAAATCTATGTTCTGCAAACCTGTGGGCTGAACTAAAGCAGAAACCCAAGAATGTGAAAGATATTACAAGGATCTGCATAGAGGAATGGTCCACAATCCCTCCAAATGTGTTCCTTAACCTTTTTCAAACATTACAGGAAAATATTCCATGCTGTTATCCTTGTCAGAGGTGGATACACCAAGTACAAAATTACAATAGTTATAGAACCTTGATTTTTGTTAAATCTATTTTTTATTAAATTAATGTTTGATTTTGGTTGGTTCCCTTGAAACATTAATAAAGTACAGTAATTTGCCAATTATCAGCATTTATCTCATTAATCATATTCTTTATTTTTTTTGCATTGCCAGTCAGGGGTGCCAATAATTCTAGAGCTCACTGTATGTATCACTTATAATACATACACTTAGTTATGTTATGTAGTGCTTATGTTTGATGATTTGATTTTCCAAAAAGAATAACCATTAAAAGGTTTTAAAAGGTTTACAAATCTCACTTAAATATCAGATCATATTATTATTTTACATGGGTGACTGACAGAATGATTTGTTACTGGTTAATTATTTAATTCCATTTCACTCTCAGAGAGAAGAGAAATTTCAGCTCTTGTAGGGACAGGCCGAACAAGCTCATTCACACCTCAGTGCAGTTGGACTGACTCCAGCTGCAGTGAATTGAATGAAACCCCTCTTGGTAGGATTAATCATAGTCATGCAGAAGAGGCCAATGCAGATGTGTTCACAAAGGGAGGGAGTGTAAATACCAACCATTTTTCAAAGGTGCAGTCCATATACAGTGGGGCAAAAAAGTATTTAGTCAGCCACCAATTGTGCAAGTTCTCCAACTTAAAAAGATGAGAGGCCTGTAATTTTCATCACAGGTATACCTCAACTATGAGAGACAAAATGAGAAAAAAAAATCCAGAAAATCACATTGTCTGATTTTTAAAGAATTTATTTGCAAATGATGGTGGAAAATAAGTATTTGGTCAATAACAAAAGTTCATCTCAATACTTTGTTATATACCCTTTGTTGGCAATGACAGAGGTCAAACGTTTTCTGTAAGTCTTCACAAGGTTTTCACACACTGTTGCTGGTATTTTGGCCCATTCCTCCATGCACATCTCCTCTAGAGCAGTGATGTTTTGGGGCTGTCGCTGGGCAACACGGACTTTCAACTCCCTCCAAAGATTTTCTATGGGGTTGAGATCTGGGGCCTCATTTATAAACGTTGCGTAGGCACAAAATAATGCGTACGCCACTTTCTAAGCAAACTTTGGCATTTATAAAAAATGAACTTGACGGGAAAATGTGCGGTCCTCCACGGAAACTCTGACCCATGCGTACACACATTAACTAGAGAAATTAGAAACTGTGCCTTTAATGCTCGTGACGTAAGACCAGGAAAACGGGAAGTGAAACAGGATGTAAAAAGGTTTAAAGATTTGCCGGGAGTTGTGGCTGGGTATGGCTGCTGTAAGGACGTGCTTCGTCCCTGTTATACTTATTAAAGTGTTGTGTTGTTGAATCTCGCTATACGGGTTCTCTCCCTTCCTAAGTGCAACACAACATTTGGCGACGAGAGAAGTCGAAAATGATATACAACAGATGCCACTGTGTAAAATAAATCGAAATTCATTGTTGTTGATTGTACTCTTAAAGGATTCTGATTTTCTGCATGTTTACACTAGGACTCGGAACTATACTGTCCTCTCAGGTCCTCTTTGCACTTGTTCTTGTGTTTAATTTGCACTTTGTTGTACGTCGCTCTGGATAAGAGCGTCTGCTAAATGCCATGCAATGTAATGTAATGTAATGTAATGTAATGTAATGTAATATAATGAAATATTACCTCTCACGTATCATATACGAAGAGTTAATTTGCAAAAACGGATAAAAGCCTCTCTTACAACGAATAAACAAACAGCTGTTTGATTGATGCTCCCTGGAGTGCCCAAAAAATATGATTTAGGATGATAAATATAAACGGAGATGTTGTTGTAAAATCGCTCAAATATGTAGACGAATTGTTAAACAATACTTCATGTTATTAAATGTATTCTCATAAATAATATGGTGAACAGTCGGACAAATTGCGCTGCACTGATGCCGTTTACAATGCGTCAGTCGGGCAGATACGAGCAGAGTTTCATATATTGTTATCATATTCATATATTATGTTTTATAATGTGTTTATTGTTATAAATTTTTGTTCGTTTTATCTCTTAATTTTGTAACTGTGTTTTCAATGGTGCTAGACAAATAACGTGTATTATTATTATCATCGTCATCATCACATTCGTTGTGCAGAACTGTTTGTCATTTACAATCAATCAGGATAATTCCCACACCTGTAGCTTTTCAGAGGCAATCAAATGGCTGAAATCCCTTTTCTTGGCCTTCTTTTCAGCGTTTACCATTGTCGTCTTCGTGAAATGCATATTCATTAGGGGTGTTTCACTGCCTATTTATAGGCAACTGTGGGCGGGACATAAAGCTGGCAAAGTCCACATTTAGAGTTGATTGTGATTTATAAAGGAAAACTGGCGTGGGATGTGCGTATGCACTGTTTTATAAATCAGAATATTTTTTTGCGTACGCACGTCCTAGGTTTCATGCTTACGCAACCTTTTGACGTGAATCCTAAGCACAGTTTTATAAATGAGGACCCTGGTCTCCAGGACCTTGAAATGCTTCTTACGAAGCCACTCCTTCGTTGCCCGGGCGGTGTGTTTGGGATCATTGTCATGCTGAAAGACCCAGCCACGTTTCATCTTCAATGCCCTTGCTGATGGAAGGAGGTTTTCACTCAAAATCTCATGATACATGGCCCCATTCATTCTTTCCTTTACACGGATCAGTCGTCCTGGTCCCTTTGCAGAAAAACAGCCCCAAAACATGATGTTTCCACCCCCATGCTTCACAGTAGGTATGGTGTTCTTTGGATGCAACTCAGCATTCTTTCTCCTCCAAACACGACAAGTTGAGTTTTTACCAAAAAGTTCTATTTTGGTTTCATCTGACCATATGACATTCTCCCAATCCTCTTCTGGATCATCCAAATGCTCTCTAGCAAACTTCAGACGGGCCTGGACATGTACTGGCTTAAGCAGAGGGACACGTCTGGCACTGCAGGATTTGAGTCCCTGGCGGCGTAGTGTGTTACTGATGGTAGCCTTTGTTACTTTGGTTCCAGCTCTCTGCAGGTCATTCACTAGGTCACTAGGTGTGGTTCTGGGATTTTTGCTCACCGTTCTTGTGATCATTTTGACCCCACGGGGTGAGATCTTGCGTGGAGCCCCAGATCGAGGGAGATTATCAGTGGTCTTGTATGTCTTCCATTTTCTAATAATTGCTCCCACAGTTGATTTCTTCACACCAAGCTGCTTACCTATTGCAGATTCAGGCTTCCCAGCCTGGTGCAGGTCTACAATTTTGTTTCTGGTGTCCTTTGACAGCTCTTTGGTCTTGGCCATAGTGGAGTTTGGAGTGTGACTGTTTGAGGTTGTGGACAGGTGTCTTTTATACTGATAACGAGTTTAAACAGGTGCCATTAATACAGGTAACGAGTGGAGGACAGAGGAGCCTCTTCAAGAAGAAGTTACAGGTCTGTGAGAGCCAGAAATCTTGCTTGTTTGTAGGTGACCAAATACTTATTTTACCGAGGCAATTAATTCATTAAAAATCCTACAATGTGATTTCCTGGATTCTTTCCCCCCATTCTGTCTCTCATAGTTGAAGTGTACCTATGATGAAAATTACAGGCCTCTCTCATCTTTTTAAGTGGGAGAACTTGCACAATTGGTGGCTGACTAAATACTTTTTTGCCCCACTGTAACAGCTAAGGATTAATTTAGCCACTGTGTCTCTACCTTGTGCGGTTGCAATTAAAAAGCTTAGAAGGAGGTAACTGTACATATTAATTAAACTTGCTTTTCGGGAAAATAGGGCAGAATATTTATTTCAATTATTAGACTTTGTTAATGAAACTGTAAAGAATTGTGTTCAAAGGCACTGTTTTTTAAGGACGTAAGATATGAGTAGCTTACTGACTTAAATTTCTGACTTAAAAGTCAAGCATGTTACATAAAGATAAAGTTAAGGACAAAGTCAGAAAAAAATGCTCTCAGAAAAATAAAGTAAAATAATCTATAGTAAAAATGCATCCCATAAATGGTTCCACTTTGGTTCTATGGCTGTTGAATTACATCATAACTACAGAGTAAGGATAGTTGGAAAGATGATGTACAGGTCACAGGTAGACATACATTTTTGATGTTCGCCTCCTTCATACAGTAACAAACCTTTATGACTTCCCCACATTGTAATCTTGTCTAATCTTGGCAGTATTGTTTTTTTTTAATTCATGGAAAGTGTGACTTGTTTTAATTTAATGCTCACATTCTTACACCAGGGATAATTAAAAGCATAATTATATATGCTACTTTTTATTGCATACCTGCTTGGTTGATCATTCAGTCTGCAACTTTGAGGATAATATTTCTGAGATTTCACTGTATGAATGTATGTCGATATGTAATACACTGGCCTGATATTAAAATAGTTTGGGTATGATTACAAAGTCTTGGAACATACATTCCAAAAGCATCTATTTTCATCTGGTTTTCAGCACATACCAGGTTTTGTCCATGAAGGACATTTCTTTAATGCAAACAGAAGCTTATAGGTCACATAGAATGTTACTTCCTCAGACATAAAGTATGGTGTGTACACGATGCAGCTAAGCTAGATTTTTAATTAAGTAAAATATTGTTCTTAATTGAACTTAATTTTATTTAATTTATAATAATTGTTAGGGGTGCCAATACATTTGACACCCACGTTTTTCAGAAGAAATTAAATTGAAGTATATTGTTCTCCCAAAGGTCTGAACATAACCTATAGATTATTATCTGTGTTCATTATTATATGCAGCCTTTTTTCATTTTTATCAAGGTCGCCAATAATTCTGGAGCCCACTGCATATACCTGTGGCCATGCAGCTGCCCATTGCTTTTAGGAATCAATGTGCTTACCTTGGGACAGGAACTGGGAGAGATAAGGCCCAGATGCAAAAAGATTTCAAAACGCCTTGTGTTTTTATCATTTAGCACTGAATATCTCAATTACTCAAGCCAAGGACCAAGCCAGAATTACTTTATAATTAAACTTGTGATGCAAACTTGTGTATAAAATATGGTAATGATATCGACAGGCATTCAAATTCCACATGAGTTTTCCTAAAACTGCACTCAGATGTCCTCAAGTGTCCTCAAATCTCTCAAAATACAAAACATCTGCATATGTTTTTGTCCAGACACATGAAAATAGAAAGGCATATTTTTCTATTAAAACAGATTTTTTGATACAAAATGTAAAGAAATTTATGCTTCACATGTGTGAGAGTATACAGGGGCAGCCTGTATCATAGTGGTATATGACTTTTACATTACATTACATTATTGGCATTTGGCAGACGCTCTTATCCAGAGTGATGTACAACAAAGTGCATATCCATAACCAGGGATAAGTTCGCTGAAAGACCCTAGAGGGAAGTACAATTTGAACTGCTACCTGTACAACAAAGATAAGGACGAGGGCCAATTTATTTTATTTATTTTTTAAACAAGAAAAACAAACAAACAGAGCAAAAGTGACCAAAGTTAACTATCAAAACACTGCTTACCTAGCCAACTAAAAAATACCGATACACAAAGCAAGTCAGAGACAACAATTAAGGTTCACAGGGAGGTAGGGAGGGATGGGGAGAGGTGCTGCTTGAAGAGGTGTGTCTTCAGCTTGCGCTTGAAGGTGGGGAGAGATTCTACAGTTCTGACCTCAACGGGGAGTTCGTTCCACCACCGTGGAGCCAGAACAGACAGCAGTCGTGAGCGTGATGTGGAGGTTCGGAGAGGGGGAGGTGCCAAGCGGCCTGTGGAGGCTGAACGAAGAGGTCTGGCAGGGGTGTAGGGTCTGATGATTTTTTGTAGATAAGCTGGGGAAGACCCCTTAACTGCTTGGAAGGCTAGCACCAATGTTTTGAATTTGATGCGAGCCATGACAGGCAGCCAGTGGAGGGTAGTAAGCAGGGGGGTGACGTGCGAGTATTTGGGAAGGTTGAAGACCAGACGAGCTGCTGCATTCTGGATAAGTTGGAGGGGTCTGATGGCGGGTGCTGGGAGGCCAGTCAAGAGGGAATTGCAGTAGTCCAGGCGGGACAGAACCATCGCTTGGACCAGGAGCTGGGTCGAGTAGGGGGTGAGAAAGGGGCGGATTCTCCGTATGTTGTATAGGAAGAACCTGCAAGACCGGGTCACCGCCGCAATGTTCTCGGAAAGGGACAGTCTGCTGTCCATCACCACGCCGAGGTTCCTTGCACTGGGTGACGGCGTGAGTGTGGTATCCCCGAGGGAAATGGAGAGATCCAGATGGGGAGAGGTATTAGCAGGGATGAATATCATTTCAGTCTTGCCTGGGTTGAGCTTTAGATGGTGGTTGTCCATCCAGCTCTGGATGTCCCTCAGGCAAGCAGAGATACGGGCTGAAACCTGCGTATCAGACGGCGGGAACGAGACAAAGAGTTGGGTATCATCCGCGTAGCAGTGATAGGATAGCCCTGTGCAGTGATCACAGGGCCAAGGGAGCGAGTGTAAAGAGAAAAAAGAAGCGGGCCTAGGACTGAGCCCTGGGGAACTCCTGTGGCGAGGGGCCGAGGTGTCGATACCGAACCAGCCCAGGCAACCTGGAAGGAGCGACCAGAGAGGTAGGACTCAATCCAGTCCAGGGCTGTGCCACAGATGCCCATTGCTGACAGGGCAGACAGGAGGATGGAGTGATCCACAGTGTCGAAGGCAGCAGAGAGATCTAGAAGAATGAGGACAGAGGAGAGGGAGGCTGCTCGTGCGGCATGGAGTGACTCACTGACGGAGAGGAGCGCAGTCTCTGTCGAGTGGCCGGATCTGAAGCCAGACTGATGGGGGTCTAGCAGGTTGTTGTTAGAAAAGAAAGAAGAAAGTTGAGTAGAAGCGGCTCGTTCTATAGTTTTAGAAAGGAAAGGAAGAAGAGATACTGGGCGGTAGTTCTGGATGATGGAGGGATCCAGAGTAGGCTTTTTTAGCAGCGGAGTGATGTGGGCCCTCTTGGAAGATGCCGGAAAACAGCCGGAAGACAGGGAGGAGTTGACAAGGGAGGTGACAAATGGGAGAATGTCAGGTGTGATCGTTTGGAGAAGAGAAGAGGGGATAGGGTCAAGGGCACAGGTTGTGGGGCGGTGGGAGAGCAGGAGTTGAGAAACAGAGTCTGTAAGGGGGGAGAAAGTGGAAAAGGAAGGGATGGGCCTAGAGGGGGGGAAGGGCACAGTGAGGGGGGCGGTGGTTGTAAAGGATCTGCGGATGACTGTGACCTTCTCATCGAAGAAATCAGCAAAGTCATCAGCAGCGAAGGAGGTCTGAGGAGGAGGAGCCGGTGCGTTGAGGAGAGAGGAGAAAATAGAGAAAAGTTTCCGGGGGTTAGAACCGGAGTTCTGAATTTGTGTTTGATAGTATTTAGCTTTGGCGGCAGTGACAGCGGAAGAGAATGCCGGCAGGAGAGACTGGTAAGTTGTGAGGTCTGAAGCGTCTCTGGATTTCCCCCACTTCCTCTCCTCTGCGCGGAGGCTGGCCCTGGAGGTACGGAGGGTGTCAGATATCCAAGGGGACGGGGGGGATGTGCGAGGCGGCTTTGAGACAGGGGGACAGAGGGAGTCAAAAGCAGAGGAGAGAGATGAAAGAAGGGCGGCAGATGCAGAGTCAGCGGGGAGTTTGGAGAAGGATTCGAGAGAGGGGAGTGAGGCGGTGACAGTGGTGGCAAAGGAAGAGGGTGAGAGGGAGTGGAGGTTACGGCGGGCTGAGGACGGGTAGGTGGGAGGAGGGGGAGGAGGATGGGGAGGAAGAGGGAGGGCGAATGAGATGAAGTGGTGATCAGATGTATGCAGAGGGGTAACCGTGAAATCAGAGCATGAGCAGTTCCTCACAAAGACAAGGTCTAGGACATTGCCCGCCTTGTGGGTTGGAGGAGAGTGTTACAGGGAGAGGCCGAAGGAGTGGAGTAGCGGTAGGAAGGCAGCAGCCTGGGAGGCTTCAAGGTGGATGTTGAAGTCTCCAAGGAGAATCAGCGGGGTGTCATCCTCAGGGAAGGAGCTGAGAAGGGTGTCTAGCTCATCAAGGAAGCTTCCCAGGGGCCCTGGAGGGCGATAGATAAGTGGATATGGACAGGTCAGAGAGGGGGAGAACAGAGCATTTCCACGAGGGGGAAATTAGAAGACCAGCACCACCGCCATGGCCAGAAGGCCGGGGAGTGTGCGAGAAGGAGAAGGAGGATGAGAGGGCAGCGGGAGTGGCAGTGTTGTCAGGTGTGATCCAGGTCTCAGTTAGGGCAAGGAATTGTAGGGACTGGAGGGAGGCATACACAGGGATGAAGTCAGCCTTCCGAGTGGCAGACTGGCAGTTCCATAGTCCCCCTGTGACAGCAAAGTCCTTACAGGGGGTGAGCAGGGGGTAGCTGAGGTTGGAGGGGTTCCGACGCCGTGGAGGCCCACGTCGCAGGGGGTGTCTTCGGGGGAGAGAGCACACTGGGATGGGGTGAAACATAACAGCATAGCAAACTGGGACGGAGCGTCGCTGGCGTCGCTCTGAAGACGCCTATTTAAAGCACCTACAAATCGCTCACAAGCAGTATCAAATCAGCGCTAATCTCCTGACAAACTCCTGACAAACTCAGCAATTTCAAACAAACGTTCAATCACTCTACAGGTATGCAACCAGTATGAGTGATTAACAATACAACAAACAGCAATACAACAAACAGACTGGCTCAAGCCCTAACCTCAGATTGTTCAAATTAGCAATAACGAAATTACACTTTACCGTATCTAGTGGACGGTCCGCAGCAATACCACACACCTGGTTACAATGATGCACTAATGACGAAGGACTACTACCGCGAGGCTAATATACGCTGGCGTCGCTCTGAAGACGCCTATTTAAAGCACCTACAAATCGCTCACAAGCAGTATCAAATCAGCGCTAATCTCCTGACAAACTCCTGACAAACTCAGCAATTTCAAACAAACGTTCAATCACTCTACAGGTATGCAACCAGTATGAGTGATTAACAATACAACAAACAGCAATACAACAACCGACTTAGACCCGCAAGGTCCGTGGTTCAAACCGGTGTAGCCATGATAAGATACATACAGCTGTTGGGCTGAGCAAGGCCCTTAACCCCACACTACTCCAGGGGGGATTGTCTCCTGCTTAGTCTAATCAACTGTAAGTCACTTTGGATAAAACTGTCAGCCAAATAACATGTAATGTATGTTTATATAAAGGATGCCCAAAGTGTCCAAAAAGGATTACTCACCCTAACGCTTTCTAACCAATTGGCAACTTTATTTCACCTGCAAGCAGGGTTGAGGGGGCAAAGCAGTTCAGCAGGGCAGGGTCGCCATGGCAACTTGATGGGATCATGTTAAAAGTGTGGATGTAAGCACTGACAGCAAGTTTTGTCAATTGACCAAAGATTGGGTGTAACATAGATATGAGCTCACATCCTGTTTAGGTTGTTTGCCTTTGATTTCACTGAAAATCAAAAATCCATCTGATAACTTTCATGAAGCTTTGTCCAAAGATCATCTATGCCAAATCTCATCTTCAGGATCTCCCGAAGTATCACCTGATACAATAATCACTTTTGTTAAGGTAAACACATCAACATTTAAACACCTATTTTTTTCCCCACATCCTCAGGTAGGGGCCCTGAGTCCATATACCAAGTTTGGCATCAGCACGTCAAAGCATTGCCCACACTTCCTGTATGGTGGCTTTTGCAATTTCAATTGGCTGTACTGAACACACAATTCTGAAAATTATCTGATACGTTTGTGAGGCTTGGTCTGAAGATCATCTGTGGTGAAGATTAGGCAAACTTTGTGGGCTGTGGAAAAATGTTAAACCTTTCAATAAAATCCAATATAGGTCATCAATTAGGTTGAAATGAAAAGCCATGTCTCAGCCCTGACCAGACACATCAAAGCATTGGTGAGTTATGACCTCACTTCCTGTTTGGCAACTTCACCGCCATTTTTGTTTGACTGTAATGGATGAGCGTGGCTAAAAACTTACATGCATAAACATACCTCCAACCTTGACCAATTGGTGGTGCAAGAGCACTCGAGGTGGAGATATGAATCTTGGGGAAAGAATCATGGGACTGCCCCCAATCAGTGTGCCAAATTTCTAAACATTTTACCATACAGTTCTAGGGGCTGCCATAGACACCCTAGCCATCAGTCCACGTCCTGTAATTACTCTGTATATTCATTCTGCTGTGCAAATGCAGCAATATTCCTAAACTGTCTGTTGCCTGAATATGACTCATTATACGTTGTTGGAAAGGGTAGGACACCCCGTACAAGAAGCATGCCATGTTCAGTACTGAAATGACCTAGTAATGCTTTTATGCAACAATAAGAAGTAGTTCAAGACGGCATTTGCTTATGTATAGTCCCGGCAAATATATAGTGTTCTCGAAAATGGCTGAATGGATTACAAAATACACTTCAACATTCGTCAGAAAACAGTCGTAGCTTCATAACCAGGTGGGATATTTGGTTCCATAAATATGTCGGTATCATATAATTAGCAAAAGAAACTTGTATTTGTACCAAACCGGAAATATGTTGGCCAGACGTGGAATAAAAGTGAGCTAAGACATGTTTTTATTATCCATCCATCCATCCATTATCTGAACCCGCTTATCCTGAACAGGGTCGCAGGGGGGCTGGAGCCTATCCCAGCATACATTGGGCGAAAGGCAGGAATACACCCTGGACAGGACGCCAGTCCATCACAGGGCACATACACCATTCACTCACACACTCATACCTACTGCCAATTTAGACTCTCCAATCAGCCTAACATGCATGTCTTTGGACTGTGGGAGGAAACCGGAGTACCCGGAGGAAACCCACGCAGACACGGGGAGAACATGCAAACTCCGCACAGAGAGGCCCCGGCCGACGATGTTTTTATTATGTTGCAGTTTTTTGTATTATATAAATATAAATGCAACAATAGTTTTAGATGTTGGCAACTCAACCACAAGGGGGCAAAGTGGATAGGTTTAATTTTCTTCAGGTGGATGTTTGGGGTTTCATTTTATTTCCCCTCTGGCAATTGTAATGCAGAACAATTAATGTACAGTATATGCAAGCATGTGTCCACAGTATAGGTTTCACTCTTACACTGGCTGGATTATTGATTGCTCCTTTCAGTATGTTACATGTGTATCTAATGCTGGCTGTACACCGTGCGATATTAACCATCTTTTACGATTGCTACATGTCACACTGTGTCCTTCATTGCTGTCACGGTGCAATAAGCTCCAAAAATTCTATAATAAGAGCAGAGATTCCATCCTACGATTACAGTGGCTACATCATCTCACATCCATGGACAGAATATGAGGATGGTGGAGCAAAAAGTTGAAGACTAATCATGGCGTTACCCTGATTTTTTTTTATAAAGGCGGTTTCTTTTCTTGCTCTCCTTTTTGATATTAGCTACAATTTTACTTATGGGTGTCTCATCTTTGGTTATTTATGCGGGTTGCAAAAATGGTTTGAGAGCAGTTGCAAAAGCGATGCCATTTTCATAGGGTGGTGTTAGGTAAATTGGGACATCGGGTAAAATTGGACATAGAAGCTTTGAGGCAATGTTCTCTTTAAATATTAGCAGTCAATCTCTGAAAACATCTTGTAATTGTTGCTACAACACTACTTAACATAAAGCAATTGTTTTGATTGGTCTGTGGTAACCAGTGTGTGGCAAAATGTTGAAGGACATCAGGTCAGGCCAATCACTCGATAAGCACTGTGACATAACGAATTTCACTTTTGCATAATAAGGGTGTGAAACCAAAAACAGACTAATCAACAATCTGCAGAACTGTATTATGATGAAGTCTTTTATGAAGTCTTTTAATTTTACTAGACAAATTTAGAAGGTTTGGTAAAATGGGACAATCATTTCAGCTAAATTGGGACACTTTTTTAAGTGTTAGTGGCAATAACAACATTTTTGTATTCATACAACACCTGATTCCCTATTTTACTCTGTTCAGCCCTTCTATAAGCTATAATGTACTATGTTCAATTGTACCATGTGCAGAATCTCGCCGCAGACGTGGGGGTATTTGGGGGTATCTGGGGTTTCCTGCTCACCTCGTATACCTTCTTAGGGCCTGTAGAGGTCATGTGGGTTATCCACGTAATGGTGTACTGCCATACAATGTTCAAAAAAAAAAAAATGAAAATGAATGTCTCAATTTACCTTACAAGCTGTCCCATTTTATCTGAACATGCCATCAGCGTGAGAGATGGGGCCTTGGTGCGTTTGAAGGTCAGTAGTTTCTAAACAAGTATACTTAGTAAACATAACATAAGTAAACATAATTTCTTAACATAAATATTGCAGAGATCCGTGATAACTTATAAAAACATCATTGGAGTGAGTAACCAGCTTTTTTGGTGGTCTCCTGCTAATTCTACCAAAAATGTCCAAAATTATCTGATTCCACTATAGTGTACTTAATTAGCCTAGGCTACTTTATCCACATGCAAATAATATTTTTGTATCAAAGGTGACACTAGCAATGTGTTAAAACAATGTGTTTATCATGGTTTGAGCACTACGTGTATCGTTTACAGTTTGTCATGTATTGTATTACAATGCACCTATTGCATCATTAGATGTCCATTGTCTGTGGTCGTAGCAGCTGTCATATTGCACGATATTGGCTCGAAATATCGGACACTGCCAGCCTTCCGTCACAGGCTAAGATTCAGTAAATCAGCAGTCTATGAATGTCACACTGAGAGATTCAAGACAGTCAATTTTGGCTCACAAAGAAAGATTCTTCTACGATTTGGAAATTTTCTCTGCGACTGCAGAACCATGGCAAAAGTCACACTGTGCATACCCAGCTTTCATTGAAAAGTGCTTTATATGCCCTGTTTGATTATACATGTGAATAATGCAGGTGGCTTTACAGAGGATGGTCATAGCACTGAGATATTTATTCTTTAAAGACAACAAATGTCCTGACCTCAGCAGAACTATGGCTGAAAAAACATATGTTCACAGAAAGCAGCCACATTTATCATGACAACATAGCTGGGGCCTCATTTATCAATATTTTCTTTGTCTATGTTGATGAATACCAATCAATCGTAAAAAAAAAAGCTTGTGCACAAAATGTATGATGAGCATAAATTGATGCCCCTAAAATACCTTATAAGGAAATCAATTTCTCTCCTTGTCCCCCCCCTATAACCCGTGACCACAGTTTGGGCTGCTAGCCTACAGAAAAGTGGGGGCATGTCATAGCTAATTGACAGTACTCATTACAACTTTTATAGTGGTAAATTTAGGCTTAGAAAAATAAGTTATAAAATACATTTAAATGACTGAATAATAAAACAATTATGCACATTGTTTAAGTTTCACATTCAACCACCATGTTACTCCTTTAAAGAGATGGTTGAGAAAAACAAAAAAACTGTGTAGCCTACACAATTTCTTTAATCATGTTTAATCAGCTGTGTGTGCTACAGCTACTTTGTAGCTTGTCTTTGCGAACATTTAAATGTAAATTAAAACTTAACATCTTCTTTGCCATGATGTATTCTTATAAAATTATAGGAGTTTGGAGTAACAATATACTTAGGAGTCTGGAATTAGCAAGGAAAGTGTATTTTCACTGTTCTGTGCCAGTCCCCAAGAAGCTGAGGATAGGAATCACCTGTTCACCATGTTCTGGAATTGGACAGGAACGGCATGTGGATCTTCTGCCTCCAGTATGTTGCACAAACTCAGAAGGAGATATCTCGGCAGTCAGAACTGACTCATGAGACTCACCAAATGAATCGTCTGGTCATGGCTGACTTTGGAGAGTGGCTGGTCTTTGAATATGCGTTCTCTCCAAAGTCAGCCATGCAGCAAATCTTCTATTAAAGCAATAAATGTAATGTGAAGAGAGGTCAACCATAGCAACATATATCTAAGCTATGACTTGTACGCCCTATTTATAGCAAGCTTTGTTTACACATTTTATGGAATTGATATTGAATTAATTCTTAATTGGAGTTTATCTGGATTACCGGAATTAAAGATCACCCATTATGTAAAATCCAGTTCCGTTTTTTATATGATATGAACTATAATATTCCATTGGCTTATTACAATAATTTTGTGGCTCTAAATCTAAATAAAATATGAATGGATGGAATAATAAAAGCAAAAAACAAGCTTTACAACCATGAACATTCATTTTCACACACAATACGATCAGCTGAGAGCAGTCGTGGAGTCCTTTCTGATCCTACTGACATCCAACATTATTTGTGTACTTGCATTTCTGAGGGATTTACGATCACTTTTGTTCGGCTCAGGTTTGATAAATGAGGCCCCTGGAGCGCAAACATACAGTGAGCACCATAATTAATTGGACACATTTTTGGTTATTTTGGTTCTGCACTCTAGCACTTTTAATTTAAAAGGATACAATGACAATAGTGCAGATTGTCAGCTTTAATTTGAGGGTATTTTCATCCATATAGGCTGAACTGTTGACAGCAGCTTTTGTACATGGTCCCTCCATTTTAAGGTAGGCCTACTACAAGTATTTGTTGAATTAGCTTCACAGGTGTGTTTCGTTAGGCAGGTATATTCATTTGTGTTGTTAGTGAAGTGAGTTGTTGATATCTAGTCTTGATTTTAGACTTTGAAATTGCCTTTGGAGATGATGAAACATGATGGAGGGGGTGTTATGAAAAAGAAAGAAAAACAATATAAAATTAAATGATGCATTAGGTTATAATTATATTAAATTATATATTATAATTATAAATATAGGCCTGTATTGTGTTAGGCACACTTTTGTTGCTACCGGATAGATAATAGCAGTATATTCATCATTTTGTAAGTTTCTATTCATTTCAATAACACGAAGCTCAAGCCATCCCACTCCACCTATCCAATCAACCAAGCTATTGATATTCGAGCGCAGCGAAGGTGGACTATGTAGCCTACTGAAGTCTCCTCCGTCAATTAGTTTGTGCACACGGTCCTTATGACATACATGCGACTATTCGGGTTTAGGTTTTCTTCTGGACAGCAACGCGAATCGAGAAGCGGTAATGCCAGAATTTGGATCCAGGGACAAGCCATGTCATTTTCATAACTGTGGGACATGATAATAAAAGACCGTTAGCGACAAAGATAGGATAGAGACAAATATATGACGGAGTAGGATTTATAGTCTGTTTCCATCCTTTCGGATCTGAATGCTGATAGCTGGATTCGTGTGCGTTTGCTCGCTTTTTCTCGTCGGTTCTGAAAACTGTAAGGTAAGGTTATCATTACTCGTTTTTCAGCCATATCAAAGTTTCACTCGCTCGTTTGAACGAGGGCTAGGGTACAATTTCGTAATTTATTATATTCAAATCACTTTCGCCGACACAGACTAGTCTCGTAGGCGGTAATGTTAGTTTTATGTAAGCTGTATCTACATCACTTTCATGGTTCTTTCAAGGAGTGCATGGCACACACTGCTTCTCGATGTAGCTATGCTACAAGTGCATAGGGATTGTTGGATTGTGAAACTGAATAGGCTACTCTTTGGCACCACGTAATTTTGTTTTATTCTGATGTTGAGATTTTTCACTGAGAGATGGGCTAAAGTATTATGCTTTTGCAGATTATCGTATGCAGTAAAACAACCAGTGTAGCGAATATAGAGTTTGTAGGCTATTGTTGGGTAAAACCGTCATACAGAAAAGCATCCTTTACCCTCACAATGGAGGCTGTCAAAACAGACGCAGCCAGCTTTATCTTTAGTCCAAGTGGGAGAAGTCGCACCACGGGAAGATTTTTTTTAAAGAAAGTGATGCGTAAAATCTTTGTCTAATAGGCTACGTTTTTAGGCACTGTTTGTTACGAGCTGTTGTGTTGCGGACGAAATGCTTCGTAGGCTGAAATGACCGTTTCATTGTAAATGGAAAATTGTCCATATTTTTTGTTTTGGGCCTAATTTAATTATTGAAAGTATTAGTAAGTCACTATGTATACGTCACCTATAGTCTACATTATAATGTAGGCTACATATTGAGCATAACGATAATGTTAGCTTAGTATCGTTTCCTAAAGGGCTGCTTCAAAGCATAAAGACAACTTTTATTGTGAGGAAATTGAAATTGAGGAAATTGAATCGGGAATTATTATTTGAAGCTTGGGTAATGAGTCGGATTTTAATTGGTTAAATTCAAAACATCGAAAGCATTGCCATAGTCCGTTATTAAGATGAACAATGCCAAGACGGCGTCAAAACAATCGTCTGATTAGCCGCCAAGTATGGCATCGTGAATGGAAAGTGTTGAGAATGTATGAGTTAAATCTAGAAGGCTTTGGTCATTACAAGAGAGATGGTGAGGAAAAGAAGTGTCTTTAATCACCTGTGCGTTGGTGTAGTCTACCAGTCGTCTGTGGGGTCTCGGAGGTCTCATTCATTTATACAGCATATATAATTCCTTGTAATGGTTCTCAATTAACGTGTTATTGGAATCTAACGTTTTCTTTTTTCAGAACATGAAAATAACGTCCCTAGAAAATATAGTCCAGCTTTACAGGATATTGCTGTAAGTTAGAACTTTCTAGCAGCTACAGTATGATTGGAAGAAATCACTCCTGTCATGGAATAGAAGTGGCAATAAAACCACTGAGAGAGAGGGAGAGCCACTGATGAACAATGGTCCCTGTCATATGCCACATAGGGATAGTCATGTTCTTTTCAGAAAAGTTCATAAACTTCAAAGCATCATGAACCTTGTAGCATCTGCAAGCGCAGTATCATGGAGAGAAATTAAACATCATCACACTGGTGAGCATATTTCTTCCTATTGTTTTAGAAGTCTTGGCAATGGATTGCATTTTCCTGTGGTCCTGTTTTATGGTAGATGTTACACATGTGATTGAAACATATGGCCATTCTGCTTCTGGGGTTTATGAGTGCAGTATGCTGCTTAGCATATGATTTTTGCGGTTCCCTGTATTGAGGTGCGTTGGGGGAGCATGCTGTGACATGTAAATTGATGCATTCTAAATGTGATGCATGCTTAATTTGGTCCATCACAGAAAGAAAGAACATGCTTTTAATTTAACAGAACATTGCTAGAATTAGGGCTGAAATAGCGAAATTAAACACAATTACCGTGTGTGTGTTTGGGTAGTTGACAAACACACATCACATTTTAAGAAAAAATACATATATTTCAGGAGAATGAAAACTGCTGTTTGCAAAAATAGTAGTGGTCACTCAATTTGTCAATGACTTCACTTTTTTTTTCACATTCTCACTTAACTGCACTGTAAATGTGTCCTGTGGTGTGACATTGAAAAAATGAATAAAGAAAGTATATTAAATAACATGCAAATTACTTGAAACAGAATTGTCTATATTGTTACACCATTATTGTTATGTTCCTGTGTTCTGTGTGTTAGTGTATCATTGTTTAGTATTATTTATTCTTGTAATTTATTATTTTTCATATTTCATGTCTGGTTCTGTTTATATTTGTTTGTCTTTACACTCGTCTTCCCCTGTGATGTCTGAGTCTGAATGTTTTCTAGTCCAGTCACTCCCTTGTCTGCGTGCCCCACTATTCGGGTGTTTACGGTAGTTCCGGGGTTCAGTCTTCCTTCCAATCTTACATTACTTACTTCCTGCTTTCTCTCCATTTCATGTTTGTACATAGCACTAATATACTAATCCCAACTAACATAGAATTTGTACAGTACTAATTATACTAACACACTAATATGTTTGTCAAACTAACATTCACTAGTTTTGGGTATTTGTAATTTAAAGCACTTAACTAACTTACTAATGCATCTCCAGTTTCAATTCTGTTCTGTAACTCCACCTCCCTATTCTATCACTGATTACTTGCTTAGTTTTCAGCGAAGTATTCGCACCTGTCTCTCTGTATCTCTGCATCTCCTGATTCTCTGCAAATTGTCTACTCCCTAGTCCGGAGCCGTTTGTATTACATGTGTGTCTTTGTGATTCCAGTCCGCGTTTTTGTTTCCCCCTCGTTATTGTCCCATTACCCTTTCATGTGTCTCACCTGATGTTTATTTGTTAGACCGCCCTCACTCCCATGCCCCGCCTAGTTTGTCTCATTCCCCTGTGTATTTATACCTGTCCTTTTCAGTTGCACGCTGCTAGTTCGTCTTGTCCTGTTTCTGTTCCCGAGCCCTTGATTCCTTCCCCAGTTCTAGCCTCCTTGTTTCCTTGCCCCTGCCCTTGTTCCCGAGTCCTTGCCCTTGCCCTTGCCCTTGCCCTTGCCCTTGCCCTTGCCCTTGCCCTTGTTTATCTGGTTTTCCTGTTTTGACCCCTGCCTGCTTCCCTGGACTATTCTTTGTGTTTTGTGGATTTCTGTACCTCTGCCTGTTTGGACTGACCCCCTGGATTTTGACCTTGGCTTGTTTTGTGACTACGCTCTGTCTGCCCCATCACCTGTGAGTAAACTTGCCATTTTCCACACCCCTGTGTCTGCTTCTGGTTCCTCTGTCCGCCCTGCCGTAACAATTATTTTCTTAAAGTGATATTTATTTCACATAACAGTACTCCTTAGAATAGTTTTCACCATGAATAGTTGAACTTGAAACTTTTTTTGAAAGATATTTTGAAATTGAAGATTTTTTTTTTGTTATTTTATGTTTGTCACACCATAGGACAAAACGTCACACCAAAGGACAATGATAGTTATTGCATAAAGAGAGCCAGAATATATGAAGTGTTTATTGTAACATTGACAAAGGAGGACATTTTTTAAAATCTTTCAACAATATAAACTGTGCAAAACATGTAGCACATCAGAAGTAACTTTGAGATCCATCGTCAAACGAACACTGACGCATATTATATCTTTGTAGAATTCAATACAATTTCATTTCAAAACAATATTGTGACACACTAAGATGGCACACTTTTCGTCATTTTTAGGTACTTTTTTAAAAACTTTCAATTCATTTTCAAATATTACCATTCATGTATGAATTTTCTATTACAAAACAATTCGAAGAGCTATATTTTATTCTTAACAACATTTTCAATAATGAGGTCATTGTACATGGAAGCATTCATCAATCAAGAATTTAACATCAACCAGTCAAGGGGTACGAGTCGAGCACCACGGCGCATTGGGTCCGGTTCAGATATGACACCAATGATCTTCTGCCGTGAATAGTAAATGCAGTCAGGTTTCTCCGGCCACACAAATGAATTCTCACTTTTTGCTTCATACAGTTTATTTTTAGTTCATCTCCATGAACCTCCACGATCTGACCAACATATGGCCTGTCATCATACAATGACAAATTTTCCTTGTGTGCACCTCTCCTCTTCCTCAAAGGAGTCATTTGATTCAGTCTCCAGACCATTTCCAAAATCCACCTTCTTTGATTTGTGGCAAGAACATACTTTAGGATATGAACAGAAACAACTTAAGTCTGTGCAGGATCAGTCCAGGTGAAGATGACAAGACTTGGTGTGTACTGAGAATCCCTGTGACTGGTTTGACAGATGGAGGTAGCAGTTTGTCATAGGCATCAATATGTGACTCTTCAATCCATTTGAATTTCACACTCGTATCTGTTTGGGAGGATAGAAACTCGTAGAAATCTTTTGGAGATTGCAAATCACTGCCTCTCAGAACATACTTGTCTGCCATTCTTTTCACTGCTCCCCCAACACCATCCGGGGCTCCCTTGCCATGCAACCTTTCTGAGAAATTCCAAGTTACATGTTTAAAAGCCCATTGTGAAGGGAACTTGGCTTAACAGAAAGCAGTTGGTTTTGTTTCGGTATTGTGTTACCGGACCATCACTGATGACATGCAGTGTATCAATGGCTTGGTCATGTTCCATAACAGGCATGATGTGTGCCCAAACAGCTCTCTTGTCATGCCTTAATGATGATGACAGAGTTGCATAGCTCTGGGTTCCTTTTGATCTGTATGCAACTGCAGTATGCAGTGTGACACTGCTTTCGGCTTCCTGCCCAATGATAAGACTGGATTTCTGAATTGAGCTTGCAACCATAATTCTCTGAAAAGTCTATGTGTAAGACCATTTCATTTTGAGCAACATTTTCTTTCATTTCCCTAAATTTCTCTGCCAGATGCAACCAGTGGTATTGGTGGCTTCCTATTGATTTGAGCTCAAGTCTGAATTTCTCTATCAGGTCTTCAACCGTGCCATACTTTGTCTTCTTGACCCAATTTTTATAGACTCTTTCACCTACTGTCACATCCACCTTTGCCCAATATTCCCATCTGGCGGAATCAAGGGGATTGTGTTCTGCAAGTTGAGCTTCCTCAAAACAGCACGCGGTGCATGTTCTGTACATGCATTCTTTGATTTCAGCATTACATGTAATGCTTTTGAGCAGCAAGGATAGGCTTTGTGTTTGAATAATGCCCCTATGTGCCATGCTATCGATGAGGAGCTGCATGTTCTCATGTTGAAAACAAGCACAGGTATTACGGTCAGTCGCTTTGGCCTCTGTGACATAAAATGGCCTATATCTCACAAATTACTGATAAGACATCCCGTATTTGTGTCCAGGATCTTTACAGTAATCACTGTAGAGGTCTCACAGTGATTTTGTCAGAACTCTCTGCTGTCTCTTGTTCACCCTGCCAACTTTCTTTCCCGCAAGAAATCTGCTGTTTGTGTCTCTTGACAAGAACGACTCTACCGACTTTCCTTTTTTCTTTATTTTCACCAAGACGGTTAAGTCTTTTGCGCAATCTACTGTTTTTTTTGTTGTTCCAACTTGAATTTCATTCGTAAGAGTGAAATAATAAGTAGTCATTTAGCCACTCGGCAAGATCCCTGAATCATTTTAAGATGTTTAAGGCAACATTTCAGTTTGATTTACTTTCTCGGTCGTTCTCTTAGGATCGCCTCCCTTCTCTGTGGATCCCTGTTGATTTTTTCCCTATACTTTCTGGTCCTCTCTTTTGCATCCACCTCTCCCTCAGTTCTTTCTGCTCTAAAAAAGAGCTAAGTTGCATTATATTTATGTATTATAGTTGTTTCACTAACACTTCAGAACATTTTACATAGTCTCCAAAAACAGCAATAAACATTTGAATTTGAATTTAAGTAATTATTGAATTTAAAATCATTAAAACTGGTGAAAAGATAATGAAAAATATGTTAACAAACTTTGTTTATTTGTTTTAAAAGCTTATTAAGGAGGTCTTGTGTCACACCAAAGGACATTTTCTGTCACACCAAAGGACATATCAGCTTCTGTGGCAGTTAATAACCATGCTAATACTAGCTGAAACTGTTATTAGCATTTGGCATTATACATTTGCATAATATTACATAATCCTGCTGTTAAAAATACAAATTTTAATAAAAAAATGAAATTTAGAGGTGTCACACCAAAGGACAGAAAAACTTGACAACTTCAGTGGTCTGAAAACAGTTGAATATTTGAACAATTCTGAGAGAAATACTTACCACAGCTCATGGGCTTTATAGGGGTCTTCAGTCACATGACCTTGAATGGGGTCTTTCAACTAAATGTAGTTGTCCATGAAATTGCCCAACTTAAAGTCAGGTTATTGCATAACACCATAGGACATTGTTTTCTGTGACAAATTTTATGAGATTCCTACAATTTTGGAATATTGGAAAAGTGATTGCCACCTAGTAAAATAGACACTTGCACAATTGTGCCAGGAGTGTTCTTTAACATTTTTAAACATTATTTTCTTTATGTATGAAAGTTCATGTTTATGGAATCATGTTGTCTTCAGTCACACCATAGGACGATTTTGAGATTTGGCTCAAAGTTACAAAATTTTTTAAAATAACTCCAGTTTTAAAACAACAAGTTCATATAAAACAAGAAATTGTTTAAACATTTACATTATTTTAAATGAGAAAAATGTGAAAAATTGTTTTTTCTTGTGTGACGGTGAAAATGCCATGTCACGTCAACTACCCGTTTTTAAAGTTTGTTTTAGTACAATATGTTGGAGGGTATGTAGTCATTTATGAGCATCTATCATTGTAACAGGGGAAGGTGTGCTGGGTATCAGTACTGTTGACAGTGGGCGCCAAAAAACATCTGCACAACTGCCAAGGATAAGAATATGGATCCCATCGTGTTCCAAAATCTGTATTGTCACACTTATACATTGTCTGCCAGTATTTGCCAATTGGCTTTTTTTATTTTTATTTTCTATATTCTGCAATCCACATAAACATACAAATATGTAGCTGTTTATTCATTGCGATAACATGTTTACTATTTTCTTGTTTTTCATTGTTCTATTACATTATATGCAAAAAAAAAAAAAAAAGGCATTGCTTTGTATTTCCTTTGTAATTATTGAGGTTTGAGGTGAGTACTGGTGTGTGTCTGTGTGCCTGTGAGTGCACACGCATGCGTGTTTATGGTGCCCTACCAAGGTAAATGGCCACCAGCCGCCACTGCAAGACAGATTGGTGATCGGGGCGTGGCCGATTCGGACAAATAAAGGCCGGCCCCCAAATACAAGCTGGGGTAATATTGCCTACCAGCTATCAGTCCATGTGCACTAGAAGACATTGTTTCGATTTAACTCAATTAAATAAAAGAGCTCTTCTTAATATTTAAATCGCTGGTTGGTTTAATCTGTTGCCATTGAAAAGTCGTTGTCCTACACCATGGGTCTCCAACACATTGCTCTCAAGCTACCAGTCGCTTGCCGCCCCCTTCTAAGTAGCTTGCCAAAGGCTGAAGCAGTATGCATTTAAACACACATTCCAGCCTACGAATTTAATAAAAAGTAAATCAGGCAAAATTAAAAATTAACTCAGTTTAGGCTACTTGGCTACGCAATAAGGTTTCCATGTATTTACAGCACAGCGCACGTTCAATGAATGAATGAAAGCGGCTTCCTTGGCTCGCAATAAACAGACGGGTGGAAATCCCGACTCTCTTTCAACTACATAAAACTTAACAGTGAACCATCAAATACCCCCCAGATTTCAGTGCCCATCAGTCCCAACATTTAGCAATAGAATCACAGTCCAAAAGTAAATTAAATCCCAAACCAAAGCGAAAATCTTTTGATAGCCTACCAGTATGCTTCTCCAAACGAAACGCATGTCTCACAATAAAACGCACTTTAGGAAAAAAAGATCCTTAACTTGCTGTTATCTACACTAATTTGTTATTGTTCATGAAGGCGTGTCTGGCAAGTTGTTATTTTATGGATTCTGGACTTGCATGTGATTTATTGTGTTTGAGAATATTTGCAATAAACTAAGTCTGTTAAGACTGACACTATGACTTAGCAAACGGTGTTTCCTGATTAGCCTACACTAATTGATTTCTGAACGGTTACAGGAAGTGTTGAACAGTGTTGGCCCACTTTAAGTGTAGCCTTTTACTTTATTTCCAAGAATAAAATTCGACAACAGAAGCCTAATAAGAAATAAAGTCCTGCCTCGAATACAAGCCTGCCCCAAAGGCCTGTGCTTTGTGCAGCCTAAGTAAATAAAAGACCCCGGACACAATTTGAGGATTTACGGTAAGCCATGTTATTCCAGAAATAACTACCCATGCATGGCATAAATAATGAAATCCTTTGTTAGCATTGTACTTATTGTGCTATATTGCCATAAAAAGGCTGCAACATATTTAAAGGAATCGGTAAGGCAATAGGCTCCTCTTGGTTATTTAACATAAAATGTTTTATCATTTGCTTTAACCATCTTTGAATTCTTCATTACCAAATGGTTTGTTTTAGTGATCATGTGTCTTCTCTTTTCATCAATTAACAGCTTGTTCACCACAGTCTTTAATTTTATCAGTTAAAAGACATCTTTTTATGTATTTTAAACTGAGTTTCCTGAAACTTCACTTTGTCCCTCCCACAAGTTCCCCACTAAAACACTGTGGATTATGGGTAATCTTGCTACAAATGACTGCTACGTCTGTTACGGGCTGAAATGCAATGTGGCTGCCCCCTACTGTCAGAACAAAACAATGTGAAACTCACTTGCTAGCTTTGCATTTAAAACTTAAAAATAATATATTTTTACTCTGAAGTAAATTATGAAGAGCATGAAAGCCAGACAGTGCATCCGCAAAAGCTGCTGAAGTGATGCTGGCTAGTTTCCAAACTCCGGTCCCAACTAGTTTTTTATCATTACATTTAAAAGCTTCAGAACACTATTTGTATTATACTCTTGATTTTGACATTAATAGCAACATAAAAACCATAAACCCCACTATCATGGCAAGAATAAAATTACTTTTTATAACTAGACCTTTTACAAACAGGTGGTTAACAGCAGCATTTGTTGCCTGAGATTTATGCTTCCTGTGTAGCAAGGGTCATTTTCAGCCTAATGAAAATGCAGTGGTCTAATGATTATGGTAACGCTGATTGACAACTGCACTGCAAAAAAAGTATGAACAGACACTGACAGGATGCTACATGTGCTGTTATCCATACTAGCTTTATTCAGTGCAGTTTTGAAATAGATAGACTGAAAGGCTCAGCCTCCCACTGGCCCCTGTTTGCTGAGTGATAAGACTTTTATCTCTTAGCATCAGCAACACACAGGTGAGCTGGATGGAAATTTGTTCCCCAGTGCGCAGCATATCTTTGTCATGTGTTTCTGCTTGTCATTCTAATAGCAGCATTTTGATTAACATACAGTAGTGTGCAAGTTGTTGCCATCCCTGGCACAAGGTTAAACATGACACATTTCTTCACATTTTTGTAAAGCAAGATTACAAGTGTTTTCATTTCAAAATTACAAAAAAATGATTTGGAACCCGTTAGTACTTTGTAACTCCTCCTCAGGCAACTATAACAGCTTGCAAACACTTCCTGACGCCAGCTAAGAGTATTTCAATTCTTGTTTTTGGAATTTTACCCATTCTTCCTGGCAGAAATATTCTCCAGCCTCCTTGCATGAATGGCATGTTTGAGATCTCTCTACAGATTTTCAATAATATTCAAGTCTGGGGACTGTGGTGGCCATTCCAAAACATTCATCTGTCTTTCCTGGTGGTACTTCATGGTTGATTTATAGGTATGCTTTGGATCATTGTCATTGGCTGGAAAACCCAACCTCTCTTTGACTTCAATGTCTGGACTGACCTTTGAACATTAGCCTCTAGAATTTGGTGGAATCCATTCTTCCTTCTACTTGCACAATATTTCCTGTGCCCCCAGCCATCACACAAGCCTAAAGCGTAATGGATCCACCTCCATGTTTCACAGTTGGCAAGGTGTTCTTTCAACAACAGCTTCACCATTTGCTCTCCATACCTTCTTTGGTGGTGGCCAGAAAATTTTCGTCAGTTCGGAGCACATTGTTCCTTCATTCTGAAATCCTTGGATAACCCATGGTTGTTAACACCAAACAGAAAAGTTGGAAGTCATGGAGCTACTTTAGAGTAACAAGTTCAGCCCTGGAATTATATTCACCTGGGTCTGGGCCTTAGTAATATCTTTTTAAAAAGTAACAAAGAATAATCACAAAGGGTTCCCAAACTTTTGCACAGGGCCCTTTTCCCTTTTTTATAATCAATAAACAATAAAAAAATTTCAATAAAAAACAATCTTGCTTTAAAATTAGCAGAAAGGTCTCATGTTTAACTCAGGTTTGCTTTCGATCGTATACAGATTCAAGAATTGTACAATAATTGTTCAGTGTCGTTATGAATCATAGCAAAACATTGCTTAAAATGTCCATACTCTTACAGTGGTTTGCTCTCTAGCAACACTGCCAAAATAATTTCTTCAAATTTTCCAACCCAACCTCATCATCACTCAGTTTTTACTTCTCTTAAACGTGCCATCAATACATTTTTGCACTCTCAACCTGATTTTGGTTGTATGTGTATGTTGTTGTGTTAATTGGGCCATATACTCACTGAGCACTTTATTAGGTACACCTGTACACCAGGTTGTTAATGTAAATAACTCATGTGGCAGCACCAAATTGCATAAAAGCATGCAGACATGGTCAAGAGGTTCAGCTATTTTTCAGACCAAATGCCAGAATGGGGAAGAAATGTGATCTAAATGACTTTGACCATGGAATGATTGTTGGAGCCAGACAAGGTGGTTTGAATATCTCAGAAATTGCTGATCTCGTTGGATTTTCACGCAGAACAGACTCTAGAGTTTGCAGAGAATGGTGTGAAAAACTAAAAACATCCAGCGAGCTGCAGTTCTGCGGGCAAAAACAGGTAGCCCTAAAGGGGCAGTTACAATAGTAAATGACAATAACTGGAATCTGTATCTATATATCCTTCCATATTAATCAGTCAGTAAGTATTGTAAATGACAGCTCTTCTGGTTAAAGTCCACAGATTTAAAATATACCTTAGAGGGTAAGTCTATTGGGGATTCTGGCACACTGTCTACATCTTTTCTGAATTAACCATAACAGAAACAGGTGTCAATACAGTCAGGCCAATCAGTATTACCTGGTGGAAAAAGAAAACAGGGCTGGATTTGGATTTGAAGGCCAGATTTGATTGCCTAAGGCTTTTGCGTCCGGGGGTCTGCTCTGAGGATCTGGGCCTATTTATTTAAACACAGCCCAATTTAATGGCGGTTAAAATGACATGTTTAGCAATGAACAACATAATATTTTTTCAGCGTTTATTTCTAGGTAATCCATTCAGACAAAATATCCTTGTCATTATTAGCACTGGTATTCTCAACATTATTATTATTATGCACCATGGTCATGGAATAATCAAAAGAAATCTAAAATTGGGCCAGTTACTGTGATTTCTTTTGATGATTTTAAACACATTGTTCTTGCTTTAACATAAATGTGGCACTCACAAGAGATCACAGCCACCCTGGCTGCCCTTTCTTCTGCCTATTCTTTATCCCACACACCCCGACCCACTGGCAGCAGAGGAGGCAAGGGTCTCCTGATCTCATCCTCATGGAGATCTAGTGTCTTCTCCATCCTTCTCCTTCTTGAGAAGGAGGGTCTCCGTTTCTGTTACTTTCCTGCTTAGCTCATCACCGGACAATAGCACTCCCCTGATCCTCCTAGGTGACTTCAACATGAACTCAGAGTCCACCCAGTCCACCTTTCTCTCCTTTCTTCTTTTGACCTTACCCTCACATAGTCTCCTCCCACCTACAAAGCAGGAAACCTTCTTGACCTGGTCTTCATAAGGAGCTGCACAACAACCAACTTCTCTGTAACATCACTCCATTCCTTCATCTCATTTTCTCTTCCAATATCCACTGTCACCTGTTGGCGCAACCTACGCCACCTGTCTACCTCCACCCTCTCTTCTGTAATCCTCTCATCCCTACCATCTGTGGAGTGTTTCTCTTGACTGTCTCCCGATGATGCTGCCACAGTCTTCATGTCCTCTCTCTCATCTTCATTTGACTCTCTGTGTCCCCTCACTACCAAACTAGCCCAGGCCTCCCTCCCCATTCTTTAGCTTTCTGAAGCTCTATGAGCTGATTGAACCAAACTGCGGGCAGCAGAGAGAAAATGGAAAAGTTCCTGTTTTACCCAGTGGTATAGCTTCCTTCCATGCCCTCCTATCATCGTTCTATTCCTCTGTCTTTCTTGCTAAATTGTCCTTCTTTCACTCTAAAATTAATGCAGCCGTCTCTGACCCTCGCAAACTGTTTTCAACCTTCTCTCTTTTCAACCCCCCTCCTCCCCCACCTTCCTAATCCCTTACAGCTGATGACTTTGCCTCTTTCTTTAAAAAGAAGATAGATGACATCCACAATTCCTTCTCCCTACCCTCTCCCCCTGCTGACCCTCCTACCTTCCCCTACTTCTTATCCTCATTTTATCCCCTCTCTGACTTTGAAACTCACATCCCACCGCCCAGCCACCTGTCCTCTTGACCCCATCCATTTCTCATGACATTCTCACTTTTCTCACCTCTCTAATCAATACTTCCCTTTCTTCCGGCACTGTGCCCTCTTCCCTTAAGAGACCCCTCTGCTCCGAACAACTACCAGCCTGTCTCTCTTCTTCCCAACCAGTCCGGCTTCAAGAGTGGCCACTCCACTGAGATTGCTCTTCTTGCGGTCACCGAAGCACTCCACTCTGCTAGAGCCAAATCTTTCTCCTCTGTCCTCCTCTGTCCTCATCTTCCTTGACCTTCCTTGATGGCAGCCTTCGATACAGTCAGCCATGACATTCTGCTCTCATCACTGACTAGGATGGGTGTCATAGGATCTGCACTCGCATGATTTTCTTCCTACCTCTTCGGTTGTTCCTACCAGGTGACTTGGAGGGGCTCAGTCTCTGACCCACACCCCCTACAAACTGGAGTCCCGCAGGGCTCAGTTCTTGGTCCTCTCCTCTTCTCTCTAGACCATGTTTCTTGGTTCTGTTAACTCTTCCCATGGCTTTTCTTTTCTCTTATGCCGATGACACTCAACTCTTGTCTTTCCTTCCCTCCCAATATGCAGGTCACCACAAATCTCTCTGCCTGCTTGGCTAATATCTCTGTGTGGATCTCTTCCCACCACCTGAAGCTTAACCTTGGCAAGACTTCTCTATATCCCTGCTATGTCCTCTCCGAAAATCGACCTCTCACTGATCGTCAAGGACTTGTAGTAGTATCCTCCTCCCATACGGCCAAGAATCTTGGAGTGACCCTTGATAGCCACATCACCATCGCTTCACATATATCCTCCACTCCACTAATTGCTCCCTATACCCCAGCTAGACTACTCCTGTCTGCCAGCTCTGGTCGCCTTGTGGTTCCCTCATTATGTGCACCAGGTGGTTGAGCTGCACGTTCACGCCTGTTTTCCGTTCTGGTTCCTCAGTGGTGGAATGACTTGCCTACCACTATCAGGACAGCAGAATTCCTCCCCATATTTCAACGCAGACTAAAAACACACCTTTTCAGACTTTACCTTAGCCCTCCCTCCTGATATCCCTCTTGTCTATCCCAAAAAAAAAAACTTATAATTACTATTGTCTTTTTATTTAAAACAGCTCTTCCTGAGTGTTTTGCTAGTTATGGATTTGATGCTTTTAACTTGTGGAAGAACCTATGTATGTTGGATTAAAAGCTTCTGCCAAATGACACACAAAAAAAAATTGTTCCTTGCATAACAAATGATGTCTTTTTGGGCACTAATTGTGTGGCTTCTACCATGGCCAGGTATCTCTTGAAAAATAGATTTTTAATCTCAGTGGTACTTCCTGGTTAAATATAGGTAATAAAATTATAAGAAAACATACAGTATTACATATATCTGTATCACATCATATTCTGTAGTAGCTAAGAGAGAGGCTGGGGGAAGGCACCATATGCAGTGATGTAAGGTGCTGGTCACTGTAATACTGCCACATTTAGTGTTTCTTCGAACAGGATTTAACTATTTTTTACTGTTGTCAGATTAATTTGTGTCGTTTTGTGTTCCTGCAGCTGTGTCACATATTTTTCAGTGACATGTTTGTCTGTGTGTGTACCTGCATGCATGTGTGTGTTAATTACTGTCTAAGCAGTCCCCATTTTGATAAACCATTGTATTATTGGTGTTTCTGTGGCAAAAAAGGCACAGGGTCTCCCCTGACGAGCAGCCCCAGAGCTGGCAGCTGTGCCGTAAAGCTGGCAGTATAATGACTCTCTTAGCCAAGTTTGCAGTTGGCTCACTTTCTATTTGTTTTGCACTGGTTCCGGTTCTTTCACCATGCTAGCCAGAAATGAGTGTGAAGGCTAGTATAGACAATAGACCTGCTTATTTATGGGAGACATCATGCCGTGGTGTGGGCTGCAGGCAGGAAATGGGTCATTATCACTGTTTACAATTTTCTCCCTTGGTGAAATCAAATAATATTACAGACCTCTGAATAATAATTTGGATAGTTTTTCATTCAAAATCAAATAAAATAGACTACATTAAATAATTTACTTGAATGCAACTTTGGAGAATAATTCAAGCGCCTTTTTACTGATGGCACTTGGAACCTGGAAAAGCAAATGTGTGTCCTCCAAACTGGAAAGTAGTCTGTAATTGACTGTCTGTGCAATTTATAGGTGTGGGTCCCCATTCCTTAACGTCTTTGGTGTTAATGTCCTCAAAACACCGCTGAAAACATATACACAGTGCTGGTTTTCTCTTTATTGTGCTGGTTAAGTTGCTCTAGTATTGTGACACTGAAAAGTTTTTATGTAGGCCTATGCAGAAAATTATGTACATTCCAGAAATACAGACATAGAAAACTCTAACACTGTAAATATGTAACACGTAGCATCCATAGTGCACAGTGTCTACTCACTGCAAAAAATGCATATCCTAAATAGCACTGCGTGCTATGCCTTCCTGCAAGGGCCACCTTTCCTGATTGCCAAAATGCTGAAAGGTAGATTTTAAACTGAAGCAACAGCAAAATTTGTTGTCATGGATTGAGTGTCCAAATACCGCAATAACACTTCCATCAGGGGCTCTTGTAAAATACTACCACATACTACTGCCATTTCAGCAGAGCAAAGAAGTGATTTATGGAATAACTACTGTGGTCCTTTTATCAATGGCCAAATGTCAGAATGTTTCTAGACCTGCAGTTTTCGCAGCAAAAGAGCATTGTATAAAACATAAAACTTTTTATCTATTATAGCACAAAATATTAGTCTGATTAATTCTACAGTAGCAAGTACACTCAGAAATAAAGTGACAGTGGCGGTACATCTTTGTTCATTAAGGATCAAACTTCCAAAATATACCCTGAAAGTACAGTAATATTCTTTCTGTGTACACATGAGTATGTTTTACAAGCAAAAAAGATACACTGATGCCATCACCCTCTGGAATAAAATTTTCATGTAACATTTTCTATATAGATTTTTCTCAGTTCCATCCTTTTTGAAATGCTTTCAGGTTGACTTTGAGTAATGCGTACCCATACAGTACTGGCACAAATTATGGAAGTGCTGCATATATAAACAGATTTTGATAATATCTTGCAGCAATTTCTCTTTGCCATAATATGGTCAATATAATATATAAAAAATTACATAAAACAAAGATCTTTTGTATTACACATAATCATTCCACCTTCCTACAATTGAACAGTGTTGCGTATCTTACTTTTGGATTGATTTTTGGATTGACCCAAAATGCACGACTCAGAAACAATAAACAAACAAAAAGCACAGTGCCGAGGGAAGAGGCAAACTCGTAGTCGGTAGACGTGCAGGAAGGTCCGGTAGCAGGAGAGCCGTCAGCGGGGCAGAAGTACAGGCGGACGGCAGGCAGAGTCGTAGTCGAAAAACAAACGATGGTCAACAAAACAGAAATCAATCAACAATGGTCGGGAAAACAGGCTTGGATCTTAACATGAATCAATCAGTAATAATGCTCAAGAGGCAGACAATTTCGCGAAGAACAGTTGCGCGACTGGGCTATAAATGCGGGTGTAGACAATTAGTTCAGAGTGCAGCAAGGAAACAGGTGCGATGGATGACAAGTTTAACTAGGTAATTAGTCATCGTTAGTAATAAACCTATCCTGCCCTAGCATTAGTAAATTAGTAAATGACATGCACGAGAAACGTAAGGTAAGATGAACACATGATTAGTTTGTTAGTTCTACCCAATCCTGATCTAGTGTTAGTAGTTTTAGTAAATAGACAAATAGAAACAATTAGGGTGTGAATGACAGAAAGAGAGAGAGAAAGGCGGAACGCAAGGTTTGCAGAAAGAGAGAGAGAAAGGCGGAACGCAAGGTTTGCGGAAAGACATGTAAAAGTGTATGTTTAAACCGTGACCAGTCTACATAACAAATAAACATAAATCAAAACATAACACAAAACGAAACTAAGACGATAACCATTCAACATAACAAGGTAATATAATCATAACGAAACATAACTAGACATGACAAGAAAATAAATCGTAACAAGAAATAAACTAAACAACATGACGAACCTAGACTAACATAATACATGATAAGACAATACGAGACTAAGACAAAATGAATAAACATAAAACATGACGAGACAGACCTGAAACATGACAATTTTCAAACTTTATTTTAGGCCATCTCAACATTTTAAGTGAGATAATAGTAAATCAGCCTAATTGCCAAATTAAATATTTACATTTACATTGACATTGTGCAGTGTAACCTCACAGTTGCAGAAATCTGTTGTTAAATCCCTGTGGTTTACATTCAGGCATGCTGGTTGATCGTGTGTCATTTTTAAAAATGCATCAGTTAAAATGGTCACGGAATATTTGTCTGATATAATATAAAACCGGGTCTATTTTACCATAGGCGGCTGGTCTAATGATTTTACTTTTATGCCAATGCAGGTCTCTGTACAATTTGAAATATTCTTATCTAACGGTAAACTTGCATTTTATATGGCGTGGGACAATCGTGGTGGTGAGATTAAGGTGTCCATTTTTTGCTGAAAGCAGGGAATTTTCGCTTTTTAAAATAGCCTAATGATAATGTATTGCTTTATTTATTTTTATGTAGATACTGCATAGTGGAAAGCGAAGTTCGGTTTGCTGATAGTTTGAATTCACATGTCAACGAATAAACACGGATGAACAAACTCCACAGAATAAGCCTTACGTGAACTAACAGCTACAGATTTAAAACACACAGAAATAATTTGACAACTATTGTACAGTAGCATTCATTTCCATCCGGTGTTTGCATTCTTAACCCTCTGAAATGGCCGCAGATTGCTTGCTTGTACAACTGTAGCTTGTGAATTTAATGTAAACAGCGTATTGTAATATTTTGTGCAACATTTGTGCAATGATGTATTGCTTTATTTTTATGTAGATACACAATAGTGTGTCAACGAATAAACACAGATCTTCTGTGAACCTTAGGAAACTACATAACTTTAGTCAACCAACAGCAACAGAAATGATTTGATAACTCTTATACTGTAGCATTCAATTCCCTGTGGTGTTTGCATTTTAAACCCCCTGAAATGGCCAGACTGCTTGTTAGAACTCCTGAAGCTAGTCGAACCGCAATAATACGCCTGGTGATGAACGTGCATTTATTTTAAACTGAGCTTACAATTTCACCTTGAGAAAAAAAAATTGGTTATTGGTTATCAATTTTTTGTAACCGGTTACAAATCAGTTTCGGTTAACCGGTTAACCGGTTAACCGTTTAACCGTTGACACCCCTAGCAGGAATACTACAGAGGTAGGAAGTGTACACAAACAACAACGGGGGTCTCAGTCACGGAACCCTGAGCTTGTCGGTGAGTTTGCAAAAGCTCTCATCTGAGAGGTGAGACACACCACTTGACTTTAAGGAAAGTCAGCAACCACAGATATTCAACAGACACTCACCCAGGACTGACTGTGCGGGAGACCTTACAAGAAAGTGAGCTAAAAACACGAGTAGGGCCGAGGCTCTCCTGCGTAGAGCCATCGGCTATCGGAGCTTCACACAGCTCCCCGCCAAGAAGGGCAACAACTCCAAAACATGTGTAGTTAACCTTACTGTAATACATAAAACAGACTGGCACTAAGAAGGAAATTAAAAGCATAAGCCTCTCGGGTGTGAGGCTTATGCGGACGTAACCTAACAACACAATCCACCACGAGGATCTACAACAGATCTCCAAACTGTCGGAGGTGCGCTGTGGACATCTGTTACTCATTAAGTGTCTGCTGAAGGCTGGTATCGGAAGCAAAGTGGTTCCACAGCTATCTGTCTAATCGTTCTCAGTTTGTTAAACATGGCAATGTCATGTCCGACCCTGTCTTTTTAACAAGGTGTCCCACAAGGATCAGTTCTAGGGCCATTGCTTTTCTTAATTTATATTAACAACACAAGTGACCAGTTTAAGTCCTGCAATTACCATCTGTATGCTGATGATACAATTATGTATTCCTGTGCCCCCAATGCAGAGATGGCCATTTCAATTCTGCAGACAGATTTCAACACTTTGCAGCATGCCTTACTCGATCTGAAACTCCTTTTAAATTCAACAAAAACTAAATCCATGATCTTCCTTCCTGGGCAAGCTAAGGCTCCAACCTCCTCCATTAGTACTCTTGACGGTGTCTCCATTCAATTTGTAGACCATTATAAATATATAGGTATTTGGTGAGACCATAATCTACATTTTAAATGTCATATTCACCACCTTTCAAAGAAGTAAAAATTTACACTGGGTTTCTTGTACAGGCTAAAGTCCTGTTTCTCAATGGTATCAAAAAATGGTTAGTTGCTAGCCTATTTCTGCCTCAGCTTGACTTAGGTGATACAATTTATAGGGCCGCCTCCTCCTCCACCCTATACAAGCTCGACCCCCTGTATCACTCAGCATTGAGATATATCACAAACTAGTTTTAGGACTCATCATTGCTCTTCATACAGCATGACTGGTTGGTCATCCCTTACTTTGCATGGGCTACAACACTGGTACATTTTGTACAGTCATACTCTGAGATCGCACAAATGGCTTCAGTTCAAGGTCCCCTCTTTTCGTACAGAGGATGGAAGAGCATGCTTGTTCTACAGTGGTCCTTGATCCTGGAATGAGCTGCAGGCTGAGCTCAAACTGGATTCTTTTATTTCATTAAATGATTTTAAAATAAGAATTATGGATGTTCTTACGGTTAACTGCAGTTGTTTTAAGTAACACTGTTAATTTCACCACCAAGTGTTTTGTTCTGTCATACTGTGTGTATTGTAACGGCACTGTCTCCCTCTTTATGTAGCGAATAGACCTATTTCTTCCTGTAAAACCCATAAAACTGCTGAAAAATGTATACAGATAGTATCCACTTAAGCATACTGTATCAGTGATTAATGTTTCAGCCACAGAAGTTAGATATTTCATTTTGAATTTAATACAGTTATTGCCATTATTGGTTACACCACATGATGGATGGTCGCACCGAATAATGAGAAGACCGCATGTAGTTAAAAATGTAAAAAGATTAGTACACAATAAATTCCATACAAAAAACAGAATTAACCAGTTTTTATTATAAACTCATTGAATTATCATGGACAATTCTCATTTCATAAACATTTCATCACAAACATAAAAATGTGCAATGCACTTTACAGGCTTTGTAGTGAACTTTCTAGTGAACACAGTGTTTTGGGGACACAAACATTTCATGAACATTTCATTCAACTCAAAGTGCAACTATACAATGTTTGGGGACAAACATTTCATTACACATCACAAACGTTAAAAGTGAAACGCACGTGATGAGCTTTGTAGAGACAATGGAATAAATCATTTTGATCATTTGTGATCATCAAATCATTTTGATAAGAATCATGTTTAACTGCAGGAATGTCTTTAACCCCAGGCATTTCTGAACTTTAGAGAAGCGTGAGGTTGCTGGCTCGGGTTCTGAGATGACAGCGTGAACATCTTTTCGAAGTAGAAAATGACATCTGGAATTTGTGGCCATATTAACAAATTCTTATCCCCAGACTGTTGCATGCAGCTTGTCGTGAACCACGGACCCCTTGCCGAGCTCAGACCTCACGTTCCCACGAGCAGTACCTCACCATGAGGTGTCTCGGGGACAAACTCAAGTACTCCGAACGTTCTGGAGCCCTGGTAAGTTCTACTGAACTTCCAGCCCAGTCTCGAAGTGAAGGGTGTGATGCAAATCTGGTATACGATGTCCTGTATTCAATGTATTCCTCTAAAAGAATCTTTATCACATTTGATTATAGTAAGATATACTTTATTATAATCAATCAAAAGAATAGAGTTATACAGATTACAGGATATATATCATCTTTCAGTTTGCTGATCACATGCAAGTTACATATACCCCTTTAGCTCTTTCTAATTTACCTTTCCACCATGATGTTAGAATTCAAGGTACACCCCTCAAATACCCATCATCTTCTTTGGCCTTTACCTTATCTTATGGCTCCCCCTTCACGGAGCTAAAAGCTACTGAACTTCCATTAATACAATGGGCACGAACACCCCTAAAGTCTACTACTTATTTATATCGTATATAGTATCTTACTAAAAAATAAAAGACATAAAAATGAAAGGAAACTTATAACTTTTAAATCACCTAATAATGCTACCTTCTATAGTATCTTACTGAAAACGAAAAGACATAAAAATGAAAGGAAACTTATAACGTTGAGCTTCTATGTACTACTTTTCCTACTTTTACAAGTAATATAGATTATAATTACCACCCATGCCCTAAATATAGCCATCTCGTTTTCTGCGGGATTTGATCCCTCCTCCTTGCTGTTGATGAGCTCTTTGAACAGCTGCATTGGTTTGGGAAAGACGTGACTTTGCACTTCGTACTTCTCCTGCCTGTTGTATGGGATGTGCACTGGTATGTCTTCGAACACGTCAGGGGTTTTGCAGTGCAGCCGCAGCATATGCCTCTCCTCACTGACACTGAGGTTAGGGGGGGAGGCTGAGGGAGCGCGCCACTCCAGCTTGACTACAGCTGTCCTGCGTTGCTCTCTCTTCTACAGCCCATAGATATCTTCTGAAGCAAAATTCTAAGATGCTATCCTAAGATCTAAAAGCTTATTCCTTATATATCCTTTTTCCGTATAAGAGTGTACCTTTTTTTGATAAGAAATGTCCCCAGTATACCGAGTAGGAAGACATTTATCTCTTATGCAACTTTTTTAATGACCATATTCATTACTTCTGTTTGTCTCACTGTCACTTTCTCATACCTCAAAGGAAATTTCCCCAATACTTTATCTCATGTGCCCCTCCGGTTGGGAGTTTCCACCATCTCAATATACGAGTGGAAAAACACTAGCTCTTATGTAATTTTTCAATGAACCTATTCATCACTGGTATTTGTCTCCCTGTCATAATCTCTCCTTGGACTCTCTCCAAACTTTGACTTCATACAAGCCAGAAGTTAGTGCCCTCCACCATCTCAACACACTCTTCAGGTGCCCCTCTCCGTGGTGCCTTAAGGGATCTACAAAGGACATCCAGCTAATAGCTGAGTGTAATTCATCATTTAACTCCTCCACTGTTAGTCCTTTGAATCTATCCGATAAATTATCAGATTATAATCGGGAAGGCCCTTAAAGCCTCTTAATATTCTTTCGGTATTGACATCCCTTCCGTTTTCCTTATCTTTTTGCTTTAGCCAGGCATTGTGCTCCTCCCCTGTAGGGTTGGGGTATTCCCTGACTGCTCGCTCAGCATGTTGAATCTCCTCCAAGGTTATGCTGGAACTCATTCTATGCATGGCCTCAGTCAGAACTTTAACCTTGCTCCTTAAAACCCTAAATCTAAATCCCCCGACTTCAGACTCCTCCGCTGACAAGTATGGCTGCTCATTATCTCTGAACCACATATTTTTCCTCTTACGGGCGTGCTTGCTACCACCTCGATGGCGTGTGCGAGGGGTTAACAATGCATTCCTTCCTAACCCATCCCCCGTCAATCTCTCATTAGGCGGGCCTAGGGCCGGGTCCTCGACAAGCTAACCTGGACTTCATCTCCCACAACCTTAAGGACCTGGCCTACATATTGAAGCTCACCATAGGTTACAATCACAAACTTGCCACATCGATCTTGAAGACTGGCTTGTTCCCTTGGTGGCTCAGGAGTGCTTGAGGGATTCTCAGTGTGGTGCATGGTGTCTCTCAGGTCAACTGTTACTGGCTTGTAACAAGGGCATGGCTTAATTTCTGAGCGCTTGCAGAAGCATGACACCTCCCTGTGACTAATTTGCCCAGGTTGTGAAGACAAAACCTTGTGTATCTTAAAGGTGCCCCTCATAGCCACCAAATTGCCAGGAATCAGCTGGTCATATTTTTGAATGCTCTCTTTGCTTACCCAAAAGTGAGTAATACGCCTGATTTTTTTTGTTCAGCATCTCATAGAGATCCTCTGGAGTCTGAAGCTCGCCTCCTCACTGAACGTAGAGATCAGCATCTCTCTTTATGGCCCCACCAATGCCATCTTTGCCATGGGACTTTTCGGAGTAATTCCATGTCACATGCTTAAATCCAGAGAGGAAAGGCACAGTACTAAGAAGGTAAAAGTTGTTTTTGGTACTGTGTAACCGGCCCGTCACTAAGAACATGTAGAGTGGCAATTTGTGGGAATGTTGCCCTAAGCTCCTTCAGGATGGGCTCTAGGTGTGCCCACACTGCCCGCTCGTCATGGCGGAGGCAGTCAGATAGTGTTGTATAAGATTTAGAGCCATGGATGGTACAGGACTGCTGTGTGGATCGTAGCCTGCTTTCTACTGCCTCCAAAATGATAAGCCTGCATTTCGGTGTTCATCTTACAGGCGTAATTCTCTGAGAAATCAATATGGAGAACAGCTTCACACTCTGTGACATTTTGTTTTAGGTTACGGAACTGCTCTTGCCTGGTGGATCCACATGATGTTTTCAAGTTCAGACAAAATTTACAGGCACGGAATTGGCCACCTAAACAAAACAGGCATTTTTCCCACCAAAGTGAGGTCATACCACATGACATTCAAATGTGGAAACTACATACCAGCAGTTAAAAAGGTGAATTTCATCCAAATTTGAGAGAGACTTACAAACCTGCTAGATGTTTCCATGGGTCCTTGGCATGCTGCTGATGTCAGTTCTTGTCCTTGAATTGTTTTCAACATAACAGTCCCAAAATGGTATTTTCTTGATGGTCGTGCCAGATGATATCTCAAAATGAACATCTTCAGACAACGTTCATTTGTATATTATGATGGAAATATAAATGCAAATGCTTTGCATTTGCATTCTGCTTTTACAAAACAGTTTTGAAATTATGCCAGTTTGGGCAGAAGATACATTTGAATAGATTTAGAGCAATTTCAAACAAGTTTTCAAAATAGCAGTCATGGCTGGATGGTTGCACCACATGATAGTTTGGCACTTTAAATAACAGAAAAATTACAAATAACTAAAAAGCTTGGAAAAGTTAAGGTGGGTACATATATGGGAAAGATACTAAATATATATGTTATCTTTTTATGCATTTAAATCTTTTTTTTAAAGGGAAAAAATGCAGTTGAACATTAGGCGTCACGTCATTGAACCATATATATATCATCCAACTCCTCCTCCATCACATCTTCCATTTCCATATCCTCTTTCATTTCCCCTTCCATCTCCTCCATCAACATGGCCAAAGGTCTTTTCTTCCTTGCCCTCCTTGTATCACTCTGCTGTTCCTGTGTAGCCATGGAAATAGAAGGTAGCTGGGCTGAAGCACTGGCAGACCAACATCTCGCTGCAAAAGCAGGATAGTTGTCTGTGGTGGATCCTGTTCTCATGTGCAATGACCTGGTGTATTTGTCTTGTTGAGGGAACCTGTTTGAGTGGTTGCATGAGAAGTGTATCATATCTTTGCATGTCTTCTGCAATGTAGTACAGCTGAATGCCCTTCAGACTGTTTGAGACCTTTTCAAAGAATGTGTTTCCATCCGTCATCATTTCCTCTCAGGACCAGGTTGTCAGCTGTTCTTTTCACTGTTCCACCAATGCCGTCTGGTGCGCCCTTACCATGGGAAGTGGGGAAGAAGTTCCATGTTGCTCTTTCAAACCCCAGTGTAGGTGGGATACCAGACAGAAGAAAAAAATTATATTATAATTATTATACTGTTTACTTGGACCATCAGACCAAAAGTGCACGGTGGTAACCTGTGGATATTTCGTCTTGATATCTTTTAGGACTGGATCCATGTGTGTCCAGATTGCCGCAGCATCCTGTCTCTTTGACTCTGAAAGTGTGCAAAACCCTGCCTTTCCACCCTTAATGTAATACATTCCGGTATGTAGCGTTATCTGTGGCAGATTTTGTCCAAAATGGCAGGCCTGAACTTCAGATTGATACTTGCATCTTCTTGCATCTTGCATCTTCTACTTGCACCTTCAGGATTCCGAAAAGTCAACGTGGACAATTGCTGTACTTTCATCACAGGTCTCAATTGTGTTTCTGTATGCTTTTGACTGGTTTCGCACTAAACACACTTGTTGTGGTTTCATTTCTGAGTATTTGCTCATAGAGTTTGATGAGCTCTGAAAGACTGCCGTTGTGTTGGACAAGCTTAGTGTTGATGTGGATTCCATTGACTGTGTCTTCAACTCTCTCCACTACTTCCACTGAACATGCTCTTGGGTTGGAACTGTACCTTTGTTTAGACATTGTGAGCAGGTGCGAAGAAGGCAGGCCTCACTTGCTGGAGAGCAACAAACTAATTGAAAACTGTCATCCAATTTGTTTGACTTCACAACACCTGACGGTCGAAGGACCTCGAGGATTAAGCATGCATTTTCATGCATTTTACACAGACATGTCTTCCGATCAGATGCTTTTGGTGCTGTAACATAGAATGGCTTCAGAGCACAGAATGAAGAATAGCTCAGCTTCACAGTGGGGTTCCTAATGAGGAAATCAGTGTGGAGGTTGATCATGGAGTCTGTCAGGATCATTCTCTGGCGCTTCATCTTGTTCCTAGTGATGGTGTCAGTCTTATCAGTTGTCACACGTGCAGAGTTCAGGAAGAAATCCTGAACAGTCTGTGTTATACCCTGTAGGAATGTTGGCTTTTTCTTTGTCTGTTTCTTTCCTCTCATTAACTTGTAGGTTAACCCAAACTGGTGGATTTGGTGAAGGAGACAATACTTTTTGAGAATCTTGCCTGATGACACACTCAGTGCTGGTTCCTGACGCCGTAGCCCAGGAGTTTGTTTGTTTTTCTTCAGCTCTCTTCTGAGGATGTTGTGGAATAGAAGGGCTTTCTTGATTTTTGGATTCCTAATTTTGCTTTCTGATAGCATCTTCTTTGTTTCTGTGCCTGGGGAGTCCAGTGGTGTTTTATTTGTAGCCTTTCTTCTTCGCCATTTTTGTTTTCTCAGTTTGTTTAGTTGCTTTGTTACCTTCTTAAGCTTCTCTTACAAAGTTTTTATTTCTGTTGAATGCCTTTTTCTCGTTTTTCTTCTCTCCCTTTCCTGTTTGAGAGACTGTCTGCTGTGTCTGGCATTGCATTCTTGAATATTCTGATCTTGCGGACTATCTCGGGGGGTGTCTGCGTCTAGCACTGCATCTTCACTGGACCTTTTCTGTCTGGACCTTTTCTGTGCCTCTCTCCACTTCCACTCCACCTCTACTTTCTCTGGTTCCTCTTTGCCCTTTCTCCCATCTCGCCTATTTGTATTACTTTTTTGTCTTGAACTCTCTTCTTCCACCTTTGTCTTTCCTTCTCTTGCATGTCATGTTTGCTCTCTTGGTCACTATTGATTTTTTCTCTTCTCTTTCGTTGGTACTCTCTATTTCTTCTACTTTGCTCCTCAACTGACAATTTCTGTCTAGCCATGCTTTCCTACAATACATACAATACATACACATACATACAATACATAGAAGTGGGTCCCTCTACAGAGGCCGCCATTCAATGTAATATTCAGTTTCACAACCAGATGTTGCGAAAATCTACAAAATCTGGCTTTTTTATTTAATATATAAGTGCTGGGAAAGTTACACAATAATAAGCAGACCACAGCCTGCCCATGCTCTACAAGTCAGAAGTGTAGGTTATACAGTATGGTTAAATAATGTAATGCATGTACATTTACATGTGTACATTTATGTGTAAATAAAACCCTGAAATAACATTTTAATCCTTTACTATGTTCACAAATAATATAATATTAGCACATTAAGAGGTTATAGGTGGATTTGTCTGCTCCGTCAGCTTACACGTCAACTCCGTCAGACGTAGAACCTGACGGAGTTGATGTCTGACGGAGTTGACGTAAGGGCATGTATTATAGGAGCTTAGTCTAATACTATAAGCTACTGAGATGCCTAACCACCGGGCAGCCTGGCTGACGCGCTGCTATGTTACTTGCGATATGGCTGTTGTTGGTGTGAATAAAGGTAGTCCGACTGCTGTCTTTCAGGTGCGGAAAGTGTCCATTTATTCCTCCGTGGTATTATTGTGACTACAGCATGACATGGTTCAAACACAAAACAAAAGACGCACCAAACATTTAATCGCTAGCTTAGCATAGCGTACCGAAGCGGTCAAAGACCATTGCAACTTCCGGGGTCAAACACCTGTTGCGCTCAGGTGAAGACAACACCTATATAGACTTCAGGTGAGCCCAGGTAATGTCACAGCGACACCCCATGGACACAAAAAACCCACACCTCAATATAAACACAGAAATAATCATCAGACCAGATTTGGCTCTTGTATTTTCCCTCCAAAACATGTGTACACACTGCAGCTAGCTAGTTTTTCCTCAGTTGCTAGCTGTCTCAATAACCTCACTAAAATGCTTAAATTCAATCCACTATGGTTTAAAAAAACGTATCATAACGGAGAGATGGTGTTGACATGGTCCAGCTGTGACCATAGGAATATTGACATTGTTTGTCTAAAATATCAAAAAATGTAAAACTTACCAGAGCATGTGTGGTAGTGTTGCATTCAGCACAGGCAGGGAGATGAAAAGGGGTCCTAAGGAATATAGCTGACCATGCCATTTCCTGATTTAATGAGGTTCATGAAAAAATCTGATGGAGTTCACTTCATGCATTGTTTTATATATTTATAGCCCTTCTTTTTTATTTGATATATATGTATTCACAATTGCAGAGTTTTTTAAAGTTTTTTTGGACTGGTCAATATTGTGACCTCTTGCTGAGGACAAGTACAATAACATGGACCTTCTAACCACAGACCATACATTTAAACAAATTTCCCCAAAAAAGATAAAAAGATGTGCTAAAAAATAACATAGGTATACACAGTTCCTTTAGATTTAACTTTGTAAGTATGTAAATCATGATGAATTTCTTATTTTTAATATAAATTAGACTTTTCTATGTAGGACATGTTTTTTCCCAACTCTCAAGAATCAGTGAGCTGTATAAAAGACACCTGTCCACACAATCAATCAGATTCCAACGTTTCCACCATGGCCAAGACAAAGGAGCTATCTAAGGACATCAGGGACAAAATTGTAGACCTGCACAAGGCTGGGATGGGCTACAAGAAAATAAGCAAGCAGCTTGGTGAGAAGTTAACAACTGTTGGAGCAATTATTAGAAAATGGAAGAAACACAAAGTCACCGTCAATCTCCCTCGGTCTGGGGCTCCACGCAAGATCTCGCCTCGTAGGATATCAATGATCATGAGAAAGGTCAGGGATCAGCCCAGTACTACACAGGAGGAGCTTGTTAATGACCTGAAGGCAGTTGGGACCACAGTCACGAAGAGAACCATCAGTAACACACTACACCGTGAAGGATTAAAATCCTGCTGCACGCGCAAGGTTCCTCTGCTGAAGAAGGCACATGTACAGCCCCTCTGAAGTTTGCCGGGCCCGTACAAGTTTGAGGCTTGGGAGAAGGTGATGTGGTCAGATGAGACCAAAATAGAGCTATTTGGCATCAACTCGACTCATCGTGTTTGGAGGAAGAGAAACGCTGAGTACAACCCCAAGAACACCATCCCCACTGTGAAGCATGGAGGTGGAAACCTTATGCTTTGGGGGTATTTCTCAGCTAAGGGGACAGGACGACTTCACCGTATCGAGGGGAGGATGAATGGGGCCATGTACCAGGAAATTTTGGGTGACAACCTCCTTCCCTCAGTGAGAGCACTGAAAATGGGTCGTGGATGGGTCTTCCAACATGACAATGACCCAAAACATACGGCCAAGGCAACAAAGGAGTGGCTCAAAAAGAAGCATATTAAGGTCCTGGAGTGGCCTAGCCAGTCTCGAGACCTAAATCCCATCGAAAATCTGTGGAGGGAGCTGAAGCTTCACGTTGCCAAGCGACAGCCTCGGAACCTTAAGGATTTGGAGAGGATCTGCAAAGAGGAGTGGACCAAAATCCCTCCCAAGATCTGTGCAAACCTGGTGAAAAACTACCTCTGTGCTTGCCAACAAAGGTTTCTCCACCAAGTATTAAGTCCTATTGTTCTATGGATCAAATACTTATTTCATGTGAAAATATGAGATTAAATTTATAAAATTTATATGATGTTGTTATTGTGGATTATTTTGTGATATTCTGTCTCTCAATGTTAAAATGTACCTTACCGTACCTTGCATTAAAATTCTACACAGTTCCAAGTGGGCAAACCTACAAAATCAGCAAGGGATCAAATAATTATTGCTCCCACTGTATGTATATATTACATTGAGCAACGCTGCTCAGGTTCAGTTGTAACCACCTAATTTGCTTGTTGCTACTGATAGCGAACTGGTATTGTTTTGGTGTAGTCTTTGCTTGGATAATAAGCAATTGTATACAGAGTTTCAGTTCATGCCAGCTACCCACGAACAATCAGAATAAGCCCCCACACCATTGGCTGAGGCAATTAGAACCAATTTTCAACCAATGAGCTTGGATGATTGTACAGCTATACGATGTTTTGGTATAGAGTGCTGGCCCGTCAACTGTATATTTTAAAACCCGAATGTAACAATGTTTTAACAAAACAATCTTACCTATTGTACCTTTAAGATGAAGATGAAAAAAAAAAAAAAAATGACAAAAGGAAATTCTGGCATTACAACTGTGGTTGGAACAAAATCCAGCATACCCAGAATGGGAACTATTGGGTTAAAGTATACACTCAGTGTACTTTATTAGGCATTTATTCAACTTATTTTTTTGACTTAAGTTTTGCCGCTGTATCCACTTTGAGGTTTGACCTGTTGTGTGTTCAAAGATGCTCTTCTGCATACCACTGAAATCACCCTGTCTGGCACCAACAATCATTCCATGGTCAAAGTCACTGAGATCAGATTCATTGTGATGCTTGATGTGAACATTAACTGAAGCTCCTGACCCATATCTGCATGATTCCATGCATTGCACTGCAGCCACAAAATTGGCTGATTAGATAATCACATGAATAAGTAGGTGTACAGGTGTTCCTAATAAAGTTCTCTGAGTGTACACTGTATATAATCTCACATTGCAAAATTATTTTCTGATTGTTTTGTTTTTTTATATTGAACGGAAAAAATGCATCCCTGTCTCAACCTCACCTGTCATACAGTGACCACATGTTCTATCTTCTATGGGTTTCCATAAATGTTTTTATGTCTGCCTATTTCTATGGCTAGATTGTGGTTACTGAGCCTGTACTTGGCCTTTGTATCTGAAAGTTGAAGGGATGATATTTGTAAGGCCTAATAGCATTCTAATATGTGTTTGAGATTTTGTTTCAGTATTCCTGCATTCTAAGTAGGAGTGTTTGATCAGTATCATAGTTTGGTTCACTACATTTTATACTCTACTTTACTCTATTCTTCATCATTATATGTTTTTTCAGTTCGGTCAGCAGTCAGCAGTTTGGAATTGATTTGTTGATTGAACTTGGTTGGATAATTTCTGGACCAACTGACAGAGGGGACTGGTTGTAGAGCTGAGCTCTTGGGTTTTGGTTGCCTCAAATTGGAGGGAATTATGTGGACTTAAATGGAGATGAAGCCACATTTTATGATATATTTTAAACTGTTACAAATAGTAGAATGGATTAAGCATACATTGTCTCTATTAGTTGTTTATCCCTTTTAATGTACTTTAGTTTAGGACCCCATGCTTCACACCCATATAATGCATTAAGCAAGATCATGCCATCAAAAAATCTTGCACCAAAATTTAATTGGAATGACTTAAATCCTTCATCTGTAATCTTAATGTCCAAATGCCCAATGGCTTCAGTTCTGGCCTTTCTGGTATTAAACTGTTGGCCCTTTGTGTCCGCAAACTCTTTAACAAATTGCACATTTATTTATTCTTAGTATGTCTATGGTTGATCTATGGACTCCATGTGCATTCTTTTCCAGTCAGTTCTCTAGTTCAGTGTATGTATATAGTTTTACTTTTTATATAATAGTATTTCCCACTGTTTAAAGTTTTTTTAATTCTTGGAAATTTAATAAAAAATGCAAAAGTTTTGGCCAAAATTGTTTATTTTTTTACCTCCTGCAACACTGTGGTCTTCTCAGCTTGAATTAACACACTTAGCATGACAGCACGTGCTGAAAACACATTGATTAATGTAGTGAATGACTTTCAAACTCCTTTTCGCACCCTGCAGAAAACCCCAAAAAAGTCAGCAGATTCCGTGTGTCCCTAATCATCACTCACATCAGTCCCTTAAGGGTGTGTGAGCCATCTTGCCTTAGATTGTCCCTTCATCTTCACTATGAAGCATTATGGAAGATCTTACCCATCATTGGATCAAAGCCCAGGCAACAGCTTATTGCTATTTTCTAATGAAGCCATTTCCATTTTTATAATGTGATGGCTGAGCCCCAGTTGTCATTGATTTTTATGGGATCTTATGGTGGCGTAAGTAAAAAAAAAAAAAAAAAAAAATAGAACTACTCGTTTTTACTGCCAGGTACATCTGGATCTTTATACAACTGGTTGTTCACGTATAATTTGCCCACTACAATGTGTGCCTGTTCGTCAGTCTCACTTGAAGATAAAGCAGATCTAGGTCAGCATTCAACATATCATAATATGAATCAACTTGTTTGACTGAATTCATTTATTTATGAAAAGTTAACAAACTCTCTGTATCAGCAAACTGCGGCCATCTTAGAAATCCTACCTGAACATTTATATTTTTGTCCAATATTTTTCTTCATAAAATGATCATATTTATGCAAAGACATGTATTCTTTATGTGAAATGGCTGATGTTCACAATGTCACCACTTAATTACTATTGGTCAAGAACATGAAGAAATGTCTCAAATACATTTTTACAGATGAAAATGGCTCCGAGAAACAAGAAAAGATGAAAGGGCACAGATAAAAGTATTGAGAGAACTAAATTAAGCACAGTGTTTCTATAAGTAACCTACTGTTGCAAGAAGCATACAAATATAATTTAAGTGTGAATGGATTAATACCAACTTCATAATTCACTAGGTCCTAATGATGTTCCTGGAGATCTGCCACCCTGTAGGTTTTCACTTAAAGCTGCTAATTAGTATTAAGGAATGTGCCATGGACATTGAGCTGCTTAGGGATATCCTGGAACAGATGTGGAAACCACTGTCATAAATATTAACACAGTTCCCTTTTAAAGGAAGACAGAGGCAGCTGGGGGAAACTTCCTGTCTCTTAATAGAGACACACAGTCACAGTAAAGCCCTCAGCCCTCTTACATTTCTCAGTTGCATCACAGTTTTACTGCAGAGATATATGAGCCTTAACTTGGACCTGTCTGTCTTCCATTTGAACTGCAGGTTCATCAAAGCGTCAGTGTGGGAGCTTGGCATATGCATTGTCAGGGAGACCCAACAAGTTAACATCAGTGCCTGAGGCTGGCTAAATCAAATCCAGTGCCACTGAGGCACATCAGGAGACCTCAACCAGACCCACATAGACATTGGTGTGTTGGATGAACAGAGTTGGTGGAACTCGGTGATGGATTGTCGACGGTTGGAGGTGCTGATAACCACAGGACAAGGTGGGACTCCCATGTAACTGTAGACATTTCCCTGGTGGTACACAGGGAGAAAGAGAAAGCGGTCATGGCCAAGCCATTCTACATACTGCAGCGCTTCCTACGGCGGGTGCAGCTGCTCCTCCTCTTCCTGGGCGTGGCATACATCATGGCAGGGAGCGTCCTCCTGCTGCAGCGTTCCGGACAGGTCGTTTCCCAGCGGGGAGGCCCCAGCCTTCCGCCAATGCCCTCCTTGCCCTCCCTGCACAAAGCTCCTGGTGAAGGCAGGGTGTATGGTTCTGCACGGTCCCAGATGGCAGCAAACAGGGAGAGGGACCCAGATGACCCATCCCGTGGCAGGGCGGGGCCACACTGGCTCGTGTCCCGGAACCTGGAGATCCGACTCCTGCGACGCCGCTGGTTCCACCATCTGGAGCAGGAGAGCCAGGTGGAGCGGGGTCCTGTGCCCCGGAAAGTGGGGCACAAAGGTACTCACCGATTCCACCCATGACTGCAGTCAAGCACAGATATTTAATAAAATATATAAGAAATATACAATGAATTAACTTTTTACAATTAAGATATTGGTGAACAGAATCAAACCTGGCTACAAAGTTAAACATTTTTATTTTCATTTTTTACAGTTTCAAAATAAAATAAAAAAAGGAAAATTTGTGCAAAAGTTTGGGAACCCTCTCCGTTAGTACTGACAAGGCAACTGTAACAGCTTGCAAACGCTTCCTGTAGCCAGCTAAGAGTCTAAGAATTCTCGCTTTTTTCCCCATTTTTCCTGGCAGAATACCTCTAGTTCAGAAATATTCTTTGGCCTCATTGCGTGCATGGCATGTTTGAGATCTCTCCACAGATTTTCAATAATATTCAAGTCTGTGGACTGTGGTGGCCATTCCAAAACCTTCATCTGTCTTTCCTGGAGATACTTGATGTTTGATTCCGAGGTATTCTTGTGATCATTGGCTTGATGGAATACCCAACCTCTCTTCAACTTCAATGTCTGGACTGACCATCGAACATTAGCCTCTAGAATTTCTTAATATTTGGTGGAATCCATTCTTCCTTACTTTCATCATCACAATATTTCCTGTGCCCAAAGCTGCCACACAACCCCAAAGCATAATGGATCCACCTCCATGCTTCACAGTTGGCACATGTGTTCTCTGCAAAGGCTTCACACTTTTTTCTTCAAACATACCTTCTTTGGTGGTGTCCAAAAAGTCCAATTTTGGTTTTGTCAGTCCAGGCCTTCAGGCCTCCCAATGTTTCCTTTTGAATACTTGAGGCACTTTATTTTCTGTCGAGGTTGTAGGAAAGGCTTCTTTCTGGTAACTCTGCTATGTAGGCAGAGACCGATTATGAATACTTTATTCTTTCATGACGTCCCTGAAAATGTCTTTGTTGTTTAAAGTACATTGTATTGTTGTCCTGTGAACAGGTAGACCTGTGCCAGCTACTCTTTTTTTGCAGTCATATGTGGGCTCTTCTGAGCCTTTCTCACCAGGTCTTGGGCCATTCTATTGGAACATTTTCTTAGTCTTCCAGACATTGCCTTGATTTCAAATGTTCCATTTATTTTCTGACCATGGAAGTAGGCAGTTTGAAATGTTGAGCTTTTTGTAGCCTTGTCCTTCTTGATGGAAATGAACCATCTTCATTCTGACATCCTTGGACAACTGTTGGGCATGGTTGTTAACACCAGGCAGAGCAGCCACCACAGTTGGATGCTTTAGAAGTCATTGAGTTCCTTCAGAATAAAATGTTCTGTCCAGAATTATATTCACCTGACTTATTCACCTGGGTCTGGGCTCAGGGGAATAATCCAGAGGGTTCCCAAACTTTTGTACAGGGCTGTTTCCCTTTTTTATTATTTAGTATCATGTGTAACAGTTACAGGTTTGCTTCTGTTCACCAAGATATTAATGTTAAAAGGATTTTTGACCAGGGGTGCCCAGATTTTTGGCTGAGCACTTTATTAGGTAGACCTGTTGACCTACTTGTTAATGTAATATTTAATCAGCCAATCATGTAGCTGCAATTAATTGCATAAAAGCATGCAGACATGGTCAAGAGGTTCGGCTGTTTTTCAGACCAAATGTCAAAATGGGGAAGAAATGTGATCTAAGTGACTTTGACCATGGAATGATTGTTGGTGCCAGACAATCTCAGAAACTGCTGATCTCCTGGGTTTTTCCACGCACAACAGAGTTCGCAGAGAATGGTGCGAAAAACAGGCAAAAATGCCTTGTTCATGAGAGAGGTCAGTGGAGAAGGGCCACAAATTAACCACACATTACAACAGTGGTATGCAAAAGAGCATCTCTGAACACACAATGTGTCAGAATGGATAGGCTGTAGCAGCAGAAGACCAATAAGTCTAATAAATACCTAATAAAGTGCTCACTGAATGAGCACTGTGTGTATGTACATGTATGTAGAAATTATTTTTATAAATACTGCATCTACAACGATAATTTCTACAATGCTATTCAAAGACCAAGGTTTGAATTATTGGATAAAGCTAATAACATTAAAAAGCACAAAAGTTCAATGATAACTGTGTATGATATTGTTTGATTTGAGTTAGTCAGAAGTTATAATTTTGAATGTCCGGTTTTGAAATGCCATGTTTTTTTAACGGAAAGGAACCTACGTCGGCTGCTTCTTGGATGACAAAGACAATCGAGCCCTTGGGGGGAATGTTTTCTATGACTTTCGGAAAATGACCAGCACCTTGTGTCAAGACACCTGTTCAGAAAGGTATGTTGACTCCTTGTTCTTCTTTCAGGTACAAGCAGCCTGTCTGATATCAAGACAGGCAGACAGTGCCTGGACAGGTTACCACTAATCTTGGCCTGGATTCAGGGTGTGTATTGTAGAGAGACAGTTTTTGGAGATGGGCTGTGATTGGCAGATTGGTAGTTACTGTGGAATAGTACACCAGACCACTCTGAGTATGAGGAGCTGGGACTGTTATGCCCTGCTTTGGCTCTGGTAACTGATCAAATAAGTGATAGGCAAGTGCTGAAATTTGGAAGACCCTATTGGCTGCGTCCTACTTGAGAGAACACTGAAGATGTATTTGACAATGGTTGTTGCACAGTAGTTGCCTCTAAATGTATTTTTAGGAGAACTGAATGCTCATCCCATGAGTTAATAAGTCAATGCTAGGAAACGGCACTCCCACATAGCACTGTGATCAGTGCACATGTGCAGAAATAGAAGATAATCAGTTAAGGCCAAAAATAAAGTCACAAGTGCATGAAATATAGAAAAGCAGCCAATATACTGTCAATCGGGACTTGGCGGAAGTGAGTCAGATTCATAGCGTAGTTATGCCCTATACTCACAAAATATATTTTTTCACTAGGCATTGTAATGTAATGCAAGAGTTTAGCCTCTGAATGGGCTTAGCAGAACAATTTAGTAATTCATTCCATTTTGAGGCTGGAGGCCAACTGAAGATCTGAAGATCTAGCCTAGGAGAACAAGAGTGGAAAATTGATCGGTAACAGAGGAGCAGCATAATTCTGATAATAGTGAATTATACTGAGAAAAAAGCATTTGTGGTTCATTAAAAAGACACAATTTAATACTCAAAGGACATTCCCCCCATTTGACAATATTGCATTTTTCATTATGAATTCTCAATAAGTCCATCCATTCAATTCATCACACACATTTAATGGCACGCCAGGTTTAGTTCACACTCAAAAGCATTGGCTATACAAATGCATGTCCCCTAGCAGGTGAAATTAGCACACACAAAAAAAATGAAATTAATATGTTGTCATGGGGTATTGTTGCCACAGCAACCTAGAGAGGCAGGAGGCTTTCGATCCAGCTGAATCTAAGAAATAATTTGCAGAACACGGCTTTAAGGTCCACTGAGCCTGTGCTCAGAATCACACTGTGGCTGTCGCTTAGCTCTAACACATTAATGTAAACTGGGGACCTTGCAGTAGTCTGAGAGAAAAATTGCAACAGGTAATGGACTTCTTCCATCTCTGGTTTCACGGGATTTAGAGAAAATGGGAGCTTCATATTACCTCACAGTGCCAGGGCTTATCCAGATCTCTGCAGCATGAAGCTGCTCTACTTACAGCACTCAGTCGGAAATCCAGTCTGTGCCGAAGCTGTGACCTGTGTCCGTTTCTATCCTGTAGTGGTACTCAGCCTTGCCCAGCTCAAGGGCAACATTGATTACATTTTTTTTCCATTAGCCACATTACTAAAACATCCCTTTCCTCCATAAAACCATTATGCATTTTAATAATAAGGCTACTATTAATATGTTATTGACCCATTCCACTTTGCCCCCCTCGAGGGCACTTTGTTGTACTAGTCCTGCACAAATGTCAATATCTTCAACATGGTTGAAGATTTCACTTAAAGAAGAGGCTTGTACCATTCAGGAATTTGAGACAGAACAAGTTTGTCAGAGCATGTACATACAGTGTACACTAAAATACAAAACATTTACAAAACGCCTTGTGTTTTTATAGTTTAGCACAAAATATCTCAATTTGTATGTCAAGGACCAAGCCATAAATACTTTATATTTGTGCACAAACTTGATATCAACAGAAATTTGGTATAGATATGAACAGGCATTAAAATTCCAAATTTGTTTTTCCAAAACTGCACCCAGATATCCTCGAGTGTCCCCAAATCTCCAAATACAAAACATCTGCATATCTTTTTGTCCAGACACATGAATGATCACAAAAGCTTATTTTTCTCTTAAAACAGATACAAAATGTAAAGAAAATTAACCAGCATGTGTTTTATTCATTTGAAAGTTTGTTTTTATGCCCAAAGTTTCCAAAAAGCTCTCCAAAAAACTCAACCTACCTGCATCACATTTAAAATGGAACTTTGTTTCAAAATTAGGTAAATCTTAACCCTTTTACCCAGTACAATACAGGTTTATATATAGCAAGATACATTATACCTTTTTTGAAAGGGTAGGAAATCCCATACAAGAAGCTTATGTTTTATATTAGTACAGTACTGAAATGACCTAGCAATGCATTTACGCAACAATAAGTAGTAATTCAAGACAGCATTTGCTTAGGTATAGTCCCAGCAAATATATAGTTCTCGAAAATGGCCGAACGGATTACGAAATAAACATAAATATTTCTGTATCGAACAATTTGCAAAACAAACTTATATTTCTATCAAACCAGAAATATAGTGGCCGGACATGTAATAAGCTAAGACAAAAAAAAAAAGAAGTGTTTATTCATGAAATTTCCAAATTGTATATTTTTGTTCTTATATTGGAACCAAGATTTTTTGATGTAGAGAAATGGCATCAAGGATTACTAGAATAAGCCTTTTATTGTTTTATTGGCAAGGTTAGGGTTGTAAACTGTGAGCGTGGTAAGGGGGAGGCTGGAGTTGTATTGCCCTGCTTTGCAAATAAGAGGCTGATAAGCATCTAAACTGCTGTTCTCGCTGAAGTCTTTTTAACAATCTGGCATTGCCGTTTTGCAGTTTTATTAGGTCACAGCTTTTTGTATAAATATGAACGCAACAATAATTTGAGACGTCGATTTGAGATGGTCGAAGTTCAGAGGGTTAAGCACTGAAAAGCATGGTGTATAGTGCAATCTCTGTAATAATAATTCAGACACTGTGCACTATAATTACTAATCGCTTTCTCTCTGTAATTCAATTACCTCCAAGTGCTGATCATAAAAAAAACTGCAAAAGCCCATTGATAATCGTCAGAAAGTACATAGCAGGAGGTAAAAGACTTTTTAGCAAAATCCATAACAGCAACAGTCAGCCTTGCATTATGTTGGCATGAGAGGACATCCCCACAAAAACTTTCAGTCCTTCAGGTCCAACCTGTGTGGAGGAGAGTTTCCATAGGGAGTCAATGAAGTGGTCAGTCTTTAAATTAGGACAAAATCTAGTCATATATTAAAATGATAAGGATTTTCTAAATTACTAGCTGCTGTGTGGCTTATTGCACAACAAACAAACAAAAAAAGCCAGATTTATGCTTTTATTTTAATTGCAAGAAAATCTAGTTTGTTAGTCCAGCTAGTTAGTCTACTTTTTGTGGTTAAGGAACATCATGTAGTTGATGTGGTTCCTTCTCAGGATACTCAATAAAATAGAAGATGTCAGGGAATGATAACTTATCAACTGTAAAGACACTGAGTTGAATAATTTATCCACTCTGTACCCACATAATTACAGTACTTGTGACCTGTTTGGTTTATTTTGGCAAAATTCCTCTGATCTTTAGGAAACAACGATTGAATTTAATTTGCTGACATTATTATTCATTAAAATACTAAAATAGCAATTATGTATGTTAGGCCCCTATTCAGAACAATGACAGACACAGGTTTGTTTTCCCCATGCAAGGCTCTGCCTGCATGCCTATGATGCATTGCTGACTGGATCCATAGGGAATTGGGAAATGAAAAATACTGCTGACAATGTCATAAATGAAATGTGTTGAATAATTTTTATTTAATTTTTTTGTTAAGTAAAACTTAAGTAAGAGTCACAACTAAGAGCCACATATGGCTCGTGAGTCACAGTTTCCGATACACTACTGTCCCAGTAAGATTTAGTGGATGATGCCTTATGTGTGACTTAACATGCTATTGTCAGCTACATGCTGTCTGATCTAGGCTACAAACTGACTATATACTTGTCTATATGAAAACGGTCCTCAAGCCTAGCCTACATGTTTTAAAATATACACTGTTAACTGAGGACGTTTGAAGAAAAAATAGCATTATATTCTTATGCTACTTATGGCTCTTTTGCCACTAATTTAAACATTCATAGTAAGCTGTTATCCAATTTTAATTTTTAACGTGGCTGATTAAACTGTTAAAACTGTAAAAGCAACAAAAATAAAAAGTTTAAACAGAGGGGCCAGGCAGTGAAACAGGTTACTTTTGTTTGTATTAACATGCCAGTCAAGACTCGCCAGTGCGATTCACCGCAGTGAGCGTGCCACCACTGTAGTGCGTTGCCAGTTGATGAGCAGAGTTAGTAGCCTATGAACCCCATTATTTTCATATCCACTGTCAACAGGGATCTGCCCTGGTCTCCCCAGTGAGGGAACTATCTGAAAGTGATCTGAGGTTTGGAAGGCTCATCGGAGAGGCTGGTGTTGAATTGCATGACCCCAAACATTAATGGCAGCTGCCATTACCTAATTCCTGGCGTCAATGTCAAGAATCTTCTGTAACCTCAGCTTTGGTGGCAGAAAAGTGGCAATTCGGTAAAGCATATAAAGACGATGTGATTTCTGACAGCATTGGTTCCAATAAAGTGCTCCATTAATCGCACAGACCAGGGCAGAGCAAGTGCACCAATTGGGGAAGTGTTCCCATCATTTGTTGAGTCCTTGAAAGGTTTGCAAAACATTACCAGACACTTAAGTGTATTTCTGTCTATTCCACGCACACATTTTGTCGCATTGATTGTTTGCCAGCAAAAGTGCTGTAATTTTGTTGTGTTGTTGCAGAACTAATTCCAGCATGTCATAATTCGAGTTCCACCTGGTCTTGGTGGACTGTTTCAATGACTTGGTGAATTCTCTCTGCAGACCAGTGTTCGAAGTAGGTTCCCAGTTTCTTAACATCAGTTAGTGAACTCACCAAAGGCTGCCGAGCTCCTAAAACTACAGGGGAAAATGCAGAAGACAGGATAATCTTTCAAATGTGGGCATTGCAATTTAGTCACAGTGCTCCACAATCAGTGACAAACACAGCCTTCCCCAACAGTAGCGTTTCAATGCCGAAGGCAGCCAATTTGTAGAGACTGTATATTCTCTCCCATTTTGGGTGTATTGTGCTCAAAGGGTTCAGCAACCATCATCCACGATGCCAGACTATATTCATCATTAGTATAATGAATGGTTGCCAAGATGTATGAGGTTTTTCTGTAATCTTCAGTCCATATTGCTGACATTGAATCTGCCATGCTTGTTGCCGATTGATAAATAAATATCAGCCTGAGATGTGCATGCCTTTTATTCATTGGCTGAAAAATAGACTGAATTTGAGTGCATCATTCTGGAGAAACCAGGAACGAATATCATTTAACCGTTACCTACGCTATTTTATAAAATCATTTTGGGACCATGGGACCAACAACTTTTTTACTGAACGCCCACTCCTGCCCACAGTAGGCCAAATATCTTCCGCTACTGCACAAGTTACTGCAAGTCCCACAGGACCCACGGGAATCCTGCCCCAATGCAGACCTCTAGCTGGGGGATGACACCTGTGTCATGGTAAGGCCACTGGAACAGAAGGCAGCTGAAATAGACTACTCACCCAGAGTGCTGTGCTGCTGAGAAAAGGACAGCAAGTGACCTTCTATGAGCTAGTGGGGTGAGCCAAGTCTGGTGATTCAGAACAATATGTGGCAACTAGCCATGGTAACAAGGCTGTTTATTGATGCAGTGATGCCAGGTGAGATCAGGCAGATGGCCATGGGCAGAACTTAACCTGCTCGGGCAGTGAACGGGAGAGGGGGGGAGCACTGGGGGATGGTACATCCAGGCCTTTCGGCATGACCACTTGCGGTGCCATGTTGCTAAAGGCAACAGATTAATGTTTGGATTTGACTTTCCTGATTTTGTATTAGAAAAGCCTGGGCACAGTGGTAGCATTAATCAGGGCCCCCTATAAAAAGCGCTGATGTATCAGCATGTGTTCTATACTGCATGTGGAACACTGAAACAGGGCCTCTCTCCACTCACTGTTGGGCTCTAGGGACAGTCTCTGGATTTATATACTACCTTAGGGTGAATGTGCAAGAAATGAGAGGCCACTGATTGCAATTTAATGTGTTGATTATCTCTCTCGCTATCTCCCTTTCCTTGTTTTGTGGGGGTTGATTGTTTTCTGTGCCTTGTGCTGTTTTGTCTCTCTGTCTTTCTCCTCTTTCTCTTATTCCTTGTCTTGTGTGGGGGTTGATGGTTTTCTGTGCCTTGTGCCATTTTCTCTTTCTCTCCCCTTTCTCTCCTTCCTTGTGTTATATGTAGTGTTATAATAAAGGTGTGTTAGAACTCTAATGTGTTGATTCTCTGTCTCTCTCCCCTTTCTCTCCTTTCTTGTTATATGTAGTGTTATAATAAAGGTGTGTTAGAACTCTAATGTGTTGATTCTCTGTCTCTCTCTCTCTCTCTCTCTCTCTCTCCCTCCCTCCCTCCCTCCCTCCAGTGGGTACCGGTTTGCAGGGTTGGAGTACGGAGCTGAGTGTTACTGTGGCAACCGCATTAGCACCTCCCGAACACGCGAGGAGGACTGCAATCTGGACTGTAAGGGAGAGAAGGGCTCCCCCTGTGGGGGCGTGGGCCGCCTATCCATCTACAAGGTGGAGGAGCTTCTCCCGGGCCAGAGGAGATGTGAGTGCCCAAGGCAGAGGGAGAGCTGTAGAACACAGCCAAACACAGTTTGAACACAAACAATGGCAGCTAGCCAGCTTGGGCCCCCAGCTGCATGAACACAGGCCAGTACGATTTTATCCAATGTGGGTGATGGCAGAGAGCGGCGTTTATTTGAGCCCCTACTCCAGCAGTGCTACTGAACCAGCTCATAGCATAAATCAAACCCCGGGGATTTCAAGAGATGGATTCAGAACAGCATGATTCAGATAAACAAGACAGCATACTGTCAGTATACAGGGTACTGGCTGGAAGTACACACGCATAGTGTCATTCCCTTGCTGAAGACAGGCTTCCTGCAAACAACTGTCACTTTGAGAATACTTTTCAGCTTTATTAAAGATCCAGATATTTATAGTATTTCTCATATGCAGATCTAAGCTTTCTGGGCACAGCTTTCATGCCATCACATTTCTTGCTTTGCTTTTGTTAAGGTAGTGTATTATTAAGGTGCTGTGCCCAATAATGCATGCAGTGTAACCAACTCTGGGGTTTAGAAACCTATTTCTGGGGCTCTGGAGAGCAGTCATATCACACACAGTGAAAGAGGAATATAATTCCGTACACACCAGTGATGGATCTAGAAAATTTGACATGGGGCGGCTAAGTGGTGGCAGGGAGTCTTGCCGTGGGGGGGGGGGTTAACACCCAACAAAAATATCAGTTCTGTTCACTTTTGAAGGATAGATCAGCCTCAATAAATGACACACAGCACAAACATCATAATGCTTGAATATGATATCATGCGTTACCTTTATACATTTTATAGTAGTCCATTGCACTGTACATCAAATACCGTACATCATCATCTCGTACAGATCCTTCTTCCTTCCTTTTAACATCTGTGTGCACCATCCATACAGCCTCTTGAACACTGAGAAAACAACTTCAGCATGGATGGCTCTGTAAAAAGGAATAATGCAATTCACTGGACATTTATGTTGCACAGTTCATTATATTTGTTCTGATAAACTTTGTTTGAAAATAACTTGAACTTGAAAATAACTTGAAAATAGGCCTACATGCCATACATTGTAGGGGTACAATATCTAGCTAAATTCTGTATTCACTTCTTCTGTCATGATGTAGAGATGACATGTAGTAAATATAAGTACTTTAAAACCATACAGTGTTCATTTGACCTTGTAGTACAGTGAAAATGGTGCTGTCAAGTGCTGTCAAAAGTGCTTGTTTTGTATTATTGTACCGGTGTCTGGTTAACTATAGCCAGTTGTTGTGTGTAGCTTGATGAGCATAGATCATAATCATCTTCCTTGTGTTTATCTAACTTAGCTAGGATTGGGCTATGAACTAGCCAGTTAGATTTTGTGTCCTGTTTTGTATTGCAGTACACATTGGGCCTCATTTATCAATATTTTTGGAAATCCATGTGCAAATGTATGTGTGATCTGAAAAGAACTAACAACTTCTGCCAGATTCATGATAGACGCAGCTTTTTTAAATTTCCACGTGTATATGTTGATAAATACCAAGTAAATGTAAATCAAAGGCGCGTGCACAAAATTTGTGATGAGCATAAATGGACACCCCTAAAACACCGTATATGGAATTTCGGCTTTTTAAAGAGATAGTCGAAAAAGGAAAAAAAGCTTCTCTGAAGCAGAGATTGAAGTTCTGTTAATGGAAGTCTAAAACATACACTGATCAGCCATAACATTAAAACCACCTGCTTAAACCATTTTTCTTTCTAAATTCTTTAAACTGTATAAACTTGTCTATAAACACTTAATAGTGCATGTTTTTGTTATTTAAATATCTTGGTACGTACTGGTGTTCATGATCACGTCTATCTTACCAAGTGCTCCAGGACCTATATCATTTTTCATATTTAAAAATAACACCCTTTATTAAAAAAATTAAGACCTGCCATATTTAAAATTGCATGGAATCTATTCCGACATAAGTTTCACCACATGCAGTACCATGTAATTCCAACGGAGGGAAGAAGGGTGAAACTGATGTAGGATTAGATGCCTTGCATTTTACAATATGGTGGGTGGTCTTTATTTCTTGTTAAATATGAAAAATTCTACAGGTCCTGGAGCATATACGTTATCGTGAAACACCAGTACGTACCAAGATATCTAAATAACAATTCAGTGCACGCACAGCCCCCTCATAATAAGTTTACAAGACTTCCATTGTCATTTAAAAATTAAACCTTTTAATGCAATTCACTTATGATTATCTGCTTATATAAGTATGTATATCATTGTGTGCATTACTCTTCTGCAGTGGGTTGGTAGCATTTTCTCCTGGACTAGTTAAGTATGATTTGTTTGTGCTGTTTATTAAGTTTAGTTGTCATTATAGTGTTGTTCTAGCACTTATGATGACTATATGTTTGTCGCTTTGGATTAAAAGCTTCTGCCAAATGACTAAAATGTAAATGTAAATTTAATGAAATATTAAGTGTTTATAGAGAAGTGTATACTAATCATGAAACTTGTTTAAGCAGGTTGGCTGATCGGTGTATTTTATTTCCGTAGTGTAAGCAGTGAATTGTCAGAGCTGTGGAAGACTGGCAATATAGCCTAGCTGTTGTAAATTATTTTTCAAGTAACACACACTATGCAACAGGTAAAAATAAATTGGTTTCACACTTTCCTTCCCACAGTGATGTCTGGCAGCCGTTTCAGCACCGGCAACCATAGAATTATGTGTACATATTACTCGCTAGCAACTTTTCTTTAATGTATTTTTATGAAATGTACCTGTATTTATGTTACTTAGCCAGCTAGTTTCATAGACCCGTCGTGATTAATTTACTATTTCGACAAGATGCTGCCTTCCAGCAATAGCCAATAGCTACATTTTCCCTGTCCTTGCAGAGAGCGAGAAGGAGGTATCACAAGCCTCAAACCAAGTGATTACGTGGCCATGCTTAAACGTGAGGCAAAAAACTGAACTAAACAAATCAGCCACATGTCATTCCACTTCTATAGCCTACCATGATGTTTGCAGGTGTAACTTGAACTTGAACTCGCTGTTATAGTTTGTTGTTTCATAGGCATAGTAGGCTACGCCATGCCCCATACATGTTTTATGTAATTTATATTCACTTTAATTATGCATGAATTAATCAGGATTACCGGAATGAAACATCTCCCATTTTAATGTTCTGTCCTGTTGCATTTTTATATCATATGAATAATTTTAATATCCAATCAGCATATTCAAATAATTTAGCCACTCTAAATAAAATAATGACTATATATTATATATTAATAAAATATTAATTAATAGAAAAATGAAATAACAAAACACCCGTTTAAAACCGTGTTCTTTCATTTCCACGCACAATACGCACAGCTGAGACCACTCGTGAAGTTTGTTCGGCTCCTACGAAAAAACTCCTACGACATCTAAAAACTTTGATAAAACCCACATTATATGTGGAAATGCATTTCCGGTGATTTACGGTGAATTTCGTTCAGCTCACGTTTGATAAATGAGGCCCGTTGTGTGCTGCATTTCAGATTCAGGAGCATGCAGATTGCCTGAGTTTAATTTCCCATGCTTATGTTTAACTTCTTTCTTTTTGGTTTCAATAAATGAGCGCAGTGACTCGAAAATGCCACCCTGTAGATCTGCCCCTGCTACACACACAAATACACTCAGTGAGCACTTTATTATGTATTTATTCAACTTATTTTTTGACTTATTAAGTCTTCTGCTGCTGTAGCCTGTCCACTTAGAGGTTTGATGCATTGTGTGTTCACAAATGCTTCTGCATACCACTGTTGCAATGTGTGGTTATTTGCGTTACTGTCACCTTCCTGTCAGCTTTGACCTGTCTGGCCATTTGCCTCAGACCTCTCATTAACAAGGTGTATTTTTTGTTTTTTGCCTAGAGACTGTTGTGCGTGACAATCCCAGGAGATCAGCAGTTTCTGAGATACTCAAACCACCCTGTCTGGCACCAACCATCTTTCCACAGTCAAAGTCACTTAGCTCACATTTTTTCCCCATATTGAACGTTGATATGAACATTAACTGAAGCTCCTGACCTATACCTGCATGATATTTTATGCATTGCACTGCTGCCACACAATTGGCTGATTAGATAATTGCATAAGGTGTAGGTGTACCTAATAAAGTGCTCAGTAAGTGTATATGCACACGCACACCCATACACACACACACACTGTCTGCTGTGCGATTCATATCCAAATTGAGTGAATAGTTTCTCTCCTGGTTTCAGATCGTAATGTGCGGTACCGTGGTTGCTTTGAAAGGCCAAAGAACATTACAGCTGCCTTCCTGGTCCACTCAATCCAGCCCAATCTAACATTGCAGTCCTGCATCGAGACCTGCACAATCAAGGTGGTGACCCTCTCTCCTACACATCAACCTAATTTTTAACCACCAATTGTAGTCTGTCACAGAGGTTCCCTTACTGTTGGTAAGAACCAGTGAATTTTTAAGGGTTTGTGGTGAGCCATATCACAGATACATATTATTCCCATTGTCAATCTAAAAACTTTGCTGGTTAGTGTTTGGACATATACAGTATAAGGCTACATTTTAATTGGAGATAGTCACCAAAGAAACCTGGTAAATCTGATGACCTGATTTTTCACAGCTTCCAAATGGAAAACTTTCTGTTTCAATTCAATTATCTTTGACCGTGAATCAATAGATTTTGTATAAAATCTTGAGAACCAGTTTTGCACTGAGTGTGCAGCATAGTCATTGAACTCCCATTATTTGTTGCTCTGCATACATCAGCTAAATGCATAGCTCAGGCTTTGCTAGAGGAGATACTTGTACAACAATGAGCATTTGATACAGTATGTGCATTAGCTTAACCAGAAACTGAGGCAAATAAAAACAAATTCAATTAAATTCACAGAATCAAAGCTTTTATCTACAGTGAGACTGAATGGAATTATTATACTGAAATGTTTGCAGCATATAAAGCAATATCTCATGTTGCCTGCTGTATAAAAGATTAGACAGGGTGTTATTTTTGCAGGGAAGTGCTATTCTTGCTGTCACAGCACACAAAGGTATAATTAATCCATCAAACTGCTTACACATATGCAGTTTTGAGCAAATGCAGAAAATAGTCTTGCAACCAGACACTTATACAAAGAAATTTGGCCAGTGACCTTATTTTGCAGTTTACTTGAAAAAATTACTTGTTCATATTGACCTCAATTATGTGAAAATAAAATGAGAAGTACAACATTTTCATTCTTGCATATTTTGCAACCAGGAACTTCAGCATTGTTTGTGTTCATGTTAAGTAAAAAGCTTTTTTATACATTTTTCAGTGCTACTAAGATCTTTAAAAGCATATTCCACCTTTATAATATGCACATAAGATTAGATAGACATGTACACTAATGCAAATATTTTATCAGCAAATCATGTGGCAGCAACTAAATGCATAAATACATGCAGACTTGCTCAAGAGGTTCAGCTGTTTTTCAGACCAAATGTCAGAATGGGGAAGAAATGTGATCTAAGTGACTTTGACAGTGGAATGATTGTTGTTGCCAGACAGGCTGGTTTTAATATCTCAGAAACTGTTGATCACCTGGTCTCAGTTTGTAGAGAATGGTGCAAAAAACAAAACATCCAGTGAGCATCAGTTCTGCAGGAAAGAACACCTTGTTGATGAGAGAACCTGCCCCTAAAAAGTCCTTTAAAAGTTACATACAATCAAGTCCTCTTTTCAGGCACCAACTTGTGCTTCAGGTACAACTGCACACCTCAAATTCTGTATCATAATTTACTTCACAATTCTATATAGCAGACAGTTAAAAATACAGTGATAGTGAAACCAGACCGAATGGGTATACTGCTTGCTATTATAACCACATTGTCAATTCCGATATACAGCTTAAACTTTTGAGAAGATGAAATTACCGATACCTTTCCAATTCTATTTTCTTTGCAAAAATCCTAAACTCATAATATTTCATTTTACATATTATTATAGCCAGCAGGAACTATATTGAAGAAATTTACAGGGACATACAATGGGAGTTTAGGTTCTACTTGGAATTTTAACTTACAATTCTAGTTCTGTAAATTGTCCAACAGTCAGTTTCTCACTTCAGGTTTATTGCTTTAACACTTCCACACTGACTATTTAGCATGACTCTTTCATTTGTTTGCTGTGTCATGAGAAGGAGCTCCCACTTGCAGTGCTGAGGAGGCCAGACTGTTTCTGTGGCTACGTATCCTCACGCTTCACCCTACACCAGCCAGCCGAGGAACGATATTGTGCACATGCTAACGCCACTGGCCCCATAACCTCAGTTGACCGGGAGTACTACCAGGTCTACCAGACACCTGTACAAGGTGAGAGGTCTTGGGTTCAGGGTTGACAAGAGACATAAACTGACATTTGACCTGTCCTAACACTGGAGAACTGCTTCTAGCAGACTCACTGACTTGGTTACTAGAGAAGAGTCTGCCCTTACCAACTGGCCTTTTTCTTATTTTATTCCTCTTGGCAGGAAAATGAGTAGCAATAGTTCAATATGTATAATGCTAAAGGCCGTAGCAGGCAGCACCGTGATTAGTGTATTTTTTTCATAGTGCAGAGGTGAACCTGCTGTCTCGTGACCTGTATTCATGCTGATTGCTGATTTCAGACTCCAGGTGCACAGAAAGGAAGTTTCTGCCAGAGAAGTCAAATACACTTGTGGCTCTGACCAGTTTCCCCGGAGCAGGCAACACCTGGGTGCGTCACCTTATTGAGCTGGCAACTGGCTTCTACACGGGCAGCTTTTATTTTGATGGCACCCTCTACAACAAAGGTGACAATATTGTATGGCATGTATTTCATTATCGTATTTAGGAATTATAGAATTGGCAATTATATACATTATACATTAGTCTAATGTAATGGTTTCTAAAATGGTCTACTGTCCTCTGCATATAGTATACAGAATTATATATCTGGCAAATCAGTATGTAATTGCATAGTGTGGACCCATTATAGACTGTATTTTCTCTAACCTGATGAGAAAAGACATAATTGCTTCACATTAAGTAACTTTGATTTGCTTCTTTCATAGGCTTCAAGGGGGAGAAGGATTACTGGAAGAGTGGGCGGACCATCTGTGTAAAGACCCACGAGAGTGGGCGGCATGAGATCGAAATGTACGACTCTGCCATCTTGCTAATTCGGAACCCGTACCGCTGCCTCATGGCGGAGTTCAATCGCAAGTGTGCTGGACACCTGGGTCACGCCGCAGAGCAGCACTGGAAGAGCAATGGTGATGTGGAGAGTACATATTTTTGTCCAGAGCAAATAGCAAGGATAACTACAAGAATGTAGTAGACAGCAAGTGAAAGATTCTGAAGTCAAAATTGTTCAAATAATAGATCAGACTACAGATTGAAAAATTGTATTGAATGTCACCATGTGGGTGAACGATAAAAATGTGCAGAAGAAAAATATGTGGTGGAAGTGGTTTAAAGATTAAGTATCTTAAAAAGTAAACTGGTGTCTGGTGTACGTGGAGGGAGGTTTGCAGTATATCTCAATTGGAGGGGACATCTGTGCATCAATTGGCTAGCTATCTGTAGATATTCTTGGATTGACAGATGGCCTACCTGCTATTTGTAGTCTTGGGCTCACTGAATACGGAGTATTCTGAGTACCATGAGCTCACTGAATACGGAAGTGCATGATTTCCCAAATTCCCAGTTTTGGATGGTAAACTGTCAATATTAAGCATAGACTGCAGTGGGATTTGTCTAGCCTACTGTATGCCAATTAATTTGTGAGCATTTTAAGTATAGCCTATTGCCAAATGCTGGGAGAAATAAAATGTGCAATTAAATCCACGAGCCTCTATCAATACATTATCAAGCCTACTCGTAAGTATTTGTTCCAGGCATAGGCGGAGTTTGACTTGAAGGCATGGGGGGAACAACACATTTTCATTACGGACCAGGAGGTTATGCTAATGGGAGAGTAGAATGTAAAAATATCTGAACGTGGAAATCCTTATTCTCGGTTTTGTAATTGCTAGCCTATACTGAGTTTTAGGTGTGCATGGTTTTGTCATAGGAGCTAGCCAGCACGCAATTAAACTGGTCATGTAGTTTGAATGCAGCCAGTTAAAGTAATCAAATAAATGATCATTGCTTACTGAATTCAGCAGTAGGCTGTAAATATATATTTGTTAAAAAGTTGTGTTGTGTTCTTTATTGTAAACAGACCTTGATCCAGGTTTTCCCTTTTCCCAAGCCCCATTCTAACCACTGTAGCCTGCAATAAATCATTATTTGTGAAATGACAGTTATCGCACAAAACATGGTCTTTTTTTACTGTCTTTTTAGATGCCAGTTTTGGCAGAGTTAATAGACTGCCTTTGAACTGCAGAACAATTTTCTTGAAGTAAATAATGTCACAACTGATTTAAAATTAAACCCTTTCACAACAACAGCAAACACAGGAAAAATCCCGGATTGTTGCTTCTGTGTGAAAGGGGTATAAGGAATGTAAAAAATGTAAATGTTTTCTTACCTTTGTCTAATTTATTGTCCTGATTACATTTTTTAGTAGTTCTTAGCTCTGTTAAGTCATGAAATAATTTGCTAAAAACTATCACTAGCCTATTAAACAGAAACGGCTGACATGGACGACTGCGTCTCCTTGCACCTCCTAGTGTTGTTGTGAACCATTGCAGGTCATTGCTGGATTTCTTTTTAAATGTAGAAACCCATGCTTATTTTAATTGGCTGCATTTTGTAATCGCTTAAATGTAGGCTAATAAATATCACGGCTTATGAAAATATCATCAAGAATGAGGTTGAATACCTGTTAGCCTCTATAGAGAAGCTGGCGATCAAAAGGTTGGGACCCCACCATTCAGAATATATTAGCATCACCCAAGCACAAAAGGATAAAAAATGAAATTTCAATCCTGAGTGGTCCCAAAGATCACCCATCGGGATGTGGTAGGCTAGACTAATTTGGTCAAATCCTTTGAAGCTACCCGTTTTCATGTTTTAGCTAGATGAGCGACATGCAGTGCTTTTGTAAATGTAACCACAGAAAGTAAGATTAACTCTTAAATTAGCAGAAAAAAACCCCAACAATTTGATGATTCATTTACGTTCTTACTCTGTGTGCTAGCCTAATATTTCAGGGTAATAAAGCGTATTCAAATGGTAAATGGTTATGCATTTACATAGTGCCTTTATCTAAAGCGCTGTACTATTGAAACTTTAACACACGCAGGGCTGGATCGAACCGGCAATCCTCCGACTGCTCTTACCTCCTGAGCCAGAAATGTCTGTTTTAACCAACTGCGCTCCCTGGGTAGGCTACTTTCTTGCAGCCCTATTTTGCAAGTGAGGAGTTTGTGATATTGTGATATAAGGGTTTCATCACAGTGTCAAACAAGCAAGGTTGAGGCTCATAATAGTCGCTGCTAGGTGTGACAAGCCCCACCAGAAGTCCTATGCCAATATGCCACTAATGCAGAGGGAGGTCTGTCACTATATATACATTAAATAGTGTATATGAATTCCGCAGGTGTCTCTCTGGTCTAATATGCTTTTATGGCTTCTTTCTACACAGAGTGGCCAGAGTTTGTGAGCAGCTATGCCTCGTGGTGGGCATCCCACGTGCTGGACTGGCTGAAGTTTGGGCGGCAGGTGCTGGTGGTGCACTATGAGGAGCTACAAGGGGCCCTCTTCCTCCAACTGCGCCATATCGCCTCTTTCTTAAATATCAGTATTACAGATGAGAGGCTGCTGTGTGCTCAGAGTAACCAGGATGGCCATTTCAAGCGCTCTGCGACTCAGAAGCAAGGTTTTGACCCCTTTACCCCAGAAATGAAGCTTCTGATCGACGGCTACATCCACACAGTGGACAGTGCCCTCAGGGACAGAAATTACACAGGCCTGCCCCAGGAGTACCTGCCAAGATGATGAGGAGTACCCCGCCCCCAAACCCCCAGAGAGGGGGAAGAAGGGGTGGGAGTGTGGAGCAAGTACCTGCCTATAAAAAGCACAGACAGAGAAACGCTATTTGTGATGCCAACTGTGTCTTTTTTAAGTTTAGTCGACTCGATACAGTCAACTAACGTCTTTTTAGAAATGTGCCATTAAGTGGTGTCGAGCTACAGTACATATATGGAACTTGAGATGATTGAAGATTAGAGGAGACATTCGTCTATAAGCATAGAGGCAATGACATGCCTTCCGTCACATGGGGAGACACAATCAAATGTAATATTTTCTTTCATGTGCTGTTTGTGCTAGTGGAAACTAGTGCTGGCAGGATGATTTCTAATACTTCACCACAGATGTCTTCATCACATTGTGCCCTCTGTCAAGCAGATTTATTTTCTCACTTACAGTATTGCAGCTATCTGGATCACTCTGCTAAAAATAACAAAGTGCAGCATACTGAAATAATAAAATGCAAGGAAAGGCATTCTAGTGCTGTATCATTATTGTGGAAAGCCTGAACTGTAGTTACCCTCTGTGAAGTCCATATGGACTTTAATGCTTCTTTGAATTTAATAGAGTATGACATTGCATCATTGTGTACTATTAGCCTGTAGGTCTATTTGTCCTTCCGCTCATGCCCATGGTACTTTCCTGAGTGATCCTTTTAAAGAAGCCAGTGGAGCTCAGATAGACAATGCACCACTACACCCACACACGGAAATTCAGGAGTGTGTGTGTGTGTGCATGTGTCCGTGTGTGTGTACAGTTATTTTATTATTCCCTTGGGACTTGGGATTATTGGACCAAACTTCTGGCTGAGATCCTTAATTGTGAGGCTATTCCTGTCTTCACTTCTCACATTTCAACACTATAGCAACTGAGTATTGCTGAATGAGCTGATAAAGAAAATATTACAAAAATGTACAGTATCTTTTATTTTTGCTGCATATTTCTGTAATTACATTTAAGTGCAATGTTCTTACATTCTTGCTGTGTAACACATGAAAGTCTCAGATATTCTTATCTGGCTGTCTAAAAATGACCTGGTCAAAAAAGAAACAGCAGTGAAAAAGAAAGTGCCTTTATATGATTCTCATGTCTGAATATCCAAAGCAAGGCTATTATGACTTAGGTAGATCTATTTGAATAGTCCAATCCACATATGACATGTGGGTAGGTGAAAATATCTTTGTGTGTCACTTCTGAAGTACGTCAGCATTCTTAAATAAACATTTTCTTTGTGTGGGTTAACTCAGATCAAAGCTAAATTTTATTTCATTACATTTCAGTTATTTAGCTGATGCTTTACCCAAAGTGACTTATAGTTGATTAGACTAAGCAGGGGCCAATTCCTACTGGAGCAATGTGAAGTTAAGGGCCTTGCTCAAGGGCTCAACAGCTGCACAGACCTTATTGTCCTGCACTGGGGCTTGAACCACCAACCTTCCAGGTCCCAGTCACCTTAGCCACTAGGCTATAGGCTGCCCTGCATTTCGCAGTTAAATTATTGACACAGACAACCATTTCAAACCAGGTCTAAATATATAGCCCCTTGTTTCTTGTTTGTGTAGCTGTTTGTGTTATGATCATAGTTTATGTATGGGGTAAGTCCCCAAGGGTCACTGCTGCACTGTAAGCCAGTATAATACAAACATAGTTTGTCATACACTTTGTTGTTGATTAATGGTGTTACTTCTCACATTCCCTACCTGTCTTTGCTTCCCCCTTGAAAATGGCTGACATTGACAACCACTTATTTTTTATGGAAGTAATTTGGTGCAAATTTATTTTCAGACAAAAGAGTAATATTTTTGACACTGTATTGACATTGAAAATGTATTGCAGATGAAAAGGTAGATATGTGGTGCAGAAATAATATAATTATTTTTACATGGACCTAGCTGACCATCAGATTTCTATAGAGACACAAGCTACAACAGTACTGAAAGCTCCCTTCCAAATCTTCAAATACCATTGGTTCATAAACAAAATAAGGGTTTTTAAGAAATATATTTATAGTATTTCTAGTTTTAGGTAAACCACAAACAAAAACAATATGGTTACTTAAAATCATATTAATGGTAAGATCTGGGAAAACTATACATATTCAAAATACTTTGAAGTAATATTACTGCAGATTACTGAAAGATTTTCTTTATTATTCTATAGGAATATACACTACTGTTCAGAAGTGTGGGGTCACCTTATCGTTTTCTGCTTTTTCTGATTTTATATTTTGTTTTGTCTGTAATCAAACAATTCATATGTGGTCAGAACGCAGACTCATAGCTTTTATTAAAGGGTATTTTTGTACATTTTGGTTTCACCATGTAGTAATTAAGGCACTTTTTATGTAGTCCTCCATTTCAATGTTTGAGACAAATTAACATAATGTCAAATAAAAGAGTCTTGTTTTGTATTTTGTAATGAATCTCATGGTCTATTGTATTGAATTGAATTGAATTGTAGTATCACTCTACTGCATATCTGACAGCAGCACAGTGGTTCGAGGCTCATTTGATACCTTGTTTAAATTTTTTAAATTGTCCTTGAATTTAAGGACAAATAAATCCTGGCCAGGTTCATTTCATTATGGTATGTTTGGAATGTCCCAAATTTGACAGCTGATGTGTTTCACCTTAATACTGTAAATTACCAGTACATTAGTTCCAACAACACAGTGAAGAGTCAGCTAGGGAGGAGACAATAGCTTGGTGTATCCATCTCAATCACAGCAGCGTTTAAGTGAAAATTGTATTTGGTGAGGATGCACAGATGTCCCTTTCTGGGCAGTTATGATATACATGATCCCCTCTAGGAATATGTATATGTAGATACGTCAAATATTGATAAGCATTGCAAACAGAATAATTAAATATAATAGGCAGTGTGCTATTGTTAGGATTTAAGTTTGTTGCAGTTGTAACAAACTTAATCTGCCTTTTTTTAAATCTTCCTTTGCTGAATTTAAAAGCTACTTTATTTTTGAAATAAATTATAAATTTGTGAAGACCTGTTTAACTGTGGTCACATTTTTATGGATTTACCCCCTTTCTCTTACCAATTGTTATTGTTTATTTATCAACACTCATTGCCTCAACCTCCCCTATTGATCCAGGGTGCAGACAGGCATTTCTCCTCCAAGGCACTCCTCAGTCGCCATTATTAGTTCACAAATCAGAAGAAGACACTTTGTGAGCAGCTTAAAAAGCAGACTTGTGGTCACCTGACTGATCAGCAGCAGTTACTGGTATGCAATGAGATGTGTCAGTGAGGCTGCAGCTGGCTGCCTGTTAAGTTCATATCTGTACATGCAGTCCCAAGTATTTGGACAGTACATTTTTTTTAAAATTTTGGCTCTGTACTCCAGCACATTAGATTTGAAACAATTAATTTGAGGTTAAAGTGCAGACTGTTTTCGCTGTCTTCCTCAGGAATACTCACTCAGACGAGAGATTCCTTGACAGTACTCTGTACAAACTATTGTATTATTGTATAACCCGTTGGAAACGTAATGTCAATATAAAATGCTTCTAAGTCATCACTTCAATACCTTACCCCTAACTGGTTCTATGTTGAGCAAAATGTTTTACTTTTTTTTGCTCACAGATGAGGATCATTACAAATTTGGTGAGAATTGGACAATGCGTTTCACAAGCCACTTTAGTAAAATTGGCCATGCCCACATCCATTATTGGCTTACTGCGGCCATGTTTATCAGCGTATCAACTCTCTTTATAATAACTTTTTGGAAGACAGTCCACTGAAGAAATTGATATAAGTTGCATGTTGATAAGTCAAATAGTCTAGGAATTTTTAACCCCTTTTCTTGACTAAAACAGAAAAATGTCATACCCAAAATAGAATGGTTACCATTCCTAAACCCTTTTGACTACAGGTAATCCTGGTCTCTTCTGAAAGAAAAAAGAAACTTAAGGGATAAATGTTTTTCACAAAATTCTAAATAGCAGAAAATCTACCCAGATGCATCTTTTGGTCTGAGGAGCCCAGGTAGAGCCAGAGAATCTGGAGAAAAACTTATTTGAATCTAGCCCAAACGGTTCAAGAGTTTTAGGCCAAAATGTGTAGTGGTTGCAACACCGCCACCATCTGGCCAATCACAGTAATCTTTCAAACCTCAGTAGTGGGGAACCTAGGGAACCTATCTGCCAAGTTTTGTTGCTGTCGAAAATCCATTTAGATTTTTCTGTGCAAACACGTTTAGGCCAGAAAAATAATAATACAAATGTATGCTGTGCACTTTACTCTTAAAGATTCTGATAAAAGTATGTTTATTACTGAACTAACAGGAGCACTCCAGAGTTCTTTCGGCATGGTCAATCTGATAGGCAATGCAATGGAGGGGACAAGGGGGCTGCCTGTTCTTCAGCAGGAAACAACTTTAACAAGACATCAGGTGCAGGTCTTATCACTAATCCGAGAGAGGTTTTGTCAAGCTTAAGAAGTGGCAAGGATGTTACAGTGCTATGAGATGGCCAGGCCCTGCTGAAATGTACTATACAGTGGTCTTGTGTTTTATTTGATGTCTTGCTTCTGTGGCAAGAGTGTTGCCAGCCGGGAAATAATACTTGCAAGGTTCCAACAGTAGGGTGCAGCTGCATTACATTTCGGCTTGTCCTTTGTAGAGAAGAGCACCTTGCCTGGGGGCACAGGAAATGTTGTGCGAGTGGAAGGAAGAACTAGTTCCACCAAATATTAAGAAATTCCAGTGGCTAATGTTCCAAGGTCAGTCCAGACATTGAAGTTGAAGAGAGGTTGGGTATTCCAGCATGACAATGATCCAAAGCAAACCTCAAAATCAACCATGAAGTAACTCCAGGAAAAACAGATAGAGGTTTTGGAATAGCCACCACAGTCCCCAGACTTGAATATTATTGAATATCTGTGGAGAGATCTCAAACATGCTGTACATGTAAGGAGGCCAAATAATATTTCTGATCTAGAGGTGTTCTGCCAGGAAGAATGGGAAAAAAATTCTGAAAGCGAAAATTGATAGACTCTTAGCTGGCTACAGGAAGTGTTTACAAGCTGTTATAGTTGCCCGAGTTACAAAGTACTAACTGATAGGGTTCCCAAACCTTTTTCATTTTTTATTATTTTGAAACTGTAAAAAATAAAGTAATCTCAAAGAGAAATGTGTCATCTATCCTCGTTTCCTCACCCCAGACTTCAAGATAGGAGAAGGAGATGAGTGGCCATTTTAGGTGCCAACTGCTTAGTCCCATTGAGCTAGGACAACTATCACATTTGTAGCTCATTAGTAGAATAATAGTAGGCTATACCTTCTGACCTATTTTCATCCATTTCTTTTCCAAACAAATTGTCATTTTGTAGTCGATAAAACGGTTAAAAACAGGTTTTTACACAAACGTGTAAACAATTTGAAGGTTTTTCCTGCATAGAGAATTCTCAGGTGGCTGCTTCTGTGGAATTTTGTGCCACCTCCACATTATAAAACATTATAAATACAAGTGTTGCTCACAGTGGATTTCTATTATTTACAACTGAAATGCCTGCATTCAGCATGTATCGTAATCAGCACAATGCACCGGGAAAGACGCTAGCAAAGAAGACCACAAAGCACATGGGAAGTCTTTATGATAACCTATTTGCTTCATTGGATTGCTGCCGTGAAAAGGACACCGCTATTACCGTGATTTGTGTAGCTTGTGAATTCCCAAAATGCAGAGAAGGTAAGGGCCCCCTCGCTTTTCCCCACCCCACATGTTACAAAATAAAGGACTGTTGCATGTTTTAATGCTTTCAAACGGTATAAGCTGTAATCATATTGATTGAAAATTGCACTGTGGAGCTGCGGTAGTGCACGGCTAAAGCATCGGACCTTGATGCAGGCATCAGTCCGATGCTGTTGTACACCGAGGATGCATTAAGACGAGTTTAGCCAGCTCACGTGGAAGCGGCATAATTGACCAGCTGCTCAGAGGGAGGGATTCAGCTGGGTTAGTAGGATCGCCTCAGGACAGGTTATGGGGCTGAGACGATGCGGCTTGGAAAAGGCCTTGTTCTCTAGATCGCTAGACCATCCCCAGCCGCCAGGGGACAGGGTCGTAGGAGGTGTATCTCTGGCTATCTTCAGGAATTGGAATAGATTGGATATAATTGGCTTCCAAATTGGGAGAAAAATGGGAAAATTCTGAAATACATTTTTTTTTTTAAAGGAAAGAAAATTGCACCATGAAAAAAGGAATGAATGAAGAATGAAAAAAAATCCACTTAATGGGTTAAATAATTTCATTACAAACTCAGAAGAGCTTAAGTTTTTTAGACTACACAGATAATCAAGTGATATCATGAATGTAAGAGACAATGCAATTGTAATACACTCCAAGTAATAAATAAAACAACAATGTAATTCAAGGAGGAAATTATTCACTTTTTTGTTGTTGTTGTTGTCCTTATGTAGTATCACCGCTTAACTGGACTTTTACTAAGAAATTGACAGCAATTAAAATAATTCCACACAGAAAAATAACTGCATCTAACTGCATCTACTGCACAAGTACCCGTAACGATTATTGACCTTTTTCCGAGCACGAGTAATTGGATCATTATCCGTGATCTGAGAATTGGCCTCCTTTATTTATTTATTTTCTACAGTGGCCGCAATAGCTGTACATCAGTGACGAATGGTTAACACGGCTGTTGGAGGGGCGTGTTTTCTTTTTTGGGTGATGTATTTGTGCCACACTGATTGGCTGCTGCCAGAAACCTGACAGGGTGCACATTTTCGCGCCCCTGGCCCATAGGCATTCAATTCCCACCCAGTGGGTTTACTGGGTGTATTTGTAAATGTTAACCAGCGAAGCCGTTCTGTTATTTCTATTTTTTGAAATGCATTGTGCTGTGTATAATTTCCTTAGCTAGATGTCAAGCTAGCCAGGGAGTTATTTATTGTAAGTTATTTATTTTGGGAAAAAACCCCTTCACATCTCGGTAAGCATTGTCTGATCAAACAGATCCACAGCAAAACAACATTTTACTTGAGTTTAACTTTATTATTCATTTGCAAATATATACAGAAAGTGAGAGGGCTTACCGGCTCTCTGATTTGAAACATACATAGTAAGACTTTTATACACACTTTTCCACAAGGGTGGAAACAAAAACAAGGAAGACAACCTATAATTATTATTATCTCCAGATAAACTCTGACCTTGCCATAAGATCGTAATGTCCAAACAATCCCCTTCTAGGAGAAGCAAGTATATTAATCTCACTGGCTGTCTGTCTGCTTGAGAGAGACAAAGGAAAAGTCTAAATCCATAGGTATTACAGAGCATATTTCCAAAGCACTTAATTCAGAAAGTGGTCTAATTTGTAATAAAGATTATAATAAAAAGGTATTTTTAATTACGTAATTGTCTCTATGTTAACACATATTGCCAATTAAGAAAATGACCCTTAAAAAACGATAGGATGGTCAGATTAAAATTTAAGCAGTGGTTGTTATTTCTGGGCAATTCGCTCTCTAAAGAAAACTTAGTTTTCAAGCCGTTAAGGTGGCTACTGTTTTAGCATATTACTATGGTTGCATATGTTGGTTATTTTCATTATTCTTATTATCTTTGATAATTAAAGGTTTAAACAAATTGGTGCTTATTTGCAATTTCTAGCAATAGTATAAGAGTTTCAGTTTGGGCAGCTACACATTCCATGTTTGGGCTGCTACGTCTTAAATCATACGTATTTAACTAAACCTTTATTTGTCTCAAACAGCAAGTTGCACTTGCATTGTTAGTGGTACACTATCATATCTTAAGTTATATAGCCAGCTAGTTCCATAGCCAACTAAGTTGCTCATAATATACAGTAGTTGGTCAGCTAAAGTGAAAACTATAAAAAGACAAAAGATATAAGTAGTGTTGTGCAGCACACTAAAGTCAACATTTCATAAAGTCACCTGTTTGGCGAACATTTTCTTACTACGAAAGGACGGCAGGCTCTGTCGCGTTTGTCACTGTCAACTTTCCGAAACAGTGCATGTTGTGGTTTGAGGGTGTTTGTTGCTGCAATTCCTCTCTTGACCATTAGGAGTCCAAAATTACCTATTAAAACATGGGTCGAATTTGTGTGTGCAGATTTCGAACACATTAGGAGGGTTAAGTGAGCAGATGTATTGGTCGAATTGATGGTATATAATAGAGGAGATCCGAATATCTGTTTCAGAAGGGTCATTGTAACGATTATTAACTTTTTTCCAAATATGAAAGTTGTATGAGTAATTGGATTCAATTATCTGTGATCACAGAATTGGCCTGCTTTATATATTTATTTTTTACATTGGCTGCAGTAGCTGTATATCAGTGATGAATGTGTAACATAAAGTTAACACTGTTTCGTGACTGTATCAGGCCAGTTCCTCCCCCTTGTGTCTTTGAACGAAACAAAACATAGCCACAGTTCATCTTAACCTGGCAAGCTGGCTAGATATAATAAATGCATTGTAACAATTAGATGCTCATTCAGAAATGTTTTTCATTGGAACATGCTTGCTAGCTAACCTAAGTAGGATTGTAAGCATCAATAACCTTGCTAGTGTTTTGGGGCCACAAACAAAATGTTTTTTTGTGTCATCAAAATCCTAGCCCTGGAGTTATACATATGATGGCTAATTATAGCCCTGGAGTTTTGTTGTCGGTAGTCTCCCAGCCTCATGTAACTCTCACGACAAACATTGGATTTTTCTCAAAAACATGATTTGTTGGCACTGAAAATACAAAATGCATTAATTTGCTTTCATTTTGAAAAGCCAGAATTTCATAGTGAGCCGAAAAGGTAAAGCTGCTCCCAGATCCCAGTGTGTGTGATGTTGGAGTGAATTGCTGCTGTAATGTATTGAGGGATACTATCTGTAGAGCATGCCTGGATATGTTTATTAGCTCTAAAAATGAATTCCAATGAGATGAAGTGTCACTTTAAGGAATTTGTAGCAGTCACTTGTGGCAGTATCAGGCTGGAAATAGTTGTTGGGAGAAATTTAGCCATGAAATTTAGCTATGAAAGCTTGGTGATGCCTTTCAGGGGGGTGGGGGCGGGGGTGAAAATGGTTAAACTCACTCACACTTACTTACAGTTTAAGTGTTTGACTCTTTTTTACACAAACACAGTTTGCTTAATTGCAGCAAACACCAAAAAAGGTTTTCCTTAAAAATGCAACACATCCATCTATTTAAAATGCAAAGTACAAGTATTGATTTCATCCAGACCTCCAAATGTGACACTGAATGCCACTTTTCTTTCATAAACACCATACTTTACCTTCAATGCCCAGATCTACATCCCAAACAAAATGTGACTTTTATACAGTGTTCAAAAACACAAAAATAAAAGAACCAATGAACAATTTGTTATTTGTATGCTAAACACACAGAGACATGCACAACAGTAAAGACTATGTGGGTGAGAATACAAATAAAGCTGTCTCATATTACCCAAAATGGGAAAGCTCTTTTCTGGCAGACCTTCATGTAGGCTTTCATGAAGATGGATGAAGAATGACAAAGTAAAAATGAGTCACCAGGGGTCAGTGCCTTGACGACTAGACCTGAACAGAATTGACATAACAGAATTGAAAAATCGAGTCTGAGAGGTCAGTGTAACCTTCAAATGGTAATAGAGAGTTTAAATGTCCTGCCAACTGTCATTTTCTATGATGATCACTGAAACTCTGAGGGCATATCTTACAAAATATATCCATTTACAGAAGAAGAGGACTTCCCCATTCTGAGACAAGCTATTTTCTTTTAGGGAGTTACTTTCTCAAGCTAACCAAGACTGAATCAACATGAAGAGGGCTTCCTTGTTTTGTACCAACCCCCATGAAGGTGCTTAACTCTTGAGAACTTAATTAACCAGAGCAGTACATCCTCATTTTATTGAAGTTTATTTTGACATTGTCATTTTACTGTAATTTTATTTTTTATTCCAGCTCACTTTTAGTTCTTATTCTTTATATTTATTCACCTGCATAGCAATATGCAAATAGGAACCGGTACTGTCTTGATACAATAATTTTTCAAAATATGTGTTTATCATGTGCTAGGAAACTATAACACATTTGATATGTTTTTTTCCCCACACCAGACTCTTAGATGAAGGCATATGTACAATGATCCTCTATTGGCTTGCCTGGAAGATTGTTATTATTATGGAGTCTTATTATACTAATTTAAACAGTTGACTCAAAAATGTGACTCATTCATTAGTTTTCCCTTGGAGGAAAAAAGACGAAATGGAATAAAAAGAACTTTTACATGCATACATCAGATGGTTAAAATAATGTGTAGTACAGGGCTTAAAGGTCTCAGGCATGGTGCCGGATTTCCGGCGTTTGGCCGTTTTTTTTACACGAAATTATATTCTTGCAAAATAGATAAAACAACAACCACTCCCCGGACAAGTCAAGATAATACATAACTTTGCTACTTTCCCCTAAAATTATAGTATATACAGTTGTGTTCCAGAAAATAGCAGTACAACATCAGTAACCTGATGAACCACTTATTAGCAGTAGTGATATTTCTGCATGGCACATACTTTACTTGCAGGTGTAGTAGTGTAATAGAAAAACAACAGACCCAACTGTCTGTGTTCTGAGTAATTGACTCATTCATTGAAAGGGGTGTGTTCAATGTGGAGTTTAATTAGAGAATTCATTCATTCTGTGAAAAAAACAAGTGTCATTAATTGTCCTTCATTAAGGAAGAAGGGAAGAAAATGTTTCACACATTGTTATAAAATATATTTCCTTCTGAATTGCCAAGTAAAATGGGCCGTTCCAAACATTGTTCAGAGGAACAATTTAATTTGATTAAAAAGTTGATTGGAGAGGGGAAAATGTATAAAGAAGTGCATAATTATAGGCTGCTCAGCTAAAATGATCTCAAATGCTTTAAAACCCGAAACAAGCGGAAGAAAATGAGCAACTACTGTTAAAACGGATCGAAGAATAGTCAGAATGGCAAAGATTCAGCCATTCATCAGCTCCAGAAAGATCAAAGATGATCGACAATTACCTGTATGTGCTGTTACAGTCAGAAGACGTTTGATCGAAGTTAAGCTATCAGCAAGAAGCCCCCATAAAGCATCATTGTTGAAAAAATGGCATGTGCAGAATCTGTAAAAATTTGCCAAGGAACACATCAATTGGCCCAAAGAGAAATTACATAACATTCTGTGGACTGATGGGAGTAAAATTGTTCTTTTCAGGTCTAGTGGTCATCAACAGTACATCAGACGACCCCCGGGTACTGAATTCAAGCCACAGTACACTGTGAAGACAGGGAAGCATGGTGGCCCAAAAATCATGGTATGGGGATATTTTTCATACTATGGTGTTCGGTCCGTATACCAGGGATCATGGGTCAGTTTTAATACATCAAAATACTTGAAGAGATTATGTTGCCGTATGCCGAAGAGGAAATGCCCCTGAAATGGGTGTTTCAACAAGACAATGACCCCAAACACATAAATAAGCGAGCAAGTGATCTTGGTTCCAGACAAAAAGCATTGAGGTAATGGAGTGGCCAGCTCAATCCTCTGACCTCAACCCCATTGAAAACTTGTGGGGTGACATTAAAAATGCAGTTTCTGAAGTAAAGCCCAAAAATTCACAGGAACTGTGGAATGTAGTTTGTTCATCCTGGGCTGAAATACCTGTTTCTAGGTGCCAGATGCTGTATTTGTTTCATACCAGTACTCATAACAAATATTGACTTTTTTCGGAATACAAGTGTACGAGTAAATTGATTAATATCTTTCATGGGAGAATTGGCCTGCTTTACTTATTTATTTTTTACATTGGCTGCAGTAGCTGTACATCAGTGATGAATGCGTAATATGAAGTTAACACTGTTTCGTGAGGCCAATTCCTCCCTGGTTCCGCCCCCTTCGATTAGTAAAACTGACTGCCTGGCTGCCACTTTCCTCACTTCTCTCTTGTGTCAAGAGACTGTTGAGTGAACCTTTTAATTTTACTTTTATTTTGTGCATTGTTTATCACTTTCCGACAGTTATCATTTGTCAGCAGCACCGTTAATTTCACAAGCAGGCTGCTCGCTGGAGAGATTTGGTTGGCTACATGAAACTGTTAGCCGGCCTCAGCTTGAGCTTGCATACAGACACACATGCACACATGCACAGTACACGCACACAGCTCTCTCATTTGTGTTAATTAAAAAAATACTTTTGTCCCTTAAACTCATTTTGAGCATGCAAGGTGCTGTGGACTAATCTGAGAATAGAATAGAACTAATGAACTAATTTTATCATATCGGCAGATACACACAGGTTGTGGTTCCATGAGAAGGGTTCCCATCTTAGCCAATGCGACCATCAGCCAGCAAAGAAACTGAAAGCAACTTTTTGAATAATTTGTTTCAATGTACTACAAATCACAATGTAGTACAGGGAACTCTTTAAACGACACCATTTCCGGGTTACGTCACACACACTTCTGAGTACGAGTGACGGATACGGATACAAGTAAATGAATTGGTTTAATGGATGCGGAAACGAATATGAGTAATGCACTACTCTCCCACCCCTAGTTTGAAGTTTTCTTCACTTTCACTCCCTTTTTCAGGCTGTGAATTTTTAAACCATGACTGGACTTTCAAATGATCCCAATTTGGCGTGAAAACCACAGACATAGCAACACTGGAGGCTCCAAGGGGGCAATGTGATCACATTTCATACGGAGTTAATTTTGTCAGAACATCAAGGCTATGATGCCAATAGGCACATCTATTCAAAACAGGGGCTAAAACCTAGCTAATCATTCTCACATATAAGCTATAGAAAGAATGGTGTCCCTGTGAATTAATAGGCTAACTAGGTAAATGCGTCTTTTACTTTAAAATGAAGGGATGATTTAACATTTTACAGGACTGCTGGCAACTCTGTACCATGTGACCTGTTATGCCCTTGAGTAAAAATGAGAATTGCGTTACGCCATGTCTCTGCTCTTCGTGAGTCTGTAAAATTGTTTGCAGAAATACATATATATTTATTATAGTCAAGTACATAATAATAACCTTTGTTATAAATCGTTATGTGTGCAGAAACGAGAAAGCTGTAATCTTAGTGCTGAATTTAAAGCACTTAAATATGCTGTACGAAGGTGCTATAAATAAAGCTGATGATATGTTATTATTTAAAAACACTGCCTTTCAAGTGTTACGCCTCCCATCTAAAGCTCATGCCTACATTATGCATCTCGTTGACACCCCCACCTATGTCCTACCCCCAATCTCTCCAGACCCTCCACAGCAGTGGCTGACAGAAGTTTTTACCCCTAGGTCACTTCTAGGTGAGAAACTGTGACAACCGCTCAAAACATGAGCTTATAATAAGGAGCCAGTGTCCTGATCTGTGTTTTCCGTCATCTGGGTAGTCCCCAATGTTTCGCCTTGTGTTACTTTCTGTGCTTTCCATAGTCTGTATGTCTTCCCATTCATTCCCATTCACCTGTTTCAGCTGTTTTCACTTCCTGGTTATTGTGCACACCTGATTATCATTTCCCCCTCCTTTTCTGTCTATATTAACCTGTCTGTTTTGTTAAGTAGCGGCACGGATGGTGCAGTGGGTAGCACTGCCGCCTCACAGCAAGGAGGTCCTGGGTTTGAATCCCCGTCGGCCGGGGCCTCTCTGTGCGGAGTTTGCATGTTCTCCCCGTGTCTGCGTGGGTTTCCTCCGGGTACTCCGGTTTCCTCCCACAGTCCAAAGACATGCAGGTTAGGCTGATTGGAGAGTCTAAATTGCCCGTAGGCATGAGTGTGTGAGTGAATGGTGTGTGTGCCCTGTGATGGACTGGCGACCTGTCCAGGGTGTATTCCTGCCTTTCGCCCAATGTATGCTGGGATAGGCTCCAGCCCCCCTGCGACCCTGATCAGGATAAGCAGGTTCAGATAATGGATGGATGGATGGATGGATGTTTTGTTAAGTCATTTCCAGATTATAATGTGCTCCCACTATTCTCTCCAGCAGTTTTCCTGTCCTGTTTGTGTATCGACCCGTTTTGTTTTTGACTTTCACCTTTTGGATTTGCGGATCCTTCCTGTCCCAGAGTTTGTTGATTTTCATGGTGCAATCACCCACCTTCCTGACCGAATGCTCCAGAGTTGCTTACGTCATCACCCTGCTGGTCGGCAGAGCACAAGAGTGGGGAACGGCATTCTGGGATTCGGCCGCCCCCGAGTGCAACAGTTTTACCCTCTTCTCATCAGCAATGAAGCTACCACAGGGTACAGCTACCACAGGGTGCAGCTCTAACATGGCATATGACCCTAATAGTCATTTTGCTTCAGCAATCATATTTTGTTTTATGACATTGATTATTTTAAAAACAATTATTATCTATATTTATTGATTTCATGTCATTTTGACATATGTTATTAGATATTTAGATAAAATCTAATAAGTTGGTTATTGTCGGAGCAGAGGAACCATGCGCAGACACTGGGATATTGAAAAATTGCAGGTTTAACGGCAGAAGAAGGACCAGACAGGGCGTAATCAAAAATAGGCAAAGTTCTGAAACCAGGAGGTCAGTCCAAACAAGGCAGAGGTCCAAAAGTGTGATCCAATGAGAAGAGTCAAAAGAGTAGGCAGCCCCAGAAACTAGAAATCCAGAAACAAAACAAAAACCAACAAGAAAAACCAGGACAGAATGCCACAAAGACAAAGGCTCGGGAACAAGGAAGGAATTCAAGGGTTTGGCACTCGAAAACAGGACAAGATGAACTAGCAAAGTGCAACTGAAAAGGACAGCTATAAAAACACAGGGGAATGAGACAAACTAGGGGAGTCAGGGTGGGAGTCAGGGTGGTCTAACAAATACACATCAGGTGAGACACATGAAAGGGTAATAATACAATAACGAGGGGGGAAACGAATATGAGGACTGGATTCACAAAGGCACACATGTAATACAAACGGCTCCGGACTAGGGAGCAGACAATTACACAGAATTAAGGAACGTAGCAATAGGGGAGAGTAGGTGCGAACATTTTGCTGAATCGAGGCAAGCAATTTAAGGATAGAAGGCGGAGTTATAGAGCAGTATTGAAGAAGAGGTAGAGTTAGTCTGTTAGTTACGTGATTAAATTACAAAGACCCAAAATTTGTGAATGTTAGTTTCTTAGTTATACAAACATATTAATGTGTTAATATAATTAGTATTGTATAAATTCTTTGTTAGTTGGGATTAGTATATTAGTGCTCTACAAACATGAAATGGAGAGAAAGCAGGAAGTAAGAACAGCGAGACAGAAGCAATCATGGGAAACCGAAACATTACGAAACCACCTGAATAGTGAAGCACGCAGACAGGGGAGTAACTCGGAATCAGAAAATATTCAGACACAGACATGACAGGGGGAGTTGAGTGCAAAGACAAATGAATGTAAACAGAAAACCAGACATGAATATGAAAAATAATACATTTACAAAAATACTAAATAAACTAACAGACAGACATCAGGATTGTTCTGTCCTTATTGTGCGCTCGTTTGCCCAACTAGACAGCTAACATCAGGGCTAGGCTATCCAATGAAAGTCCGATGCAGAAGTATATTTTCTTAGCTTTACTTCAATCTTCATTCAAAGAATGTCCATTACATTACATTTTCTCTTTTTGTAAAACTGCAAATAAACAAAGGAGTATACATCAAAATATATCCCCCATTTTCTTGTGTTACATATCATGAAGCTGTACTAACAGAAATACAGTCACAGCTAGCATATACCACCACGTTATTCAAAAATACATACGCAGCAACTGTTAGCTATAGATGCTAGCGCATTCAGTATTGCACGTTTTCAAATCCCACGACGCTACGCTTTTCAAACGAACATTTAACGTCACACTACATAACACACTGCAACTCATAAATATAGTTTCATTATTAATACATTACATTACATTAATGGCATTTGGCAGACGCTCTTATCCAGAGCGACGTACAACAAAGTGCATACCCATAACCAGGGATAAGTGTGCTGAAAGACCAGTACAATTTTACTGCTACCTGTACAACAAAGATAAGGACCAGGACCTATTTCAATTTTATTTTATTTTATTTTTATTTTATTTTATGTTTATGATTTTTACTGAACAGCGCGTTTTGTATGATTGCAAGTTGAACGATTGCAAGTTACTTCCTGTTTTGGCTTGTACTCTTGACCAGTAAAACATATCAAATTAAGAACTAGCATATTTCCTGAGTACTTTTCTTATTTCAAAAGAAACCACGAGGTGGCAGTAAATCACCGCATTTTAACGTATGCCATGACACTCCCCGTCTGGTATTGTGAAATACCACTACAATTACAACTAATGGCATGTAAACATACAATTTACAGTCTCTAAACACAATTTAGTGTCGCTCAGTCTTCAGACGACATGAGAAGCACCGTTTCAGACACAGGCCTCTCGTAGGTCTTGGCTGCTCCATTCTTGACAATCTTGACCTTGACCTTTCTGACCTTACCATCCTTATCAGGGAAGGTCTTGTTGATAAGCCCCATAGGCCATTCGTTGCGACTGACTTGTCCATCTTTGAGCAGCACCAGATCTCCCACTTTGAGGTTTGGACGGTCGGTCTGCCACTTGCTTCGGCTCTGAAGTGTTCCAATATACTCCCGCCTCCATTTGCTCCAAAACATGTCTGCGAGGCGCTGCACTCGCCTCCACTGCTGTTTATGGAGATCTTTTCCATTGAAACCTCCAGGGGGAGGAAGAGGAGTGCACACCTTCTGAGTGAGGAGCATAGCTGGCGTGAGGAGCAAAGGTGAGTCTGGGTCTGTCGTGATGGGGGACAGAGGTCTGGCATTGATGATGGCTGTTATCTCTGACATGAGAGTGGACAGTACCTCATGTGTCAAGTGGGTGTGGCTGGACTGAAGAAGCATTGCATCGAGGATACGTCTGGATATCCCGATCATTCGTTCCCAGCTGCCTTCCATGTGGGAAGAGTGAGGCGGGTTAAAGGGTGCAGCCTTCTTCGCCAATGTACCTTCTGATGCTTGACATGTTGGGCTCAGACAACAGGAAACCCAGTTCTCGGCAAGCACCCACAAAATTGGTCCCGCAGTGTGACCGGATCTGTTTGGCAGGGCCTCGCAGACTGAAGAATCGGCGGAGGGCATTAATAAAACAGGAGGTGTCCATAGACTCGATCAGTTCGATGTGGATAGCACATGTGCTCAGGCACATGAAAAGGATGGCCCATCGCTTGCTGTTAGCCTGTCCTCCCCTGGTGCGCCGTGTGACTACAAGCCAGGGGCCAAAAACATCTAGGCCGATGAAAGTGAATGGGGGTTCCGTGCTCAGGCGGTCGAGTGGCAAGTCTGCCGTTTTCTGTTCATTAGCTTGGCCTCTGAGTTTTCTGCAAGTGATGCAGTTGTGTAGAACAGTCTTTATGAGTCTTCTAGCCCTCATGAGCCAATATCCTGCGGATCGGACAGCTCCCTCTGTAGAAATCTGCCCCTGATGCTGCACCCGCCGATGATGGTGAAGCTTGGCAATATGACCACTTGGTATGATGGCAGGGTGTTTCTCTTTGTATTCAAGGTTGGCCTGACTGAGCCTTCCTCCTATTCTGAGGGATACCCTCGTCGTCACAGTAGGGACTGAGTTTGTGTAGTGGACTGTGGGCAGAGATGTCTTTTCCATGCGCGATGCTTGTAAGCTCCTCCCTGAAGGCCTCTCTCTGCACACATTTAATGATGACGTTTTCAGCTCTCGTCATGTCTTCAGTGGTGCGTTGCTGCTGGCAGTAATGCCATGAATGACATACCAGGTCATGCTCTTTGCTTTTCAGGGATTGGATGATGTGAATTAGCAGGCTGACTGCCCTGGTCAGCGTCTTCCATGAAGAAAAACGCCCAAAACGCTGAGATCCAAGCTGAGACCCATCAGCACGCAGGTGAGTGACGAGTGCTGACGAGTCAGGGTCGACAAGTTTGTATGCTTCAGTGTCGGGTTTTCTTTTGGCTTGCAACAAGAAAGCAGAACCTTTGAGCCAAGCGCTGTCGCCCAGCATAGCTGCAGGCACAGAGCGTGTGCCTATGTCGACTGGGTTACAGCTTGTGGGGACATAATGCCATTGCGTTGGCTCTGATGTTCTTCTGATGCGCTGCACCCTGTTCCCAACATATACATAGAACCTCCTTGTCTGGTTTGTAATGCTATCTGTGTAAAATTCAACAGCATCAAAAACAATGTCCAGTTCACTGATAATGATTTCTGCTATTTCTATGGCTAAAACAGCAGCACCTAATTCTAGCCTCGGGACTGTGTGGGCAGACTGTGGAGCTAATTTGGCTTTTCCTAAGATAAATCCTATGTGAGTCTTCTCTTCTGCGTCAGTGGTTTTGAGGTAGGCAACGGCTGCAATAGCTTTCACTGACGCGTCTGAGAAAACGTGCAGCTCTTTCCTGTTGCCGGCTGAAATAGGTCTCCGAATCTGTAGTTGCTGGAGATCACTGAGAGAGTTTCTCCATGTATTCCATTCAGTTTCCCTATCTGCAGGTAGAGGGCAGTCCTTGCATGAGAGCTCTCTCAGCAGCATCTTTCCCTGAATAGTAACTGGCGCAGCAAATCTTAACGGATCAAAGAGTCCATTGATGGTGGCTAGGACGCCTCTCCGTGTGTAAGGTTTCACTGTGTCAGTGACTTGAAAGGTGAAAGTGTCTTTCACTAGGTCCCACCTCAGGCCGAGGCTTCGCTGAATAGGTGTGGCATCAGCATCTAAGTTGAGCTCCTTGAGCTCTTTGGCACGGTCGTCGGCCGGAAATGCTCCCATCACTTCCTTGCTGTTAGATGTGACTTTGTGAAGTCGCATTTTCTGGGTACACTTTAGCAGATCAATGGCTTCGCTGACTGTGGCTCTCGACAGAAGCCCATCATCCACATAAAAGTCCCTCTCAACAAAGTGTTGTGCATCTGACCTGAACTCCTCTGAAGGGGATGGGCTGTTGCCAAACACGTGAACCTTCATGCGATACTCACAGATGTCGTTAGCAGGGTCATTGTGTTTGTGCCAGAAAAAACAGAGGAAATCTCTATGGTCTTCTCGTACAACAAAGCTATGGAACATCTGTTCTATGTCCACGGTTACTGCTATGGCCTCACGCCTGAAGCGCAGCAAAACTCCCATTAAGCTGTTATTTAAGTCAGATCCAGAAAGGAGGACATCGTTGAGTGACACGCTCTGACACTTTGCGCTTGAATCAAAGACCACTCTGATTTGGCCTGGCTTCTGTGGATGCTAAACCCAGAACATGGGTGAATACCAACGCTCTTTTCCATCTTGGAGTGGAGGAGCTAGCTCGCCGTGGTCACGATCAAAAATGTTTTGCATGAAAGTGACTAAATGATTCTTCATTTCGGGCCTTTTCTCCAGAGTGCGTTGAAGAGAAGCCAGCCGTGTGAGGGCCTGGTCTCGATTGCAAGGTAAGTGTCAGTAGGGTGTTCTGAATGGAAGTGGTGCCACCCAGCTGTTGGCACTGTCCATGTACATCTCTCTGTTCATGACCTCTAAGAAGAGTCAGTCTTCAACAGAGAGCCCTATTTTGTCGTCATCTTTGGTTGTATTAAAGATTGTGCTTCCCAGACTGCATTCATGTGCTGTAAGCCTTTCTGGGAGGAGTCTGTTTTCAGACTTAAAGCCATACCTCTCTTTGAAGTGGAGCATGTTGGAACATGGGCTGAAGAAGGAGGGGCGTTCATTCTTAAGGACATTGGTGCGGTACGTTTTTATAGCTGCAGGCTTGTGAGTGTTCCCTAAGCAGACGTCTCCGATGATGACCCATCCTAGGTCTACTCTCTGCGCATAAGGGGCATCATGTGGACCGTTCCGCTGCTCTCTCACCTTAAGGACTCTGAGTAGGTCGCGACCCAGCAGGAGGAGGATCTTGGCTTCAGGGTCCAGTGGTGGGACGGAGTGGGCTATCGACTTGAGATGAGGGTGGTGTGCTGCCGCCTCAGGAGTTGGTATTTCGGCTTAGTCGCTCGGGATGTTATTGCACTCGATTAGCGTAGGCAGTGTGAGTGTTGTAGCTCCATCCAGTGACTGCACGATAAGCCCTGTGGCTCTTCACCCCATCATCTCTCTTGTTCCAGCACAGGTGCGGAGTGTGAAAGGTGAGTCTGACCCCTGGATGTTGTACATGTCAAAGAAGGCGGACCTGGCAAGAGACCTGTTACTTTGGTCGTCGAGCACAGCATATGCTCTTGTCACTCTTTCTGGGTATGCTTTGGGGAAAAGCTTTACCAAGCAGATCTTGGAGCAGGACCTTGCACTCTGACCCTCTCCATACACTTCGGTGCACTGTGAAGTGACGGCAGGCTGGGGCGTTTCTTCTGCTCCCTCCCCGCCATACCCAGGAAGTGGTGGTGGCGGCCCTGGATGAAGAGCAGAGATGTGACGCTCACTTTCACACTCTCTGCACTTGATGACTGCATTACAGTCCTTGGCCATGTGGTTTGTCAAGGCACAGCACCTGAAAACACACCATTGTCCCTAAGAAAGGCCTTATGCTCATCAATGGGTTTGCTGCGGAACCCTCTGCAGTGCTTGAGGGGGTGCGGCTTCTTGTGAAGAGGGCACTGCCTCTTAACATCACATGCGTTGTGACCCGAACCTTCTTGCTTGTCTTTCTCTTGTGTTAAATCTGTCTTGTGGGCTGACACAAAACTCCTGTATGGTTTCTTGACAGCAGCATCTGACTTGGGGTGCTCCGTGCCGCCAGCTGGGAGTCTGAAACTCAGGTGGTTGCGTGCTCGTGGAAATAAAGTCACAAAAGAATGAAAATGGTGGAAAAGTTACACCATGTGTGGCCTTGTACTTGAAGCCCTGTGAGAGCCACCTTTCTTGGAGGTTGTGTGGCAATTTGTCTACTATCGGAGAAATACCCTGTGCAGTGTCCAAATAGCACAGGCCAGGCAGGTAGCCTTCTTCTTTAGCCGCTTCAATCTCATGAAGGAGGTTGCTGAGCTCTCTCAGCTTCACAGGGTCTTTGCTACTGACCTTTGGGAAGTTTGTGAGTCTGTCCAAGAGTGACTTTTCAATTATCTCTGGAGACCCATAGCACTCTTCTAAGCGCTCCCAAGCCTTCATCAGTCCAGCAGAGGGCAGACCTACATGCACTGCTGTAGGGGTCCTCGCACGGGACTCCAAATTATGTAGGGTCCTTGCACGGGCCGCCAAATAACGCAGGGATTTTACTCTCTACGAAACCGGGGCGCCAGTTAAACGTTGTGTAGCAGTATAACTGCAAAAAGTAATCAGTCTCATAAAATTACTATTATCAGAAATATCTAACCACAAATTTAGTATTTTAATTAATAATTAAAATAACCAATATTAATGATTAAACATACCGATAACCTGAAGGTTGGAAGTTCTTCGAAAGACTGCTTTAACTCGGCTCTCATGTCTATGTGATTCCAAAACGGACACCGGGGTTTAATAAAATATATTTATGAAACAAACGTAAAACACAGAACAGATAAACTAACGGGAAGTTAGTAAGGAAATGTAATTGGGTATGTGTGTGTGCGTGTGTGTGGCGCGCGCAAGCAAAGGAACAAAGGAAAGGTAAAAGTGGGAGTAGCTAGCTTGGGTAAGCTAGAGTTCTGGGTGTGTTAGTTATTGTTAGCTGTGAGAAGACTACTTGCGTAGTTTACTCTATATATGCGCAAAAGACGGCGAATCAATTCACGTACATATATAGCTAACAAAATACATTCCAATGATAAGACGGCAAATATGGAAACACAGATTCACAAAAACAGTTAAGACTAAACTAAACACTGGCTATGCCTGAATGTTTGTTCTCTTACTGAGTCCATACGCATTGGATCCAAAAGACGTGCTGTCCTTCTAGGAGCCGCGATGGTGCTGTGAATGTGTGTCCCGGAGAGATGCGCAGGCTGGGGCGTCTTAGCCGCGCGTTGTCGTCTGGTCCGCTCGGTTGCTGGAAGGATGTTCGTTGGTCCCTTTTCCGGGTGGAAAGTTTGTTGCTGTTGTTCTTTAGTGAGCTTTGCAGGGGTAAACTGATGTAGCGTTCCGCGTACACCAGTTTCCACTTGCTATAGGCCACGAAGTTACCGCGAGGTAACTGGGTGTGTCCGTAGGCCTGGTAGTGCGCTGTGCAGCATTCAGCCTCTGTCCGAGTCTCGGAGCAGATGAGCTGAAGCGAATGGCCAAAAAGGGTGCGTCGAAGAGAAGAAGCAGAAGAGGCAGAAAAAGCAGAAGAGAGATCCCAAGAACGTGTCTTGCTCTTATACGGGACCGTTTATTGCTCCCGCCATTACGGGATTGGCTGAACCAAGTTAGACGTCATTCGTGGTGGACGTTGCGGAATTTTCCTGTGGGAATGTGGAAGTTGTAGTCCCTACACTGCTCTTATTCTTTTGACATGCTTTGCGGACTCTTGCCCTAACCACTTGAGGAGGAGTCAAGCTCTTCACTTGAGCTGAGCTGTAGTCCATCTGTAGCATTAAAGAAAGAAGATTTCCACGCCCAAAAATTCTCAGGGCAGTCGTCAAACTTTGTGAGGCCGGAGGTGATGAGATCTCTGCGTGCCAAGTATCTTGCCACATCACTAATCCCTGCATCGTCATCTCGTGGCCGCCTTGGAATGTCTCCGTTGGACGAGGTCTTCGCTGCTCGTGTTGGAGGTTGCACTGGAGGAATGTGATGAGGTGTAGAATTGGTGTGCCGGGTTGGTGTTGGCCTCATATCGCTCTCAAACCCCACACCAATGAAATGGGTCATGGGTGTGGTAAGGCGCTGTCTGGTGGGGGACCCTGGTTTCAGTGCATGAGTAGTTGGAAAAAAGTACTGTGTATCTGGCTTAACACGTTCAACTGGTTGCAATTGCTGCCACGCCGTGTTCTTTCCTCAACTTCTTGAATGACTGACTTGCGGTCACCGTCTTCAGACGCTGCTTCGAGTGCGGTGGCTTCCGCTATAGCTGCCACCACCTCCTTATCATGTCTCAGGGTATTCATTCTAGCTTCTAATTGGGCTTTCTCGATCATAAGGTCTGACTCCATTTTAGCGTATTCAGCTCGTGCGTGGGCTGCCTCCACTTTAGCGCGGGCTTCAGCTACTCTGCCGACTGAAGATCTGTTGGATGACGCAGAGACAACTGACCTTGTCTCTAAAGTGGGCTGCCAAGCTGTTTCCTCTCCCCTTCACGTTTCCATCATTCAATGCTGCTGTGTGCCGAGCGTAAGCAGTGGTGAAGATGATGAGAAGGGCCGTGGCTGAAGATCACTCTCTTTGAATAGTTCTGTCCGCCACGCAGGTTGCTTTTTTACTGTTCTGTCCTTATTGCGTGCTTGTTTGCCCAACATCAGGGCTAGGCTATCCAATGAAAGTCCGATGCAGAAGTATATTTTCTTAGCTTTACTTCAATCTTCATTCAACGAATTTCCATTACATTACATTTTCTCTTTTTGTAAAACTGCAAATAAACAAAGGAGTATACATCAAAATATATCCCCCATTTTCTTGTGTTACATATCATGAAGCTGTACTCACAGAAATACAGTCACAGCTAGCATATACCACCACGTTATTCAAAAATACATATGCAGCAACTGTTAGCTATAGATGCTAGCGCATTCAGTATTGCAACACGTTTTCATATCACACCATGCTACACTTTTCAAACGAACATTTAACGTCATACTTCATAACACACTGCAACTCGTAAATATAGTTTCATTATTAATACTTACAAGCAAAACCTTCTCAAGGCAAGAACGTCTTTTAGAAGAGTTTATGATTTCTACCGAACAGCGCGTTTTGTATGATTGCAAGTTGAACGATTGCAAGTTACTTCCTGTTTTGGCTTGAACTCGACCAGTAAAACATATCAAATTAAGAACTAGCATATTTCCTGAGTAATTTTCTTATTTCAAAAGAAACCACAAGGTGGCAGTAAAACACCACATTTTAACGTATGCCATGACGAGGATCATAACGGTTATCTTTGCAGTTATACAGGTTAATGCATGTTAAACAAGGGTTACAAAAGGCTAGTAACTTGTGGCCCCAGGGCCTCCTCCAGCCTCAGTCTGTCTGCATTGGCCATGGTCCCACATTGCCCTGGACTTTGTTACCGGCCTACTGGTCGCCAATGGGTGAGTAGAAAAAAAGCTAATTTAAGCCCTAACAAGTAAATCATCAGGGTGTCAGCCTTAGTAAGCATCTTGTGAAAAATTAACTAAAAATAATCCAAAAGGGTTCCCAAACTTTTTTTTATAATTTATAAACAGTAAAAAATGAAAATAAAAAGCAATCTTGCTTTAAAATCTAGAGTTTCGATCACATTCATTGTAACAGGCATTTAAACCAGGGGTGCCCACATTTTTGCAGCCCACTCTATGCCCATTGGTTCCTGCCAGCCACCAACTGTGTGAAGAACTTTTTTTTCCCAGTCAAAATATTTTTTTCAAGAGTAAAAATCTGCATTTTGCCACTAATACAACTAAAATGTCCCCATTCCCCCTTGCTCAGACAAATAAGTATCAACACTGGTGCTATCAGAACATGTGTTAAGGCAGGCCAATGTCCTAAAGTTGAAATTTGTTTCCCGAAGTCCAGAAAGTCGAAAGAGTGAAATAAATGTCTTTCTCCCTTCCCTGCACCCATTTCAGCAGAATATGTGCCTGTCCTTTACTGCTTCCTTTCCCCCCGTGGTGTAAATCAACACTGACTGTGGATAATGCACAAATACAGATGCAGTAAAACTGTCATGGGCTGCCTGAGCCTGTCCTTTCTTCTTTCAGAGTATCATCACACGGATAGAGTGGCAATAAAGCACATGTCTAATAATGTTTAGGGATGAACAATGGCCCCGCTGGTAAATGCTTTTAAGAATACGGCAGGCACCTGATGCCTGAATGGGGAGGGGAGAGGCATAGCAGGAGATGTGACAGGCAGTATAATTAAGATTGAAAGGACAGAAGCTGCACAGCATTAGTACCGTTTGCACAGACTAGCTGCATTAGTGCACCATATTGCTTGGCCACATGCAACAAATCCGGAACATGGACGCTGATGGAAAGGATTAAAACTGCACCATATTTAGCTAAGATTATTTATATTATATTACTTTACAAGGTAGGCATTTGTTGTCCACTCTGAATGGGCAATATGGTGCACTAATGCACCTGATGGGCATTATATTTCATCAAACCCTGATGCTATAATGGCAGCTATCTTTTTGTGGAGCGTGTAATGCATAAGCATGATAATTCACTCAAGATGACAACCAGAGACTTTATTCTGAGCTGTGATTATTTGTTTGTGCATTATTTGTTTGTGTTAGTCTCTGTGAGATAATCCAGGTAAGGATCCTCTTTTATGCACAGCGGTGGGAGTAATGGAGAAAAAGTGATGAGCCAGTAGGTGGGCCTTGCGAGTCTTCTGCTGCCTAGTTTTTTTAAACTGCACCCTATATTTTTGTTTAATGTTTATAGAATGAATACAATTGCTGTTGTTGTGATTGCTGGCTCATGGCACACTAGGCTACCCTTTGCCTTTCTCTAAGCTATGTTGCCACTTGTCAAACATAAATGTAGTGACAACCCTACTGAAAAGTCCAATACAATTTCACCTTGAACAATTTACAGCTGCTCTGTTTGTTTCCTTTTAGTAGTATAACTAGATATTAATAGATGTTCGGCTGTTCAAACCAATATTCCTCATCTAGAGCGTATAGCGATGACAGTAATACTAAAGTAGGATGGGAGATTGGGAGGGCGTCTGCAGCTGGCTGCTCTTGAGTGTCCTTTCTGGTTGGTGCAGAAAATAGGGCCATGAAAAATATGAGTCCTCCTTAAAAGAATGCCAGCATTGTTATTACTACAATAAATTTCTATCAGTGTGCTTTTCCTAGACTTTAGTTCTTCCTGTAAATTCCATTCATCTGCTAATGGGTTGGAATTAAGCTTTTGCTCTTACTGCCAGCAAGGACTATGATAAATCAGATTGTGTAACTAAGGGAAGTCTCCAGTGACCTCTGGAAAGAATGTAATTATAAGGATAGTGAGAACAAGTTTTGTTGCCCTCGTCACACAGTTCAATCAATATGGAAATGAGAGAGACTAGCTTCAAAGAGAAAAGTCTGCCACCATGCAGGTAGTGACGAATGCTGTCCTCTGAATGAATGTCCTGGTGCCTAAGCTATGTCAGTGGTCGTAAAAATGACTTGCATGCAGTAGATGCATTTTCAAATTGAGAATATTTACAGAAAGCTCATAAAGCCCAAAGCAGACATAACCATACCAATTTAAACACTCAATATCTATGTAATCACAGCTAAGTGGATTTAAATATTGTGACAACACCTCAAAAAACACCTCAACTCCACTCAATGTGCAGACAATGATTACACATTATCAAGCTCTGCTTGACAGCATATAATACAACAATGTTAAATGAGCCACTCAATTGTTGGAAATGGGTAGATATACAGTGCAGTCCATAAGTATTCGGACAGTGACACATTTTTTGTTGCATTCACTCTGTATTCCATCCATCCATCCATCCATTATCCTAACCCGCTTATCCTTAACAGGGTCGCAGGGGGGCTGGAGCCTATCCCAGCATAGATTGGGCAAAAGGCAGGAATACACCCTGGACAGGTCGCCAGTCCATCGCAGGGCACACACGCCATTCACTCACACACTCATACCTACGGGGCAATTTAGACTCTCCAATCAGCCTAACCTGCATGTCTTTGGACTGTGGGAGGAAACCGGAGTACCCGGAGGAAACCCACGCAGACACGGGGAGAACATGCAAACTCCGCACAGAGAGGTCCCGGCCGACGGGGATTCGAACCCAGGACCTCCTTGCTGTGAGGCGGCAGTGCTACCCACTGCACCATCCGTGCCGCCCACTCTGTATTCCAGCAGTTGAAATGAAACATAACTATGTGGTAAAGGTGCAGACTTTTAGTTTTAATTTGAGGGTTTTTTTCACGTCATCATGAATTCATGCATAAAAGAGCTAGCAAAAGGTCTAGAGTTGATTCTTGGAGTGCCATCTTCATTTGGAGTCTGTTGTTGTTGTCTCTCAACATGTGGACCAAAGAAGTAAGTGTCAATGCCAATTAAGCAGGCCATCATTAGTCTGACAAATCTGAATAAATCAATCCAGTGGTGGCAGCTAGTTAGGATGGGCCCTGGTGCAAGATTTATTAATGGGCCCTTCCTCTGACAAAAAATGCCAACCAAGATGCAGGCACAGGCACGCAAACATATAACCTACGCACACACGCACACAGCACCATTAGACAGATATTTTACCGACAATACTTTGGATTTTATTTGGCTCACAAGTAACTTTGGTTATTGGGACACAGGCTAAATCGTTTGCGATACTTTAGAACATTTGTATGAATCAAGTCAGAACCATGAACCAACATGGATGGTCATAGAATCAAGTCAAGTCAACTAACGATAGTTGGGATGTTTACATAACTAAAGCTTAGGCCTATGCTACTCATGTGCCAGTATCAGAGTAAAAGTGCAACACAATAAATTCATTGAATGTATTGTTCACTGTGTTCTTATGCCTATTTTCTACTTAGCATTTTTTACAATAAAATATTAATTGTTTTTTGTTTTATCTTTCAACTTGTCATTATTATTTAAAATATTAACAGTACATTTATATTTATTGCAGGTACTTGCAGGTTCTTATTATGGATGTAACTCCTCCTCCAGTTGATAAAACTTATCAGACCTATTTGGTCGCTTCCTCTTTGAGAAGTGATACAATTTATAGTTTCTATATCATCCGGTTTTTATAAACAGCCCCCTGACTTAACATTGGTGGAACGCTGACTTTACAGCAGAAAACCAGTCCAGCAATTGAACAAACAAATCTAATTCATGGTCACAGCTAGGATAATTAGCAGCTTCTGACTTTGACTTACATTAATTAATGATTAAAAGATTGAGCAATGTAAGAATGAAGTCAGCTCACATTAACGTTACAAAATTGGAATCTAGGGGGTGGAAATATACAGTACTGTGCAAAGGTTTTTGGCAGGTGTGAAAAAATGCTGTAAAATAAGAATGCTTTCAAAAATAGAAATGTGAATAGTATATTTTTTTATCAATTAACAAAATGCATGACCAGAAGAAGTGAATGAACCCGGCAGGTAGGTTGTTCCAAACATAGCCACAGAACTAGCCACAGTTCTACTGTGGATTTTGGCTGCCATTTTTCTGCACCCCAATTCCTCTGTTTTTGTGCATAGTTGAGTTACTTGGCCTTGTTTCCACATCAGAGGTATGGATATTTTGGCTGCAATTCTTCCATGAAGACCACTTCTGACCAGACTTCTCTGCACAGTAGATGGATATACCTGGGTCCCACTAGTTTCTGCCAATTCTGAGCTGATGGCGCTGCTGGACATCTTCCGATTGCAAAGGGAAGTAAGCATGATGTGCCTTTCAGTTTCCTTGGCCGACCACTGCGTCAACGTTGCCCGTTTCTTTGTGCTTCTTCAACAGAGCTTGGACAGCAAATCTGGAAACCCCTGTCTGCCTTGAAATTTCTGGCTGGGAGACATTGCTGATGCAGTATATATGCCTTGTGTCTTGTTGCTGTGCTCAGTCTTGCCATGGTGTATGACTTCTGACATTAAACTGTCTGCAGCAACCTCACTTTGGAAGCAGATTTTCGCTGTTCCTCACCCAGTTTTAACCCTCCTACATAGCTGTTTCTGTTTCAGTTAATGATTGTGTTGCATATTAATTGATAAAAATAAATTATTAACATTTCTATTTTTGAAAGCATTCTTACTTACTTTAGTATTCTTTCTTACTCTGCCTAAAACTTTTGCACAGTACTGTAGGTTGAGAGACGTTTTGACATATAGACAGACTAGGTTAACCCCAATACAGCTCAGGGTTTATGTGGATGTAGCATGGCTATGTCCTAGTTTCTCGAAAACTTTTACTTTTCGGCCAAATGTAGCTGAATTTTCTCCTGAAAAAGTACAGTCGGCTAACTTATATCTAGCTTGATATCCTTCCTGCAAGGTTTCGCCACCATCAGATGCAGTGATTGCGATGGGCAACTGTTACTTGGAACAGGGTAGCAGTTGAGTGATTATTTTTTCAAAAAGCTGTCCAGGTTAGGTAGTTTTGCTACCTTTTCCTCCTGGTCCTTTTTTATCCTTTCTTTTCTGCGACCCACTTTTGTGCTTCAAGGGCATTTTCACACTAGGCAGCCAAATGGCGCTCAATATTTGACGCATGAAGACTAGCTAATATCAACACATGATCAAGACAGTTCACATTGGAAAACAGCAAACATATTTCCTGGCAGCACTCTTGGCATATCAGAAAATAACACCAACACCAAATGAATTAGCCTGCCACAAGTTATTTAATTGAATAGTTTATAAATTGATCACATATTGTACAAAGAACATGTAATAACTGACTGATGACTGAGATTCATTTTCTTATTTGAGGATATATAAACACACACCACTGTTTTAACAAACGTTGTCGTGTTATTTTCCGGTGAGTGGTTAAAATAAATCATAAATCATAATCATAATTCATGCTAAATCATAAAATAGGGGAGATGGGCTATAATCTTAACATAGTTTGGTGTCCATTCATTCAGACCAACTGTCATGCATTCAGATAATCTAACTAAATCAAACTAAAAGTTGATTAGCTAAGGTTGCCAAGCCATCTAAATAGAGGGCTGACAGCTAATTGGTTAACAAGGAAGCTAGCTAGCATTAACACAATAGCAACTGGAATGACATTCCCTCGGGGATACCACACTCACGCCGTCACCCAGTGCACGGAACCTCGGCATGGTGATGGACAGCAGACTGTCCCTTTCCGATAACATTGCGGCGGTGACCCGGTCTTGCAGGTTCTTCCTATACAACATACGGAGAATCCGCCCCTTTCTCACCCCCTACTCGACCCAGCTCCTGGTCCAAGCGATGGTTCTATCCCGCCTGGACTACTGCAATTCCCTCTTGGCTGGCCTCCCAGCGTCCGCCATCAGACCCCTCCAACTTATCCAGAATGTAGCAGCTCTTCTGGTCTTCAACCTTCCCAAATACTCACACGTCACCCCCCTGCTTACTTCCCTCCACTGGCTGCCTGTCATGGCTCGCATCAAATTCAAAACATTGGTGCTAGCCTTCCAAGCAGTTAAGGGGTCTTCCCCAGCTTATCTACAAAAAATCATCAGACCCTACACCCCTGCCAGACCTCTTCATTCAGCCTCCACAGGCCGCTTGGCACCTCCCCCTCTCCGAACCTCCACCTCACGCTCACGACTACTGTCTGTTCTGGCTCCACGGTGGTGGAACAAACTCCCTGTTGAGGTCAGAACTGTAGAATCTCTCCCTACCTTCAAGCGCAAGCTGAAAACACACCTCTTCAAGCAGCACCTCTCCCCATCCCTCCCTACCTCCCTGTGAACCTTAATTGTTGTCTCTGTGACTTGCTTTGTGTATTGGTATTTTTAGTTGGCTAGGTAAACAGTGTTTGGATAGTTAACTTTGGTCACTTTTGCTCTGTTGTTTGTTTCTTTGTTCAAAAAAAAAATTGGCCCTCGTCCTTATCTTTGTTGTACGGGTAGCAATTGAAATTGTACTTCCCTCTAGGGTCTTTCAGCGCACTTATCCCTGGTTATGGGTATGCACTTTGTTGTACGTCGCTCTGGATAAGAGCGTCTGCCAAATGCCAATAATGTAATGTAATGAATGACACATTAGCAACTGATCCCCCCATGATCACGTTTGTATAAGACATGGAAATCTGGCAAAGCAATGATCGACAAGTCCTTCCACTACCACCATCAGTGCTTTTTGATTGACATGTCAGGATTAACCTCATAACAGCATATGTAACTCCACGCTGCAAAGGGTGTATCATTGCACAATTCTCAACTTTACTGAATGCTGAAAAAACTGATTCGATTTTGCTGCATTCACACCATAGAAATGCGGAATTCACTCCACAAATGTATTGGGTTTGCATATGCACCAGACCATCAACAACATGCAGATAAAACGTGACTATTTATCTAAACTCAAGAGGTAGGCTCAATCAAGCGAACATACCTGTACAATAAATATGATTGTGGAGGGGTAAAATTATTGAATATTAAAGTATTACATTCTTCTACAATTGCCAAATTGAGTGGATTGAGTGGATGAGTGGTTGAAAAGATGAAGTGGTGTGGCTGGTTTGTAAAGTCTAATGATGGTCAGTAGATATTGAGGAGCCATTCACTTCATGTCCAGGTAGGCCCTGAGTGGACTAGTCGATGACAAAGGTATGTATTCTTCCAATATTGAAAAGTGAATCACAGGTTTTGTAGCCTGCATTTTTTAGCTTTTTTAGCAGAGAGGGGGAAAAGCACTGTACGGCTTTTTTGCCATCAGAGCATGCACACTGAGTACCTAAACATGAAGATGTGGATAGGAATTAAACTAAAATATTATATATTCTGTGCAGCTTAGAATTTCAAAGTACTGTTTAAAATGTTTTGCCTGTAGTGTAGTAGTTAAGGTACATGACTGGGACCCGCAAGGCCACAATAAGATCCACACAGCTGTTGGGCCCTTGAGCAAGGCCCTGAACCCTACATTGCTCCAAGGGAGGATTGTTTCCTGCTTAGTCTAGATCAATTGTAAGTCGCTCTGCATAAAAGCGTCAGCCAAATGACATGTAATAATAATAATGAAGGAAGAGGGTTAGGTGGTTATCAAGGGTCACCCCAAGATTCTTGGCTGTATGGGAGGTGGATTCTACTATAAGTCCTTGACGATGAGTGAGAGGTCGATTGTCGGAGAGGACTTAGCAGGGATGTAGAGAAGTTCAGTCTTGCCAAGGTTAAGCTTCAGGTGGTGGGAAGTGATCCACACAGAGCAGAGAAAGCATATCAGCCAAGCAGGCAGAGATCTTTGTGGTGACCTGCATATTGGAGGGTGGAGGGTGGTATGGACAGCCTTTTCAGCCTATTTCAATCATTTGTGTGCAATCAGAACGCACCCTTGATAAACCGTCCTCTCCCAGTGCTTCCGGTTATGCTGAAGCTGGTAAACGGTATCTATGGTTCTCTGAGAATAGTGTTTGTGGGAGTCAACTCTCCGCTGTGTTGTTAGTTTATTTGCTGCAACAATTTTTATTTTTCCAACTGTTTTGGATTTATTTAAGTTCACCTTCTTTACCCTTCTCTTTGTGAGAAGTTCTTCCCCGGTGGGGTAGTTTACAGTTACAGGTTATTCCTCCTTTTATCTTTTTGTGTTCCTGTCCCTTTAGTCTGCTTTGGAGATTTAGTGGTTGTTCATTTGCGAACAGCTTTTAGGAACCCTGTTGTCTGCATTTGGCATAACAGTACAGAGAGAAGAGGAGAGGATCAAGAACTGAGCCCTGCAGGACTGTAGGGGGTCAGAGACTGAGCCCCTCCAAGTCACCTGGTAGGAGCGACCAGAGAGGTGGGAAGATAACCATGTGAGTGCAGATCCTGTGACGCCCATCCCAGTCAGCGATGAGAGCAGAATCTCATGGTTGACTGTATCAAATTTTTGTTTGATAGAAATTATTTGATAACTCTGATACTGAAGCATTCAATTACCTGTGGTGTTTGCATTTTAAACCCCCTGAAATGGTAAAGTACAGTCATAAAGTACACAGACAATTATTATTATACGAATTATAAGAATTTTATTATATCTTATTATAATACTACAACTACTAGTGGTAATAGTAGTAATTATAATAATAATAATAATAATAATAATAATGATGATGTAACATGTGCAGTTTATATAGGCGTGCTCAGAGCGACGCTCCCTCCCATTTTGGAATGGTATGGTGTGTCAGCACCCCATTACAGCCTGTGACAACTTCACAGTTGCAGGGGGGCTATGGAACTGCCAGTCTGCCACACGGAAGGCTGACTTCATTACTGGTTATGCCTCCCTCCTGTACCTACAGTTCCTTGCCCTCACTGAGACCTGGATTACACCAGAGAACACTGCCACCCCCGCCGCCCTCTCATCCTCCTTCTCCTTCTCACACACCCCCCGGCCTTCTGGCCGTGGAGGTGGCACTGGCTTGCTGATCTCCCCTTCCTGGAAATTCTCTGCGTTTTCCCTCACTGACCTATCCCTATCCACCTTTGAATGCCACGCTGTCTCAATTACTCACCCTGTTAAACTTTATATTGTCGTCATTTATCGTCCTCCAGGTGCCATGGGAAGTTTCCTTGATGAGCTTGACACTCTACTCAGCTCATTCCCTGATGATGGCACCCCACTTATCCTCCTGGGAGATTTCAACATCCACCTGGAAGCCTCCCAGTCTGCTGCGTTCTTACCACTACTTCACTCCTTTGACCTCTCCCTGCAACACTCTCCCCCAACCCTCAAGCCTGGAAACCTTCTCGACCTGATCT